>NC_058080.1:71425197-71747889 GCF_014858855.1 Bufo gargarizans
GGCATATATTTAGGCCCAGCACCCAGGCAGAGGAGGGAGGTCCCGTAACAGAGAATCTGTCTTCATGTCAGCAGAGAATTAGTCTGCATGTCATAGCAGAGAATGAGGCTTCACGTCAGCCACCACTGCAACAGTCCATTGGCATATATTTAGGCCCAGCACACACACAGGCAGAGGAGAGAGGTCCCGTAACAGAGAATCTGGCTTCATGTCAGCAGAGAATCAGTCTGCATGTCATAGCAGAGAATGAGGCTTCACGTCAGCCACCACTGCAACAGTCCATTGGCATATATTTAGGCCCAGCACACACACAGGCAGAGGAGAGAGGTCCCGTAACAGAGGATCTGGCTTCATGTCAGCAGAGAATCAGTCTGCATGTCATAGCAGAGAATCAGGCTTCACGTCAGCCACCACTGCAACAGTCCATTGTCATAAATTTAGGCCCAGCACCCAGGCAGAGGAGAGAGGTCCCGTAACAGACAATCTGGCTTCATGTCAGCAGAGAATTAGTCTGCATGTCATAGCAGAGAATGAGGCTTCACGTCAGCCACCACTGCAACAGTCCATTGGCATATATTTAGGCCTAGCACACAGGCAGAGGAGAGAGGTCCCGTAACAGACAATCTGGCTTCATGTCAGCAGAGAATCAGTCTGCATGTCATAGCAGAGAATGAGGCTTCACGTCACCCACCACTGCAACAGTCCATTGGCATATATTTAGGCCTAGCACACAGGCAGAGCAGAGAGGTCCCGTAACAGACAATCTGGCTTCATGACAGCAGAGAATCAGTCTGCATGTCATAGCAGAGAATGAGGCTTCACGTCACCCACCACTGCAACAGTCCATTGGCATATATTTAGGCCTAGCACACAGGCAGAGCAGAGAGGTCCCGTAACAGACGATCTGGCTTCATGTCAGCAGAGAATCAGTCTGCATGTCATAGCAGAGAATGAGGCTTCACGTCACCCACCACTGCAACAGTCCATTGGCATATATTTAGGCCTAGCACACAGGCAGAGCAGAGAGGTCCCGTAACAGACAATCTGGCTTCATGTCAGCAGAGAATCAGTCTGCATGTCATAGCAGAGAATCAGGCTTCACGTCAGCCACCACTGCAACAGTCCATTGTCATAAATTTAGGCCCAGCACCCAGGCAGAGGAGAGAGGTCCCGTAACAGACAATCTGGCTTCATGTCAGCAGAGAATTAGTCTGCATGTCATAGCAGAGAATCAGGCTTCATGTCAGCCACCACTGCAACAGTCCATTGGCATATATTTAGGCCTAGCACACAGGCAGAGGAGAGGTTCATTCAACTTTGGGTAGCCTCGCAATATAATGGTAAAATGAAAATAAAAATAGGATTGAATGAGGAAGTGCCCTGGAGTCCAATAATATATGGTTATGGGGAGGTAGTTAATGTCTAATCTGGACAAGGGACGGACAGGTCCTGTGGGATCCATGCCTGGTTCATTTTTATGAACGTCAGCTTGTCCACATTGGCTGTAGACAGGCGGCTGCGTTTGTCTGTAATGACGCCCCCTGCCGTGCTGAATACACGTTCAGACAAAACGCTGGCTGCCGGGCAGGCCAGCACCTCCAAGGCATAAAAGGCTAGCTCTGGCCACGTGGACAATTTAGAGACCCAGAAGTTGAATGGGGCCGAACCATCAGTCAGTACGTGGATTGGTGTGCACACGTACTGTTCCACCATGTTAGTGAAATGTTGCCTCCTGCTAACACGTTGCGTATCAGGTGGTGGTGCAGTTAGCTGTGGCGTGTTGACAAAAGTTTTCCACATCTCTGCCATGCTAACCCTGCCCTCAGAGGAGCTGGCCGTGACACAGCTGCCTTGGCGACCTCTTGCTCCTCCTCTGCCTTGGCCTTGGGCTTCCACTTGTTCCCCTGTGACATTTGGGAATGCTCTCAGTAGCGCGTCTACCAACGTGCGCTTGTACTCGCGCATCTTCCTATCACGCTCCAGTGCAGGAAGTAAGGTGGGCACATTGTCTTTGTAGCGTGGATCCAGCAGGGTGGCAACCCAGTAGTCCGCACAGGTTAAAATGTGGGCAACTCTGCTGTCGTTGCGCAGGCACTGCAGCATGTAGTCGCTCATGTGTGCCAGGCTGCCCAGGGGTAAGGACAAGCTGTCCTCTGTGGGAGGCGTATCGTCATCGTCCTGCCTTTCCCCCCAGCCACGCACCAGTGATGGACCCGAGCTGCGTTGGGTGCCACCCCGCTGTGACCATGCTTCATCCTCATCCTCCTCCACCTCCTCCTCATCCTCGTCCTCCTCGTCCTCCAGTAGTGGGCCCTGGCTGGCCACATTTGTACCTGGCCTCTGCTGTTGCCAAAAACCTCCCTCTGAGTCACTTCGAAGAGACTGGCCTGAAAGTGCTAAAAATGACCCCTCTTCCTCCTCCTCCTCCTCCTCCTGGGCCACCTCCTCTTCCATCATCGCCCTAAGTGTTTTCTCAAGGAGACATAGAAGTGGTATTGTAACGCTGATAACGGTGTCATCGCCACTGGCCATGTTGGTGGAGTACTCGAAACAGCGCAACAGGGCACACAGGTCTCGCATGGAGGCCCAGTCATTGGTGGTGAAGTGGTGCTGTTCTGTAGTGCGACTGACCCGTGCGTGCTGCAGCTGAAACTCCACTATGGCCTGCTGCTGCTCGCACAGTCTGTCCAGCATGTGCAAGGTGGAGTTCCACCTGGTGGGCACGTCGCATATGAGGCGGTGAGCGGGATGTGAACGCCGGAAGCGCGAACAGACGGCCCGCACTTTATGCAGCAGCTCTGACATGTCGGGGTAGTTGTGAATGAACTTCTGCACCACCAAATTCAGCACATGCGCCAAGCAAGGGATGTGCGTCAAATTGGCTAGTCCCAGAGCTGCAACGAGATTTCGCCCATTATCACACACCACCAGGCCGGGCTTGAGGCTCACCGGCAGCAACCACTCGTCGGTCTGTTGTTCAATACCCCGCCACAACTCCTGTGCGGTGTGGGGCCTGTCCCCCAAACATATGAGTTTCAGAATGGCCTGCTGACGTTTACCCCGGGCTGTGCTGAAGTTGGTGGTGAAGGTGTGTGGCTGACTGGATGAGCAGGTGGAAGAAGAGGAGGAGGAAGCCGAGAAGGAGGAGGTGGCAACAGGAGGCAAAGAATGTTGCCCTGCGATCCTTGGCGGCGGAAGGACGTGCGCCAAACAGCTCTCCGCCTGGGGCCCAGCTGCCACTACATTTACCCAGTGTGCAGTTAGGGAGATATAGCGTCCCTGGCCGTGCTTACTGGTCCACGTATCTGTGGTTAGGTGGACCTTGCTACAGATGGCGTTGCGCAGTGCACACTTGATTTTATCGGATACTTGGTTGTGCAGGGAAGGCACGGCTCTCTTGGAGAAGTAGTGCCGGCTGGGAACAACATACTGTGGGACAGCAAGCGACATGAGCTGTTTGAAGCTGTCTGTGTCCACCAGCCTAAATGACAGCATTTCATAGGCCAGTAGTTTAGAAATGCTGGCATTCAGGGCCAGGGATCGAGGGTGGCTAGGTGGGAATTTACGCTTTCTATCAAATGTTTGTGAGATGGAGAGCTGAACGCTGGCGTGTGACATGGTTGAGACGCTTGGTGACGGAGGTGGTGGTGGTGGTGTTGGTGGTACATCCCCTGTTTGCTGGGCGGCAGGTGCCAACGTTCCTCCAGAGGCGGAGGAAGAGGCCGAGGCGGCAGCAGCAGAATAGGCCGAGGCGGCAGCAGCAGAAGAGGTAGCAGGGGGAGCCTGAGTGACTTCCTTGGTTTTAAGGTGTTTACTCCACTGCAGTTCATGCTTTGCATGCAGGTGCCTGGTCATGCAGGTTGTGCTCAGGTTCAGAACGTTAATGCCTCGCTTCAGGCTCTGATGGCACAGCGTGCAAACCACTCGGGTCTTGTCGTCAGCACATTGTTTGAAGAAGTGCCATGCCAGGGAACTCCTTGAAGCTGCCTTTGGGGTGCTCGGTCCCAGATGGCGGCGGTCAGTAGCAGGCGGAGTCTCTTGGCGGCGGGTGTTCTGCTTTTGCCCACTGCTCCCTCTTTTGCTACGCTGTTGGCTCGGTCTCACCACTGCCTCTTCCTCCGAACTGTGAAAGTCAGTGGCACGACCTTCATTCCATGTGGGGTCTAGGACCTCATCGTCCCCTGCATCGTCTTCCACCCAGTCTTGATCCCTGACCTCCTGTTCAGTCTGCACACTGCAGAAAGACGCAGCAGTTGGCACCTGTGTTTCGTCATCATCAGAGACATGCTGAGGTGGTATTCCCATGTCCTCATCATCAGGAAACATAAGTGGTTGTGCGTCAGTGCATTCTATGTCTTTCACCGCTGGGGAAGGGCTAGGTGGATGCCCTTGGGAAACCCTGCCAGCGGAGTCTTCAAACAGCATAAGAGACTGCTGCATAACTTGAGGCTGAGACAGTTTCCCTGGTATGCATGGGGGTGATGTGACAGACTGATGGGGTTGGTTTTCAGGCGCCATCTGTGCGCTTTCTGCAGAAGACTGGGTGGGAGATAATGTGAACGTGCTGGATCCACTGTCGGCCACCCAATTGACTAATGCCTGTACCTGCTCAGGCCTTACCATCCTTAGAACGGCATTGGGCCCCACCATATATCGCTGTAAATTCTGGCGGCTACTGGGACCTGAGGTAGTTGGTACACTAGGACGTGTGGATGTGGCAGAACGGCCACGTCCTCTCCCAGCACCAGAGGGTCCACTAACACCACCACGACCATGTCCACGTCCGCGTCCCTTACTAGATGTTTTTCTCATTGTTATGGTTCACCACAACAACAAATATATTATTTGGCCCAATGTATTGTATTCAAATTCAGCGGGATATAAATTTGAGGCCTAGTATTTAGGCGCTGGGTGACCGGTATGGATTTAGTGACAGAATTAGACTTGGAAATGCACAGAAGCGTGTGTGTGTGAAGTTATTCTGAATGACCCAATGTGCACCTTGAATATTATATACCCTTTTAGGGATAGATTTCAAATAGCTCTGATATAGCAGAAACCACTAAATTATGAAATGGCTAAATTGGGAATTGTATTTCAACCCAGAACAAAAAATGTGCTTTGACGGACACTAAATAACTTTCCCAGCCACAACAGGACAGCGTTAACGAGAGATTTAGCAGGATATAAATTTGAGGCCTAGTATTTAGGCGCTGGGTGACAGGTATGGGTTTAGTGACAGAATTAGACTTAGAAATACACAGTAGCGGGTGTGTGTGAAGTTATTCTGAATGACCCAATGTGCACCTTGAATATTATATACCCTTTTAGGGATAGATTTCAAATAGCTCTGATATAGCAGAAACCACTAAATTATGAAATTGCTAAATTGGGAATTGTATTTCAACCCAGAACAAAAAATGTGCTTTGACGGACACTAAATAACTTTCCCAGCCACAACAGGACAGCGTTAACGAGAGATTTAGCAGGATATAAATTTGAGGCCTAGTATTTAGGCGCTGGGTGACAGGTATGGGTTTAGTGACAGAATTAGACTTGGAAATACACAGTAGCGGGTGTGTGTGAAGTTATTCTGAATGACCCAATGTGCACCTTGAATATTATATACCCTTTTAGGGATAGATTTCAAATAGCTCTGATATAGCAGAAACCACTAAATTATGAAATTGCTAAATTGGGAATTGTATTTCAACCCAGAACAAGAAATGTGCTTGAACGGACACTAAATAACTCGCCCAGCTACAGCACTAAGGACAGATTTAGCTGGATATAAATTTGAGGCCTAGTATTTAGGCGCTGGGTGACAGGTATGGGTTTAGTGACAGAATTAGACTTGGAAATGCACAGTAGCGGGTGTGTGAAGTTATTCTGAATGTCCCTATGTGCACCTTCAATATGATCTACCCTTTTAGGGATAGATTTCAAATAGCTCTGATATAGCAGAAACCACTAAATTATGAAATTGCTAAATTGGGAATTGTATTTCAACCCAGAACAAGAAATGTGCTTGAACGGACACTAAATAACTCGCCCAGCTACAGCACTAACGACAGATTTAGCTGGATATGAATTTGAGGCCTAGTATTTAGGCGCTGGGTGACAGGTATGGGTTTAGTGACAGAATTAGACTTGGAAATACACAGTAGCGGGTGTGTGTGAAGTTATTCTGAATGACCCAATGTGCACCTTGAATATTATATACCCTTTTAGGGATAGATTTCAAATAGCTCTGATATAGCAGAAACCACTAAATTATGAAATTGCTAAATTGGGAATTGTATTTCAACCCAGAACAAGAAATGTGCTTGAACGGACACTAAATAACTCGCCCAGCTACAGCACTAACGACAGATTTAGCTGGATATGAATTTGAGGCCTAGTATTTAGGCGCTGGGTGACAGGTATGGGTTTAGTGACAGAATTAGACTTGGAAATGCACAGTAGCGGGTGTGTGAAGTTATTCTGAATGACCCTATGTGCACCTTGAATATTATATACCCTTTTAGGGATAGATTTCAAATAGCTCTGATACAGCAGAAACCACTAAATTTTTAAATTGCTAAATTGGGAATTGTATTTCAACCCAGAACAAAAAATGTGCTTTGACGGACACTAAATAACTTTCCCAGCCACAACAGGACAGCGGTAACGAGAGATTTAGCGGGATATAAATTTGAGGCCTAGTATTTAGGCGCTGGGTGACCGGTATGGATTTAGTGACAGAATTAGACTGGGATATGGCCAAAAAATAACCACACTATTGCTGGTTAAATGCACTTGGTGATGGGCGCAGCTTGCCCCTGATGTAGTATATGGCCAAAAAATGAACAGACTATTGCTGGTTAAATGCACTTGGTGTCACAGCTTGACCAACCACACTACTGAGGGTTAAATGCACTTGGTGACGGGCGCAGCTTGCCCCTGATGTAGTATATGGCCAAAAAATGAACAGACTATTGCTGGTTAAATGCACTTGGTGACGGGCGCAGCTTGCCCCTGATTTAGTATATGGCCAAAAAATGAACAGACTATTGCTGGTTAAATGCACTTGGTGTGATAGCTTGACCAACCACACTACTGAGGGTTAAATGCACTTGGTGACGGGCGCAGCTTGCCCCTGATGTAGTATATGGCCAAAAAATAAACAGACTATTGCTGGTTAAATGCACTTGGTGTGACAGCTTCACCCTGATGTAGGCTTTAGCCAAAAAACAAACGCACCATTGAGGGTTAAATGCACTTGGTGACAGGCGCAGCTTGCCCCTGATGTAGTATATGGCCAAAAAATAAACAGACTATTGCTGGTTAAATGCACTTGGTGTGACAGCTTCACCCTGATGTAGGCTTTAGCCAAAAAACAACCACACCATTGAGGGTTAAATGCACTTGGTCGCAGCTTGTGCTGGCGCACCACAAGACACAAAATGGCCGCCGATCACCCCAGAAAAATGTGACTGACAAACGGTCTGGGCAGCCTAAAAACAGTGAGCAATTGAGGATCAGCAGCTCAATGATCCACAGCTGCAGATCGATCAGTTAATCAAGTCCTTTGGAGGAGTTAATCTGCCTAATCTCGCCCTACTGTCGCAGCCGCAACCTCTCCCTACGCTAATCAGAGCAGAGTGACGGGCGGCGCTATGTGACTCCAGCTTAAATAGAGGCTGGGTCACATGGTGCTCTGGCCAATCACAGCCATGCCAATAGTAGGCATGGCTGTGATGGCCTCTTGGGGCAAGTAGTATGACGCTTGTTGATTGGCTGCTTTGCAGCCTTTCAAAAAGCGCCAAGAAAGCGTCACAAAAGCGCGAAGAAAGCGACGAACACCGAACCCGAACCCGGACTTTTACGAAAATGTCCGGGTTCGGGTCCGTGTCACGGACACCCCAAAATTCGGTGCGAACCCGAACTATACAGTTCGAGTTCGCTCATCCCTAGTGACCACCAATACGCCTTTTAACATCGGCCCAGTCTAAGCACCATTCCGGACCATTTAACCCCTTAGATGCCACAGTCCATAGTGGCCACAGCGTTTAAATGGTTACAGAGTGAGTGGACTCACTCCCTCTGTCTCCCATCGGCACCCAACAAATGAAATCACGGGTTACAGATTTCGGTGCACAGCAGCTTGGGAGCAAATTAAGGCCCTAGACCTGCCTCCGGTGTTTCAGCTTGTGCCTCTCTGGCGCACCCTAATGGTGACTGTCAGTATAGCACTGATAGTATAATGCATTTGTACAGCATAAGTTGTGTAATGCATTAAAAATAAATGATCAAAAGATCACCTGTTACAGTCCCCTTGTGTGTGTAGTAAATAGTGTTCAAAGTTTGATTAAATCAGTTGAAAAGTTAAAAAAATACACCTTTTTTCCATTAAAAAAACATTTACAATTGGAAAAATGCAAGACAAAATACTAATTAGGATCTTAATCCCTTCTAATATTTTGTATCGCCCTGTTGGTAATGACCCGCACTACACAATTATTATGTAATTTATCCTCTATAGTGAATGCTGTAAAAAATGAAAAAAAAATGTAAAAAAAATGCCAGAATTGCTGTTTTTGCTTATTCACCACCAAAAACAAAATATAAAGAGATAAAAAAGTTGTATGTACCCCAAAATTAATACAAGCCGTTCCACAAAAATCAAGCCTTCACACTCCATAGAACAAAAAAATACAAAACTTGTGAGTCTTTGCATGCCGTGATGCAAAAACATTTTGGTTTTATTTTGCAAAAGTATCAAAACGTAATAAAAACAATGTGTATTTGATATTGCAGAAATGCACAATGTATTGAGACCCTATGATGAATCTCAGTACCGGAAAATATTAACGCTAGTGTGAAAGTAGCCTAAATTACATGTCAAAATTTTTGTAAAGGTTATTTTAATTATGAAGATACCAAACATTTAAACAAAATGAAGAAATTAAGGCTGCGTTCTTACCAGGGCTTCATTGTGATGCTGTGATATAGGAGCAGAACAACAAAAACAATGGAAGCGCCAGAGCCATAAAATAACAGTATCAAATGGTGCCCAACAGACCTGATTGGCTATAATAGGAACTCTTGGGTTTTAGGTAGATCATCAGTAGTGTGGGGATTTTCTCTGGTAGACAGGCTTGCGGACACAGTACAGAGGCAATGACAATGTCTTTAACTTAAACAGTGCAGTGTTTTATTCACACATAAGTATCAACAAAAAAAAATGTTTCAAGGAAAAACAGTCACCTTGCGTATGATGTTTGTTCACACCAGGCTGCAGCACATAAGGTGAAGCAGAAGTCCACGTGCATTTTCCCCCAATGTAGTAGGCTTTAGTCCTGGCCCAAACTCTCAGACTCCAACACCCAGACTGATAAAGCTCCAGTATCAGCTGGAGGATAATCCTCCCAGCTGAGACTGCTGGCTGGGTTTTTATCCCAAACCAAAACACGCCTGGAACGTGGGGAACAGCCACCCACCCTACAGTTTGGCTGCTCCCAGTAAGAGCCGGCCCGGATCGGCTTTACAGCCACACTAAATAATCAATAGTGTCAGTCAGCACTAGCTGCCGCTGACACTTTAAATTACCGGCTCTTACCTCATCGAGGCCAGGAACCTCAGTGACACATATCTTCCGTCGATGACGGCCCCTTGCGCTTTCCTTTGTTCAACTCTGAGGGGGTGAACACTCGCCAGACAGTGTACCCGGGACAGGGCATCTGCATTACCCTGTAACCTGTCTGCCCCATTTTTCACGGAAAACTTAAAGTTCTATAGAGACAAAAACCACCTGGTGACCCGAGCATTCCTCTCTTTGGCTTGGCTCATCCACTTGAGAGGGGAGTGGTCAGTCACCAGACGGAACTTTCTTCCCAACAGGTAATAGCGGAGAGACTCGAGTGCCCACTTGATGGCCAGGCACTCTCTCTCCACTATACTGTACCTAGTCTCGGCTGGGGTAAGTTGCGGCTCAGGAAAACAACGGGATGCTCCTCCGCATTGATGTCCTGAGAGAGTTCAGCTCCGAGGCCCACTTCAGAGGCATCTGTCTGTACCACAAACTCCCTCTTGAAGTCGGGCGTAACCAACATAGGGGACCCACACAGGGCCGACTTCGGAGCGGAGAAAGACTTTTCCGCCTGCTCATTCCACTAAACCATCACTGACTTGCGTCCCTTCAAAAGGCCTGTCAATGGTGCAGCGACTGGGGGACAAACCTCATATAGTATCCCACCATTCCCAGAAACGACTTTACTTGCTGAGTAGTGACCGGTCGTGGCCAATTCCGAATTGCCTCAATTTTACATACCTGAGGTTTAATAATACACCCAATTGTATACCCCAGGTACTTGGTCTCTTCTAACCCTATCGCGCACTTTTTCGGGTTAGCGGTTAAGCCATCCTTCCTAAGGGAGTCCACTACAGCCTGTAGGTAGGTGACTTTCCCAGTCGGTGCTGTGGATAACGATATTGTTCAAGTACGCCGAAGCGTACCGACGATGTGGACGGAGTACAATATCCATTAGCCTTTGAAACGTGGCGGGAGTGCCATGTAGACCAAAGTTTAATACCTTGTACTGATACAACCCCTCTGGCGTGATGAAAGCCATTTTTTCCTTGGCAGCCTCCGTCAAGGGTACCTGCCAGTACCCTTTGGTGAGGTCAAGCACAGAAAAATACTGGGCTTGGCCTAACTTCTCAATAAGCTCATCTACTCGGGGCATGGGATATGCGTCAAATTTGGACACCTCATTAAGTTTGCGGAAGTCGTTACAGAAGCGCAATGTCCCATCCAGCTTGGCTATTAAGACTATCGGACTGGCCCATTCACTTTTTGACTCCTCAATAACACCTAGCTGCAGCATCAGCTGCACTTCCTCCGCGATGGCTTGTCGCCAAGCCTCGGGTACCCGGTATGGTTTTAACCAGATTTTTGACTGAGGCTCAGTGATAATGTCATGTTGGATTATGGAAGTGCGTCCAGGAAGGTCCGAGAACACATCCGTGTTCCGACTAACGAACTACCTGGCCTCCTGAGCCTGTTTAGAGGAGAGGCTGTCAGCAATTTTCACTGTGGTAGCCGCTTCCCTTGCTTCAGACAGAGGGGCGAATCCGCTTCCCCTAGAAACCCTGGACATGGGCTGTCTTCCGTACAGGTTTCCCGATCTTTCCAGGGTTTCAGCAGATTTACATGGTACACCTACTCCGGCTTTCGCCTCCCCAGCTGATGTACCTTGTAATCTACCTTGTTTCAAGTACCTCGTTGGGCCCCTGTTACCTAGCTAGGAACTTACTGTCTACGGTTGGTACTAACACCAATACTCGATCATCCGGGTTAAAGTTTCGGACCCGAGCCTGCCGATTATAGATCCTACTCTGGGCTCACTGCACTGCCTCCATATGCTCCTTAACCAGAGGTAACACTGTTTTCATCCGCCCTTGCATCTGGGTGACGTACTCAACAACACTTTTGTGTGGTGTGGGTTGTTGTTCCCACGCCTCTTTGGCGACATCCAACAGACCGCGAGGGTGTCTGCCGTGTAGCAGTTTGAAGGGTGAGAACCCAGTAGAGGGCTGGGGCACCTCTCGCACTGCGAACATGAGATAAGGCAGAAGAAGATCCCAGTCCCTCCCATCCTTAGACACCACTCTTTTTAACATATTTTTTTATGTTTGATTAAACCTTTTTTACCAGGCGATCTGTTTGAAGATGATACACGGATGTCCGTACCTGTTTTATGTGGAGCAACTGAGTTTTCTCATGACCTTGGACATAAACGGGGTCCCTTGGTCAGTCAGAACTGCCTTAGGCAGACCCACTTGAGAAAACATCTCCATTCTTAGCTATGAGTTTGGCTGATGTATGACGCAGTAGTACCTCCTCCGGGTACCGAGTGGCATAGTCGAGGACGACCAAGATGTGTTTGTGCCCTCTAGCGGACTTCGGTATTGGGCCTACGAGATCCATAGCGATCCGCTCGAATGGAACCTCAATAATCGGGAGAGGGACCAGAGGACTATCGAAATGTGGCTGGGGACTGGTTATCTGGCATGTTGGGCAAGACTTGCAATACTCTTCATCCTCTCTGAATACACTGGGCCAGTAGAACCTCTGTAGAATCCGGTCCTGCGTTTTCTGCTGGCCCAGGTGTCCCCCAAGAACATGTTGGTGGGCTAACTCCAACACGAGCTTGCGATATGCCTTGGGCACCACCAGTTGTTCAATATGCTCACCCCATAGTTTTTTTTACCCAGTACAGCATCTCCTGTTGAACCACAAAACAGGGGAACATAGACTCGGCCCCCGGTTGTTGCGGCTCACTCTCAACTACTACCACATTCTACCAGGCTCAGGATAGAGTCGGGTCCTGCTGCTGTGCTGTACCAAAATTATCCCCAAAGACATTGAGGTCTGCCAGATTCAGATGTAACCCTAGCAGGCCTTAGTCCCGGCCCAAACTCTCAGGCTCCAACACCCAGACTGATAAAGCTCTAGTATTAGATGGATGATAATCCTTCCAGCTGAGACTGCTGGCTGGGTTTTTATCCGAAACCAAAACCCGGCTTGGAACGTGGGGAACAGCCACCCACCCTGCACTTTGGCTGCTCCCAGTAAGAGCCTGCCCGGATCGGGTTTACAGCCACACTAAATAATCAATAGTGTCAGTCAGCACTAGCTGCCGCTGACACTTAAAATTACCAGCTCTTACCTCACCGAGGCCAGGAACCTCGGTGATACATATCTTCTGTCAATGACGGCCCCTTGCACTTTCCTACAGTAGTTAAGGCCTAGATGACTCACAATATAATGATTATGAAATCTCTTCTTTGAAAAGATTCTGGCTTTGAGGATTGTCAGTCAACCTTGTCCAGTTTACAACAAAATTTTGGATACAGATTTTGGAGTTCACCTGGCCAGCGTCTTGACATTTCCTTATTCTATTCTTCACTTCAATAGGGCTAGGCCATGTGACCTATGGTTGTGATGTCACTGGCCTACGGGAAGTAGCGAGAAGGCCGCAACGTTACTGCACGTGACGATCTATGGGTGTAGGACCTCTTCCGTTCAGGTGCTGATGACCTATTTTTTTATTTATTTTTGTTGATCATCATTCTGGAAAATGGGGATAACCCCTTTAACCCCATAAGGACCCGCGCCGTACATGTCTGCCGGGCGCTAGGGAACGCCTGCAGCTCCAAGCGCTGCGATTGGCCAGCTGCGGGGAGGGTCAGGGGAAGGTGACCGGTGCTGAACTGGCCAGCACCGGTCTCCTCCGAGGTGAGGCAGGGGACACCAGTGTTTCGTGTCCCCTGCCAGCTCTGCAATTGGCTGGAACAACGCTCCAGCCAATGGCAGCACTATAGCTGCACAGGAAAGAGCAGAACCTCCCTGCATGCAGCCATTCTAGCTGGTGACTGCATGCAGAGAGGTTCTGTGCCTTTCTGTGCCTCTTTTGGCTTGCTGGAACTTGTGGTGCACCACCACTGCACTTTTAACCCTTCACTGCTGAAAGAAGAAAAGAAGAAGAAAGAAGAACAACATCTGGAATAGCTGCACTGATTTTTTTTTCATTTGCAGCTGTTCCAGATCCCTAAACCACCCCCCGTTCCTGTCCCTATCCCGCTAACCCTCCCTCCCCCCGTCCCCTCCGTCCTTTTTTCAGTTAGTTTCAGTTTAGATTTTTGCACAAACGCACCATGTGCATGCGTGCATTTTTCAGAGCGCTGTAGTGAATTCTTATACTGCAGTTTTTGCACGCACGCATGATCTGTGTGCGTGCGTGCGTGCTGCAGAGCACCAATCAGTAGTGTGCTCATTTACATCTGCACATTTTTTAGGGTTTTTTTTTGTGTGAAAAAAGACCTGCAGTTAGTGGTAATTAGTTAGATATATACACTCACCTAAAGAATTATTAGGAACACCTGTTCTATTTCTCATTAATGCGATTATCTAGTCAACCAATCACATGGCAGTTGCTTCAATGCATGTAGGGTTTGGGTCCTGGTCAAGACAATCTCCTGAACTGAATGTCAGAATGGGAAAGAAAGGTGGGCTACAACAGCAGAAGACCCCACCGGGTACCACTCATCTCCACTACAAATAGGAAAAAGAGGCTACAATTTGCACGAGCTCACCAAAATTGGACTGTTGAAGAATGGAAAAATGTTGCCTGGTCTGATGAGTCTCGATTTCTGTTGAGACATTCAAATGGTAGAGTCCGAATTTGGTGTAAACAGAATGAGAACATGTATCCATCATGCCTTGTTACCACTGTGCAGGCTGGTGGTGGTGGTGTAGGGGATGTTTTCTGGGCACACTTTAGGCCCCTAAGTGCCAATTGGCCATCGTTTAAAAGCCATGGGCTACCTGAGCATTGTTTCGGACCATGTCCATCCCTTCATGACCACCATGTACCCATCCTCTGATGGCTACTTCCAGCAGGATAATGCACCATGTCACAAAGCTCGAATGATTTCAAATTGGTTTCTTGAACATGACAATGAGTTCACTGTACTAAAATGGCCCCCACAGTCACCAGATCTCAACCCAATAGAGCATCTTTAGGATGTGGTGGAACGGGAGCTTCGTACCCTGGATGTGCATCCCTCAAATCTCCATCAACTGCAAGATGCTATCCTATCAATATGGGCCAACATTTCTAAAGAATGCTATCAGCACCTTGTTGAATCAATGCCACGTAGAATTAAGGCAGTTCTGAAGGCGAAAGGGGGTCCAACACCGTATTAGTATGGTGTTCCTAATAATTCTTTAAGTGAGTGTATACCGTATTTTCTGGCGTATAAGACGACTGGGCGCATAAGACGACCCCCAACTTTTCCATTTAAAATATGGGGTTTGGGCTATACTCGCCATATAAGACTACCCCTGCCTGCCCAGCCCTCCCTGTCTCCAAGACGATCTTCAGAATATAAAATCAGTGATACAGTCCTAACCTTAGTATCTGAGGAAAGGGATTTAGGGGTCCTTTCAGAAGACTTAAAGGTAGGCAGACAATGTCATAGAGCAGCAGGAAATGCTAGCAGAATGCTTAGGTGTATAGGGAAGAGGCATTACCAGTAGAAAGAGGGAGGTGCTCATGCCGCTCTACAGAGCACTAGTGAGACTCCATTTGGAGTATTGTGCGCAGTACTGGAGACCATATCTCCAGAAGGATATTGATACTTTGGAGAAAGTTCATAGAAGAGATACTAAACTAGTACATGGATTGCAGGATACAACTTACCAGGAAAGAGGAGAGAATATTTAAAAGAAGAAAAACTGCTACAGGAGGACATAGTTTTAAATTAGAGGGGCAAAGGTTTAAAAGTAATATCAGGAAGTATTACTTTACTGAGAGAGTAGTGGATGCATGGAAATGCCTTCCTGCAGAAGTGGTAGCTGCAAATACAGTGAAGGAGTTTAAGCATGCATGGGATAGGCATAAGGCCATCCTTCATATAAGATAGGGCCAGGGGCTATTCATAGTATTCAGTATATTGGGCAGACTAGATGGGCAAAATGGTTTTTATCTGCCGAAACATTCTATGTTTCTATGTTTCTTCTCCAGTCCAGGGAACTGACCATGGCAGCCAGGGCTTCAGTAGTGTCCTGGCTACCATGGTAACCTATCTTTTTCTTTTCACATTCCCAGTTTTCCACATAGGAACTACTAGGGGCTGGGAAAAGATGGTGGGTCCATTGCCATGGGGGATCTGTGGATGGCACTGTTATGGAGGGGATCTGTGGATGGCACTGTTATTGGGGAAGGGGGATCTGTGGATGGCACTGTTATGGGGGGAAATCTGTGGATGGCATTGTTATAGTGAGGGGGATCTGTGGATGGCACTGTTATGGGGAGGGGGATCAGTGGATGGCACTGTTATGGGGAGGGGGATCAGTGGATGGCACTGCTATAGGGGATCTATGGATGACACTACAGTCCTGATCAAAAGTTTAAGACCACTTGAAAAATGGCAAAAAATCATATTTAGCATGGCTGAATCTTAACAAGCTTCCAAGTAGAGCTTTAACATGCAACAAGAAAAAATGGGAGTGAGACAAAAAAAATGTTGAGCATTCAAACTAATGAAAACAACGAATAAACTGAAACCGGCTGTTTTTCAGCTGATCAAAAGTTTAGAACCTCACCTCCAAAAAAAAACTAAACCCCCCAAAACAGAAATCCAACTTCCAAACATGAACTCAGTAATGAGTAGCTCCGCCGTTATTGTTTATCACTTCAAAAATTTGTTTCGGCATGCTTGATGCAAGCATTTCCATGAGGTGAGTGGGAACATTTCTCCAAGTGGTGAAGACGGCAGCACAAAGGCCTTCTACTGTCTGGAACTGTTGTCCATTTTTGTAAACTTCCCTTGCCAGCCATCCATCCCCAAAGGTTCTCAATTTGATTTAGATCAGGGGAATATGCAGGATGGGCCAAAAGAGTGAGGTTAATCTCCTGGAAGAAGTCTCTTGTCCTGCGAGCATTGTGTACTGTAGCGTTGTCCTGTTGAAAAACCCAGTCGTTACCACACAGACGAGGGCCCTCAGTCATGAGGAATGCTCTCTGCAACATCTGGACATAGCCAGCAGCCGTTTGACGCCCCTGCCCTTCCTGAAGCTCCATTGTTCCACTGAAGGAAAAAGCACCCCAGACCATTATGGCGCCCCCTCCACTGTGGCGCGTAGAAAACATCTCAGGTGGGATCCGCTTGTCATGCCAGTAACGTTGGAAACCATCAGGACCATCAAGGCTAAATTTTTTCTCATCAGAGAATAAAACTTTCTTCCACCTTTTGAATGTCCCATGTTTGGTGCTCTCTTGCAAAGTCCAAACGAGCAGTTCTGTGGCGTTCAAGGAGACGAGGTCTTTGAAGACGTTTTTTTGTTTTTGAAGCCCTTCAGTCTCAGATGCCGTCTGATGGTTATGGGGCTGCAGTCAGCACCAGTAAGGGCCTTAATTTGGGTCGAGGATCGTCCAGTGTCTTGACGGACAGCCAATTGGATCCTCCGGCTCAGTGCTATAGATCCCCCTTCCCATAACAGTGCCATCCACAGATCCCCCTCCCCGTCGCTCACCGGAGTATACATTTATAAACTGGAATCCGTAACTTTAACTTTAAATCAGCGCTCATCTCTTTACTACCTTACTCTCAGCTCCAGTAACAGGCAGTGCGGGCGGAGCTCACTCACAGACGTCATGTGCCTGCACCGCCTAGTGGGAGGAGCAGGCGCGTGACGTCAGTGAGTGAGCGCCGCCCACACTACCTGTTACCGGATCTGAGAGTAAGGTAGTAAAGAGATGAGCGCTGATTTAAAGTTAAAGTTACGGATTACAGTTTATAAATGTATACTCCTGTGAGCGGCGGGGCCCTGTATATTCTAACTCTCAGGCAAGCGTCTCTGTCACCATGGGAATGCCTGGGGGATGAATATACTATCGGATGTGAGTTTTCACAATCTCACTGAGATCGTAAAAACTCAGATCCGATGGTATATTCTAAGCCCCAGGCAAGCGTCCCCGTCACCATGGGAATGCCTGGGGGTTAGAATATACCATCGGATCTAAGTATACCCGGCATATAAGACGATTGAAAATAATTTCTAGTGTTAGAAAGTCGTCTTATACGCCGGAAAATACGGTATATACAGTGGGGCCAAAAAGTATTTAGTCAGCAGCCAATTGTGCAAGTTATCCCACTTAAAAAGACTAGAGGCCTTTAATTTTCATCATAGGTATACCTTAACTATGAGAGACATAATGAGGAAAAAAAATCCTGAACATCACATTGTCTGATTTTTAAAGAATGTATTTGCAAATTATGGTTGAAAATAAGTATTTGGTCAATAACAAAAGTTCATCTCAATACTTTGTTATATACCCTTTGTTGGCAATGACAGAGGTTAAACGTTTTCTGTAAGTCTTCACAAGTTTTTCACACACTGTTTCTGGTATTTTTGCCCATTCCTCCATGCAGATCTCCTCTAGAGCAGTGATGTTTTGGGGCTGTCGCTGGGCAACACAGACTTTCAACTCCCTCCAAAGGTTTTCTATGGGGTTGAGATCTGGAGACTGGCTAGGCAACTCCAGGACCTTGAAATGCTTCTTACGAAGCCACTCCTTCGTTGGCCGGGCGGTATGTTTGGGATCATTGTCATGCTGAAAGACCCAGCCACGTTTAATCTTCAATGCCCTTGCTGATGGAAGGAGGTTTTCACTCAAAATCTCACGATGCATGGCTTCATTCATTCTTTCCTTTACACGGATCAGTCGTTCTTGTCCCTTTGCAGAAAAACAGCCCCAAAGCAGGATATTTCCACCCCCATGCTTCACAGTAGGTATGGTGTTCTTTGGATGCAACAGCATTCTTTCTCCTCCAAACACGACGAGTTGAGTTTTTACCAAAAAGTTCTACTTTGGTTTCATCTGACCATATGACATTCTCCCAATCCTCTTCTGGATCATCCAAATGCTCTCTATCAAACTTCAGACGGGCCCGGACATATACTGGCTTAAGCAGGGGAACATGCCTAGCATTGCAGAATTTGAGTCCCTGACGGCGTAGTGTGTTACTGATGGTAGCCCTTGTTACTTTGGTCCCAGCTCCCTGCAGGTCATTCACTAGGTCCCCCCGTGTGGTTCTGGGATTTTTTCTCACCGTTCTTGTGATCATTTTGACCCCACGGGGTACGATCTTGTGTGGAGCCCCAAATCGAGGGATTATCAGTCTTGTATGTCTTCCATTTTCTAATAATTGCTCCCACAGTTGATTTCTTAACACCAAGCTGCTTGCCTATTGCGGATTCAGTCTTCCCAGCCTGGTGCAGGTCTACAATTTTATTTCTGGTGTCCTTCAGGTGCCATTAATATAGGTAACGAGTGGAGGACAGAGGAGCCTCTTAACCCCTTAAGGACCGGGCTGATTTTCACCTTCAGGACCAGGCCATTTTTTGCAAATCTGACCAGTGTCACTTTATGTGGTGATAACTTTAAAACGCTTTGACTTATTCAGGCCATTCTGAGACTGGTTTTTCGTCACATATTGTACTTCATGACACTGGTAAAATGGAGTAAAAAAAATATCATTTTTATTTATAAAAAAATACCAAATTTTCAAAAAATTTGGAAAAAATAGCAAATTTCCAAGTTTCAATTTCTCTAATTCTATAATACATATTAATACCTACAAAAATAGTTATTACTTTACATTTCCCATATGTCTCCTTCATGTTAGAATAATTTTGGGAATGACATTTTATTTTTGGGGGACGTTACAAGGCTTAGAAGTTTAGAAGTAAATCTTGAAATTTCTCTGAAATTTTCAAAAACCAACTTTTTAAGGACCAGTTCAGGTCTGAAGTCACTTTGTGAACCTTACATAATAGAAACCACCCAAAATGACCCCATTCTAGAAACTACACCCCTCAAGGTATTTAAAACTGAGTTTACAAACGTTGTTAACCCTTTAGGTGTTCTACAAGAATTAATGGAAAACAGAGATACAATTTCAAAATTTCACTTTTTTGGCAGATTTTCAATTTTTATATTTTTTTTCCAGTTACAAAGCAAGGGTTAACAGCCAAACAAAACTCAATATTTATGGCCCTGATTCTGTAGTTTATAGAAACACCCCATATGTGGTCGTAAACTGCTGTACGGGCACAAGGCAGGGCGCAGAAGGAAAGGAATGCCATACGGTTTTTGGAAGGCAGATTTTGCTAGACTGTTTTTTTTTTTACACCATGTCCCATTTGAAGCCCCCCTGATGCACCCCTAGAGTAGACACTCCATAAAAGTGACCCCATCTAAGAAACTACACCCCTCAAGGTATTAAAAACTGATTTTACAAACGTTGTTAACCCTTTAGGTGTTCCACAAGAATTAATGGAAAATAGAGATACAATTTCAAAATTTCACTTTTTTGGCAGATTTTCTATTTTAATATTTTTTTTCCACTTACAAAGCAAGGGTTAACAGCCAAACAAAACTCAATATTTATGGCCCTCATTCTGTAGTTTACAGAAACACCCCATATGTGGTTGTAAACTGCTGTACGGGCACACGGCAGGGCGCAGAAGGAAAGGAATGCCATACGGTTTTTGGAAGGCAGATTTTTTTTTTACTTTTTATTTATTAACTATTGGCCTCCTTAAGGGCTAGAACCCTTGTCATATTCACCCTAATAGAGCTCTATTAGGGTGAATAGGACTTTACACTCTCCCTGCTGCCCTGTGCTTTGTGCACACAACAGCAGGGAGCTGACCATGGCGCCAGCCTCTCATGTGCCCCCCAGTCTCTCATGTGCTCCCCCAGCCTCTGATCTGCCCCCCTCCAGCCTCTGATCTGCCCCCCAGCCTCTGATCTGCCCCCCGCCTCTGATCTGCCCCCTCCAGCCTCTGATCTGCCTCCCCCAGCCTCTGATCTGCCTCCCCAGCCTCTGATCTGCCTCCCCCAGCCTCTGATCTTCTCCCCCAGCCTCTGATATGCCCCCTCTGGTAACGCAACCCTCCCTCCCCAGTATTAATCATTGGTGGCAGTGGCCACAGGGTCCCCCTCCCCCCCCCATCATTGGTGGCAGTTTGCAGTGGCTCCGATCGGTTACCATGGCAGCCAGGAGTCATGCTACTGAAGTCCTGGCTGCCATGGTATGTTAGTGAGCAGAGAGCAGCGCATTATACTCACGTGCGCCGTGTGGCCGCCGGTCGCTCCTTCTTCTCATAGGTCTGTGCGGCGCATTGCTAATGCTGTAAGCATTAGCAATCCACCGTACAGACAGAAGAAGAAGGAACGGTGTTCACCTAAGGGGTTAGGTCATGTGATATTTTTATAGAGTCGGTCGATACGGACGCGGCGATACCTAATATCTATACTTTTTTTTTATTAATGTAAGTTTTACACAATAACAGCGTTTTTTAAAACAAAAAAAGATGTTTTAGCGTCTCCATATTCTGTGCCATAGTTTTTTAATTTTTTGGGCGATTGTCTCAGGTAGGGGCTCATTTTTTGCGGGATGAGGTGACGGTTAGATTGGTACTATTTTGGTGGGCATACGCCTTTTTGATCACTTGCAGTTGTACTTTTTGTGATGTAAGGTGACAATTTTTTTTTTTTTTTACAGTTTATATTTTTTATTTTTTACAGTGTTCATCTGAGGGGTTAGGTCATGTGATATGTTTACAGAGCTGGTCGATACAGACGCGACGATACCTAATATGTCTATGTCTTTTCCCTATTTTTTACAATTTTTTGAACTTTATTTTTGGAAAAGGATGCTTTTTTTTCTTTTTTTACTTGAAACTTTTACATTTTTTTTGTACAACTTTAATTTTATTCACTTTTTTTTTTTTACTTTATTATTTGCCCCACTCTGGGACTTCAACATTACAGGGTGTGATCCCTGTTTCAATGCAGCACGATACATCTGGAGCAAGAAATTTCTCAGATCCAGAACCTTAGGTCCAATTCAGACTTTGCCGCACAGGAGCTGCGGTTACAGAAACATATTGAGTCCTTTCAAACTTAAATAAAAGAAAGAAAACACAATAAATATATCGGAGACAAAAGGGATTTTGACACTGGTCAGATATTTTTTTATAAGCCCAATATTGCTAATACCCACCTAAAAGATACAACACTAATAGGCCAAAGGCATCACAATCAGATTTTTCTGAGTCAGATTGGTCAGGTTCAGAAAACCGACCCACCAGAAATCCTGTGGGGACTAAACGCAAATATAAAGCCCGAGAACCGTCTAGTCAAAGCAAGGCACCTGCCCCTCAGATAGGTACAGTGACACAAACGGGTCAAATATGGAAAGACATTCAGGGATCCACCCCTGTATCAGATGCAGTCTCGACAGTGCCTACTCCCATTCCACTAGTCAATTCTCAACAGTATGCTTCCAGCTCTGGAGGACAACTGTTACCTTCTGTACCCTCTGGTGCCTATTGTGCTCCATCTGTGATAATGGCCTCTGCAGTGGCACCTACGGTCCTCCCCCTTATGAAAGAATGGGTTGCTATCATTCAGGAATTGGCCCAAAAATTGTTTGAGAGCATGCCCAGTCGAATTGCAGAGGTCCTGAAAAAGAAGGGCCAACACTGCAAATACTGACCCTTTGCATAAATGTCATGTAATTGTCGATAAAAGCCTTTGAAACGTATGAAGTGCGTGTAATTATATTTCACTACATCACAGAAACAACTGAAACAAAGATCTAAAAGCAGTTTAGCAGCAAACTTTGTGAAAACTAATATTTGTGTAATTCTCAAAACTTTTGGCAACGACTGTATATATATATATATATATATATAAATTTGAGTTAGTGTCAGTTTAGAATTTTTCACGAACACACCATCTGTGTACTTGCATTTTGCCACCACTGAGCACAGATCAGTAATCATTACTGATCGTGTCTGCTCAGTTTGCACTGAAAGTTTTTTTTTGTGCAGAAGACTTTTTTGTGCAGAAATTTATTACAAGCCCCTTCACATGTGAAAACACAACATATACACCCCTCACACAAAATGAAGGTTTCCAATTTCACACCCCAATAAAATAAAAATGGCCCGTCCATTCCGAGTATACTCAGCTGAAGAGGCATACAGCATGCTTGCCTCTGATACTGAGTCTGCCAGTGAGAGAGAAGAGGATGCCACTTTCCTCTACTCCTCTACCCCCTCATCATCTGCTGATGAGGGATCCTCTAGAAGGCGCCCGAGGGTAGCAGCGGAGGCAGCCCCCCAGAGTGAATCCTTATGGACCCCACTCCCTGACAATTATCAGCCCCAAATTCCGGATTTTGGGGGCTGCTCCTGAATACAGATAGACTGTGCGGGCTTCACTGAACTAGATATTTTCAAAATCTTCTCTGAAGAATTTGTAAATTTAATGGTGGTCCAAACCAATTTATACGCCCAATTTATACGATGTAGGGTTGGTCAAAACCCTACATCGGCATACACTAGACCCCTAGGTTGGACCCCAGTAAGTGCAGCAGAGATGATGAAGTTTTGGGGACTCGTGCTGCATATGGGAGTTGTAGAAAAAACAAAAAAGGTTAGACAATATTGGAGTTCGTACGTTTTCTACCAGACTCCAATTTACAGTAACACCATGACCTGGAAGCGATTTAAGTCAATTAGGAAATTCATACACTACAATGACAATTCACAGTGCCCACCCCAAAACGACCCGTCATTTCAAAGTTAGGCCTGTCCTTGACCACTTTAACACAAAGTTTGCTGAGGTGTACAACCCATATAAAAGTGTCTGTGTAGATGAGTCCCTATTACTTTTCAAAGGGAGGATTAGATTCCACCAGTACCTGCCTAGCAAACGGACAAGGTACGGCATAAAGATTTACAAACTCTGTGAGAGTAGCTCCGGGTACACCCACAAGTTCCGCACTTACAAAAGGAAAGATTCCCTGATAGAATCCTCAGAATGCCCCCCCATCCTAGGAGTTAGTGGGAAGATTGTGTGGGACTTACTGCACCCACTGCTGGATAAGGGTTACCACCTCTATGTGGATAACTATTATACCAGCATACCCCTATTCAAGTCCCTAACTACCAGAGGTACTGTGGCTTGCGGCACAGTGCACAAAAATCTGAGAGGCCTCCTTAGATCCCTGGTAGGGCAACTACTGAGAAAGGGTGAAAGCAGGGCTCTCCTCCATGAGAACATGCTGCCTGTCGGTTAAGTACAAGAACAAGAGGGACGTCCTTATACTGACCACCATTCACATTAACGCCAGCTCCCCTGCTCCTGTACGAGGTACCACAACCACTACCCCCAAACCAGTTTGTATCCTGGACTACAACAGGCACGTGGGAGGCGTGGATCTTTCAGATCAACTTCTAAAGACCTACAGTGCCACATGAAAAACGAAATTGTGGTACAAAAAGCTGGCCGTACACATTGTACAGGTGGCAATGTGCAATGCGTATATGCTATTTCAATCTGCAGTCCACACAGGAACTTTCCTTCAGTTCCAAAAGGTGGTTATCAAGGCCCTAATTTTTCAAACCCAGGCCGGGGAAGGTCCCAGTACTTCTGGAAGTCATGGTGCCCGTGTTGTACCAAGGCAACATTTTCCAGGTCATATCCCCCAGACAGCAAGGAAGGGAAGGACCCAAAAAAGATGCAGGGTGTGTTCCAAAAGGTGGATAAGGAAAGACACCATTTACCACTGCGAAATCTTCCCTGAAAAACCTGGCTTGTGCATGCAGGAGTGTTTTAAAATCTACCACTCATCCATGGAGTATTAATTTATTTTCATCCTTTATGCTCCCTGTAATATATCCACTTTATATCTCTGATTTAGTCCACCTCGCTTGCATATACACTTTCCAACAACCACTACAAATTATTTTCTGTGAGACAACTGTTAGGTCAAAAGTGCCCTTTCCACCCCTTAAAATGTTCATATGGGGGTGCTCTTTCCAAAATGGGGTCACTTCTTGGGGTTTTTAATTTCTGGGGACCTCAGGAATTTTTTTAATGTGACAAAATCAATGTCTGCCAATTCAGGTCAGCAAAATCCATATTTTTCTGTTTAACTCTAGAGCCCTGCTGTGCGCCCATACATAATTTTTTGAGCACATATGGGGTGTTGCCGTATTCGGGGGGAAATAGGGAACAAAATCTGTGGTGCATTTTATCCTGTTACCCCTTGTGAATGTGAAAAATGTGGGTGTAAAGCAACTTTTTCTGGCAAAAAATTTCATTTTTCCTTTTCACAGGCACATGTTTCCTAATTCTGTGATACGTCTGATGGGTCAAAGTGCTTACTACACACCTTTAAATATTCCTTGAGGGGTGTAGTTTCCGGAATGAGGTCATTTTTGGGGGTTTCCACTGTAGGGCCACCTCAGGGTGTCTTCATATGCGACATAGCTCCCAATTACCTAGAGGAAAAAAAAGAGACAATGCAGCAGCACCCTGCAAATCAGATAAAGTGCAATAATGTCAAAAATTATAGTGCTAATGCTACGCTTATTTATAAAGTGAGATGCTTGGCCAATGCATTTTGTACAAAACCATCTGAGCCCGTCTGGCACAAGGAAAGGTATAGAGTGGGCTCGGCATGCATGTTGGTACCTGCATCCTTTGTAATGGAGGCCATTATGGCACCAAAAATGGTAAAAAGCAGAGTTGATCCAGCATGCATGTGGATCCAACACTCCCTGAACTTTATGGCAGCCATTATGGCGCATAACAGGTAGTATTTAGTGTTAGGACCCGTCTAACAGAGATCGCCTTGACGTACGGCAGACGGGATCAGATGATTTTGTACAAAATGCATTGGCCAAGCATCTCACTTTATAAATAAGCGTAGCATTAGCACTATAATTTTTGGCATTATTGTACTTTATCTGATTTGCAGGGTGCTGCTGCATTGTCTCTTTTTTTCCCTCTAGGTCTTTGCCATGGCGGTGTGCACCTGCGCACTGGGAGGTGCTGACTAACCCCCCCAATTACCATTCCAACTAAATCTGCTCTCCAAAAGCTATATGGTGCTCCTTCCACTCTGAAGCCTGCTGTGTGCCCATACATCATTTTTTGAGCACATACCGGGTGTTTCTGTATTTGGAGGGAAATGGAGAACAAAATGTGAGGTGCATTTTGTCCTGTTACCCCTTGTGAAAGTGAAAAATGTGGGTGTAAAGCAAGTTTTTCTGGAATTTTTTTTAATTTTTCCTTTTCACAGCCAAGTGTTTTCTAATTCTGTGAAAAGCCTGATGGGTCAAAGTGCTTACTGCACACCTTGAAATATTCCTTGAGGGGTGTAATTTCCGGAATGGGGTCACTTTTTGGAGGTTTCCACTGTAGGGCCACCTCAGGGTGTCTTCATATGCGACATAGCTCCCAATTACCATTCCAGCTAAATCCGCTCTCCAAAAGCCATATGGTGCTCCTTCCACTCTGAAACCTGCTGTGCGCCCATACATCAGTTTTTGAGTACACATGGGGTGTTTCTGTAAACTCCAGATTCAGGTTAACATATTTTGAGTTTTGTTTGGTTGTTAACCCTTGATGTGTTGCAGAAAAAATAGAATAAAATTTTAAATCTGCAAAAAAAAATTGAAATTTTGAAATTTCATTACCATTTTCCTTTAATTCTCGTGGGGCACCTAAAGGGTTAACAAAGTTTTGAATAGCTTGAGGGGTGTAGTTTCTAAAATAGGGTGATTTATGGGTGGTTTCTATTATGCAATTCCCAGAAAGTGACTTCATAACCGAACTGGTTCTGAAAAATTGGGTTTTGGAAATTTTCTTTAAAATTTTAAGATTTGCTTCTAAACCTTTAAAATTTAATTTAATTTTCAAAATGATCCAAACATGAAATAGACATATGGGGAATGTAAAGTAATAACTATTTTTGGAGTTATTACTATCTATTATAAAAGTAGAGAAATTGAAATTTGCTAATTCTTCCAAATTTTTGGTAAATTTTGTATTTTTGTATAAATAAAAATGAAATAATAACAATATGTGACGAGAAAACAATCTCAGAATGGCCTGGATAAGTAAAAGCGTTTTAAATGTATTACCACATAAAGTGACACATGTCAGATTTGCTAAAAATGGCCTGGGCAGGAAGGTGAAAAATTGCTGGGTCATGAAGGGGATAAAATCAACATGTAGATAAAAGAAACAGCGGCACTCACCAGTATTCTTTCTGCAGCTTTTATTGATCCATTAAAGCACAGTGGATGCGGGTACAGCACAGCAAAAGGCAACTGCCGTTTTGCGCTTCCTGCACTTCCTCAGGCCTCAACGTGACAACGCTGGTGCGTACACGTAAAATACCCTTACCTCAGCTACGTCACCATCATTACATAAGACAACTCCAAATAAAACAGAGTACAAAAACAAAACTATACAAATACTGCTAAATCTCTATTCCTGCACATGTCAATGCATAATTTCTCCCTTCATGTGCTTCATGTACATGTTCTATCAATCTTGATGCTCCTATTCTTGTCTCTATGGACCTCCTATGTTCCCTAAATCTCATATGCAGACATCTTATGGTTTTTCCTATATACAATCTACCACAAGGGCAAAAAATGAAATATACCACAAATTGTGTCTTACAGAATATGAAGTGTCTCACCACATGTTCAACCCCTCCTATCTTAAGATACTTACATCTGCACATAAATCTAAAGCAATGCCCACAACTAAAATTATCTCGTGGGGTATACTTCCCTAGCCAATTCAAGTCTTCTTCTTGGAAGCGACTTCTTACTACAAAACAGCTTTATATTTCATAGTTCTACTCCTCCTAAAACTGATAATGGGATTATATTGGGTTTTCTCCTTTAAGGATTCATCCTGGGCCAATACATGCCAGTTGTTTAAAATGGCCTTTATAATAAGAGAAGCTATTGGGGTGTAATTAAAAGTAAAAACCGGTCTCTCACTTTTGTTTTTACCTCTAATCTGTCTATGTTTATGTTTAATGAGATCCCCTCGTTCTCGTGCAAGGGCTTTCCTATAAGCAGAGTCTAGCACATTCTCGGGGTAACCTCTCTGCACTAAAAGTCTTTTTAACTCTTTAGATTGTTCAATGAACTCATCCCTATCAGTTATTATCCTTCTAAGGGCTCATGCACACAAACGTATTTTCTTTCCGTGTCCGTTCCAGGTTTTTTTGCGAACCGTATGCGGAACCATTCATTTCAATGATTCCGCAAAAAAAAGGAAGTTAATCCGAGTGCATTCCGTTTCCGTATGTACGCATTCCTGTTCTGCAAAAAAATAGAACATTACGCATTACGGACAAGGATAGGACTGTTCTATTAGGGGCCAGCTGCTCCATTCAGCAAAATATGGAATGCACGCGGACGTTATCCGTATGATTAGTGGGTGTCCAACCTTTCTCACCATTGATTTAGTAACACTTTACTGTTTTTTTCAGCCACCCTCTATGCAGGGAAATGACCTCAGAATGGGGAGCGACTGGTGCAGTTCCCTGCTTAGCCAGGAGGCAGGGGCGCTGCAGTACAAAGAAACTAAGAAGGGATGTAGTGCCAAACCAGCGCTCTACCCTCTTCTTCCCAAAATGAATAGGGTTACAGAGGTTGGACCACCACCAATCATAGCAATCTGTCATTACTGTTTAAGAATAGAATAACCCTCTAAAGTCTTTTTTCATATTTTTCAGTCTCACTTTCCAGCTATTGCAGCAGTCTGTAGATGTTTTTATAACTAGCAATGCGTGCAGAGATCACATTGGTCGGTGGTATGTGTGGGTGCTATGAGCAAAAGTAAAAAAATGAACATTTTCAGTTGGTTCCTAAGATGGCAAATGCCTAATTCTTGGAGTCACAATGGGACAAGCATCTACTCCTGGTGATGCCGTTTTTCCAGTGGGTTAGTTGCCTTGTGGGTAATGTTCGAGCTCTACTGATGTAATGGATAATGTCTTTAATTATAATGCCTGTAATTGTTTCTGTGCTTAAAGGCTATGTACACCTTTGGGGGGAATTTGTTTTATTATTGCATTGTACTCATTTTGAGCTAAAAATAAAAAGATTTAAATATGGCGTCCTTTTTTCTGTACGGAGATGCTCTAGTGGCACCCTTTGGATTTTTTGTCTTTTCCGTCAGACCAGGAGCTGACGGGCCCCTTATCTCTGCTCTCGGACCTCCTAAACACCTATTAATAGCTGACCAACACAAAGTGAAAGTACCAGTCACACAGCTAGAAAAACTGTTACAGCTCAATATTTTTAATAAAGGCCAATTGGAAAAATGATTTTTTAGCCAAAAATGAGTAACATGCAATAATAAAAAATAAATGCCTCCGAAGGTGTTCATAGCCTTTAAGCTTTTGATTCCTTTAGTTTTTACTACATAGATTCACAATGTTTAATGAGACAATCTTGATAATGGTTAAAGGGATTCCAGCTATTAAAAAAATTGTGGCAGCAGGCTTAGAGGAGTATAAGAAAAAAATTTAAGGAAATAATACTCGCCTCACAAATCCTCATGACTTCTATTCTAACACTGCCTGGGGCCTCTCTGCTCTCTACTACCTGGTCCTGTCTAGACACAGGAAATGTCTACTCACTTGATCACTGGTCACCACTGCTGGCAGTGATTGGCTGAGCAAGAATTTACAGGCATTTCCTGTGTGTCAAGGCAGGACCAGGAAGTAGAGACCAGTGAGGACCCGGGCAACATCAGAACGGAAGGACTAGGGACTGTGAGGTGAGTGTCAGTTCTTTTTCTAACCCCCTTTTAGCACCCTGCAGGGGCAGACTGGCCATAGACCCTACAGTGAATTTTTCAGATGGGCCAATGCTTATAGGGCCACCCAGGCACATACTACCGGGGGAACTATAGGGGTCATTATTAGAGGAAGTCAGCATGCTGAAAATAGGGCTGGCTTGGTGTTGTGGCCCACATCTCACTTAATTAAACATGACAACAATTGATGGCCACCACACAGGGACAGCTTCTAGGGAGGTATTTTGTACTGCATTGTGGTATTTAGTTCTTTGGGATGGTATTCTGTGCTGCACTATAGTATTACTGACCCTGCCAACTTGTATTGGCCCCATCTACTTGTGCTGCCCCACCTTCTGTCAGTTTGGACCCACCGACAACATTAACGCCACTTATAGTTTTTTTTCCTGGGCCACTTTAAGTTTCTAGTCCTCACCTGGCCTGTTGCCACCAGTTCTATTCCCGATGGACTCCCCTTTTATACTATCAATGACAAAGTAGATTCTGAAAAATGTAAGGCTGAATATACAGTATGCCATTACATGTCGTACAGCAACTTTACTTTTGTAATCTGCTAATCTGAGTTGTCTTTCTGTATATTATATCTCAGCTTTGGATCCCACCGGCATTTGGCTGCCGTCCTCAGTATGACAATGGCCTAGAAGAAGTCGTGTTTGGTTTTGAACCCTGGATCACAGTTGTCAATCTTGCAATGCCTTTCTCCATCTTCTACCGTATGCATTCAGCTTCTTCATTATTTGAAGTTTACTGTAAGACATAGACATCCAAAAAGAAGAGAAAAACGTGGCCTAACCAAACACATGATTTTATTGTGTCACGTTAATGAATTGAGGCGTACGCACCCAGGTCACGTTGATGTTTTTGGAATGGACGTGATGTCAACTCTGACTTTCCTGGAAACATAAGCCAAGTGACTGTCTCATATTTTGCACAATATTTTTTCAAGTAGTTAGTTATTATTATTATTATTATTATTATTATATATAATTGTGTAGAAGGTAGTAAGAAATATTTACAAGTAGAAACTATAATGCTCATATATATATAGAGGAGCCATTGTCTTGATTGAACTTTTGTCACTTTAAAGGGGTTGTCCATGTTTTAAGAAAAGGGTCTCCTGATTTCCATCAAAACAATGCCACTCTTTTCTATGGGTGTTGTCTGCAGCTCACTCCCATTTAAATGAACAAGAGTGGTGCTGTTTCTGGAAAAAACAGGAGAGCCTTTTCTTTAATTCTGAAAAACCACTTTAAAAGGTCACGGCACGGCACATCGTTACGATTGGTACTCTTTTAATGTATACATGATATGTGTCTTGTTTTAGATTGAGTACCCCTGTAGATACAAGCACAGAATATATTTGGTATTTACTTTGTATGTTACTTCTTTATTATTCATTACTTGAATTGGTTTTATGCCCCAGCCAGGGATATACTGCTGCCAGAATTTGCTATTTTTTTACCCCTACTCTTCCAAGTATGTCCAGTTATCCCACACCTTTGTCACTACTACACTTCACTACTGGTTAAAAAAATCAAGTCTGACAAAGTAACATCAATCGATTTATTTCCTACAATGTGCTCCTGCAGAGAGCTTTAGTATAAAACATGTTTCCTCTTTCTCAACTAAGGCCTCGTACTCCCAATGGATCAACGTGGGGTAAATTTACAACTGCTATGTCTATGCAATGGAAAAAAAAACATTCTTTGTGTTTCCTTGGAATGACTACGACATCCAACAAGGAACTGTGAAGGCTTTAATGTGGCATGCAATGCACAAGTGTTACAGGCTGAAATGCATACAGTCTGGAGCATAGCTTCGGAGACTGGCAGGGCGTGTAGACCGGGTGCTGGGTCAAGAGAACATCAACTTCCACTCTGCTTCAGCCAGGGTATTTACATATAGGAAGATGACAGCAACTTATAGTAAGTCTTTGACCCAGGCAAAGGAAAGTTTAGCTATACACCTGGCATGTGGCCTAACACTACTAACCTTGTCTATATACTGGGTGCGGTATTGCAGATCTGCCTAATTCAAGTGTAGTGGACGGAGCTAGTGATTGCAGCACTGCTCGCAATCACCTCCAGAGCTACGGCAGAACAGCTGATCGGTGGGTATGCAGGGTGTCATACAACCACTGATCAGATATTGATGGCCTACAGGGACGGACTGGGAACCTAAAGTGGCCATGGAAAAAAATAAAACCAAAAGTGGGCCCAGGTTGTGGAGCAGGGGGCCTAGGAGGTGAGATGTGTTCCAGACCAGTTGAATTTAAGAGGGCATGTGTGGTCCCTGGCAGGGTACATGAATACCTGTTTCTCACAGCATTAATTACCACTAATGTACTTGGCCAGCAGTAGAAGGGATGGCTGCCCCATGGGCTTCGGCCCACTGGGTAATTTCGCTGTGAAGTTTATGGCAAATCCGCCCCTGATGGCCTATCCTGAGAATAGAACATCAATAGTAAGTTCCTGGACAAGCCCCTTAATATTAGCAATGTCTGTGCTGTGATGTACCCTTTAGTGGGGTGTGAAAGAGTTGACAGTACTTTGTGAATTTTGTTTTTGGGGTTCAGTGGTAGAAACATACTTGTCTTTCCAGGAATCCACAATTTACATCTCAAAAGAATGTTATGCTTTGGACAATCCCTACTTATTGGAAGGATCAACTCATAATAAGCTGATCAGAAAGTGTTCCCATGATAGGACCTCCAGTGATCCAGAGTGTCTAGTTTCGCTACAGAACCACCACAGTATAAATTATACATGACACAGGCTCATTCAAAAAAATATGTGTAGGACAGGACAGATCCTCCAGAAAGACTCTTTGTGACTGCTCTCCACTTTGACCAAGAAATTAGGATCCTAAACAGAGGATATATGAAAATGGACTTTCAAAACCGAAGCCTGTATGGCGGTGAAGGTTTCCGGCAGGCAGTTATGGCAGGGAACAGCCTGCTGTAGTTCACCAGATCTGGCATTGCTGGATTCACTAGTTCACCTCTGGATCCCTATTGACTTTTATGAAAGATATCAACGGAGCTTTTCCACATTTAGTTACAGTATGTTCTGACATGTGATTATGATGACATCAATGAGTGAGGGAAATGATTTTAAAGGGGTTCTCTGGGCTTTAAAAAAAATCCTGCCTCCTTCGAGGTGAGTTTGGTCAGTACTTGCCCTCTTTGTCAGGCCATTGATTTCTTGATCTCCACTGCGCTCACATTGGCTTTGGGCTCATCTGTTCAGGTCCCAACTGGATGTGTTCTCGAGTCTTCCTGTTCAGCTGCAGTATATGTTACCGGCTGGGTGTGTGTCCTTGTACAGTCTTACACTGGCAGCACTGATTGGATAGTGTCAGACTGTGCAGGGACACCCCCCCAACTGGTAACACCCATCCTTTCCTTCAATAAAAACTGCTAGCAATTCATTCAGAACTTCTAGAAGAAGTAATAAAGGAATGTCACATCATAGAGCCATTAAAATAGATGCTGCAGAATTATTACTATAAGGAGAATGCAATAATTTACAGGAAGGTGACAGGTCCTCTTTAAGTTTTTTTTCTGTAACCAAATGAAATAAAAAATATGTAAATAGGACTGATGCTATATATGACTTATTTTATATATGCCACTTAACTGTATTACGTGTGTTCTGCTAGCGATATCAGTCCTGTAAGTATTTTTTTCCATTTTATTAAATATATAAAATTGTATGCTGCGTCCAGTCTTGTATTCCTGTTAAAAACTGATGTTATTTTACATTTGGGCAAAAATAAAAAAATTCTAATTGCACAAATTATTGCCAGATTTACAATGTGCCCTACGCAGCCCATCAGTTGGCACCCCCTTCATATAGTGTACTGTCGTAGAGTTTACAAAGAACCACTACCATATAGTTGATCTATATCAATGTCATAGAGTAAAGTACTCTGTTAACAATGCAAATAGCACTTCCATACAGTTCTCTAAATAATGATATACTGTACTACTACTGTCACATACAGCAAGCATAATATACTGTACAGAGCCTAAGTAACACACAAAGCCTAAGTACAGAGGACCTATCACCGGGATAGGCCACAACCTTTTTTTAAAGTGATTAACAGTATAAATAAATCATTTTGCAAATATAAAAGAAAAATGTACAAAAACGCAAAAAATAAAAAATAAAGAAGCACAAATCCCTCTTTATGGAGTGTGCAAAGGAGTTGGGAAATGCATCCTATGAGAAGACTCATGTCATTCCCAGTGCTGGTGACGTTGCCTTCCCCATACACCCTGTGGCATATGCTGAGCATGTAAAACCTCATATTAGCACTATATTAAACTTAATTATTATGCTATAATTCACATTTAGTCTGAACTCCACCATTGGTTTGATAATCTACAAATATAACATTTAGCATCTGTGTAATATATGGTATGCCACATTACTTTATCATTATTTTATTTCTCCGTTATTTATACTCTGTGTAGAGTAAAATTTAGCTAAATGGAAGCTGCCAGCAAGCTGCTGGTGCTGGATCTTTTTGCCTCTATGTAGTTCTTTGAGAACATACTGTAATGGTGTTTTGCAGTAAAAGACCTATGGATCTTATTGGCTCAATAGTAATATTACCCCCATTCAGTGAGCATATAGTGGTAGATACCAGTTTGTACACTCTGCATACTGTATTAGTGATTACAGTACAGTTGCATCAAGTGATGTTAAGGTAATGTTTCTCTGTAGTCTTTGCTTTCTGCTTTTCTTCCCATCTGGTCAAGACCACCATAAAGATTTTTCCCCACCATAACTTGTCAGTGCAGAATTTGACACAGACTTCTTTGTCTCCTCAATTTTCCAGCACCCTCCCCTACTTATTCCCCACTATTCAAGCCATCTATGAGATGCACAAATGGGGGGGCAATGGCTCTCTGATCTACTATAGTTTTAATGCCAGGTACCCGTCACATGTTTCGGCAGTGTGGTCTGGGGCTGCTGATTTGGTGCAAAGCAAGTCAACTCTGTACTCTGGAACAGTGGAAATGTGTTCTGTGGAGTCATGAATCACAAATCTGGAAGTCTGATGAACGAGTTTGGGTTTGACAAATGCCAGGAGAACGCAACTTACCAGAATGCATAGAGACAACTGTAAAATTTGGACAGATAAAGGTATGATAATGTTTTTTGGAGTTTAGGCCTTTGTTTCCAGAAAATAGTAAAATAAATAATACAACATACAAAGACATTTTAAACAATTGTCCCTTCCTACTTTTTAGTAACAGTTTGGGGAGGGCACTTTCCTGTTCAACCTTGAATGCGCACAAAATGAGATTAATAAAGACATGGTGAGATGAGTTTGGTTTGGAGGATCTAGACGAGTGTCAGCACAAAGCTCTGACCTAAATCCCATCCAACACCTTTGTGAGGAATTAGAATGCCAAGTGTGAGCGGGAACTTCTCATCCAACATTACTATGTGACCTCAGAAATGCTCTTTTGGACGAATGGGCACAAATTCCCACAGATGCACTGAACACAGTGCCTTGCAAAAGTATTCACCCCCTCTTGACTTTTTTTGTGTTTTGTTGCATTACAGCCTTAGGTTCAATGTTTTGTTAATGTGAATTCTATGTGATGGATCAGAACACAATAGTCTAAGTTGGTTAAGTGAAATGAGAAAAATATATAAATACAACTATTGTTTAGAAATAGAAAATTGGCATGTGCGTATGTATTCACCCCCCCCCCCCCTTTGTTAGGAAGCCCATAAAAAGCTCTGGTGCAACCAATTACCTTACATAATTAGTGAACTGGTGTCCACCTGTGTGCAATCTAAGTGTCACATGATCTGTCATTACATATACACACCTTTTTTGAAAGGCCCCAGGGGCTGCAACACCTAAGCAAGAGGCATCACTAACCAAACACTGCCATGAAGACCAAGGAACTCTCCAAACAAGTAAGGGACGATGTTGTTGAGAAGTACAAGTCAGGGTTAGGTTATAAAAAAATATCCAAATCTTTGATGATCCCCAGGAGCACCATCAAATCTATCATAACCAAATGGAAAGAACATGGCACAACAGCAAACCTGCCAAGAGACGGCCTGGAGGAGCTGCAGAGTTCCACAGCAGAGACTGGAGTATCTGTACATAGGACAACAATAAGGCCGCATGCACACGACCGTGGTGTGTTTTGCGGTCTGCAAATCACGGATGGCGTCCATGCGCGATCCGCAATTTGCGGAATGGCACGGACAGCCTTCAATATAAAGGCCTATTCTTGTCCGCAAAGAGTGGACAAGAATAGGTCATGTTATATTTTTTTAGCAGGGCCACGGAATGGAGCAACGGATGCGGACAGCACACTGTGCTGTCCGCATCTTTTGCGGCCCCATTGAAGTCAATAGGTCCGCATCCGAGCTGCCAAAACGGCGGCTCGGATGCGGACCAAAACAACGGCCGTGTGCATGAGGCCTAAGCCGTACGCTCCAAAGAGTTGGGCTTTATGGCAGAGTGGCCAGAAGAAAGCCATTACTTTCAGCTAAAAACAATAAGGCACGTTGTGAGTTTACGAAAAGGCATGTGGGAGACTCCTAAAATGTATGGAGGAAGGTGCTCTGGTCTGATGAGACTAAAACTGAACTTTTCGGCCATCAAAGAAAACGCTATGTTTGGCACAAACCCAACACATCACATCACACAAAGAACACTGTTCCCACCGTGAAATATGGTGGTGGCAGCATCATGCTGTGGGGATGTTTATCAGCAGTCGGGACTGGGAAACTGGTCAGAGTTGAGGGAAAGATGGATGGTGCTAAATACAGGGATATTCTTGAGCAAATCCTGTCCCACTCTGTGCGTGATTTGAGGCTTGGACGGAGGTTCACCTTCCAGCAGGACAATGACCCCAAACACGCTGCTAAAGCAACACTTTAGTGGTTTAAGAGGAAACATGTAAATGTGTTGGAATGGCCTAGTCACAGCCCAGATCTCAATTCAATAGAAAATCTGTGGTCAGACTTAAAGATTGCTGTTCACAAGTGCAAACCATCCAACCTGAAGGAGCTGGAGCAGTTTTGCAAGGAGGAATGGGCAAAAATCCCAGTGGTAAGATGTGGCAACTGCTCATAGAGACTTATCCAAAGTGACTTGGAGCTGTTATTGCCGCAAAAGGTGGCTCTACAAAGTATTGACTTTAAGGGGATGAATAATTATGCACATTGACTTTTTCTGTTATTTTGTCCTATTTGTTGTTTGCTTCACAATAAAAAAAATAATCTTTAAAGTTGTGGGCATGTTCTGTAAATTAAATGATGCAAATCCTCAAACAATCCATGTTAATTCCAGGTTGCGAGGCACCAAAACACGAAAAAAGTCAAGGGGGGTGAATACTTTTGCAAGGCACTGTATACAAACTGCACAAAAAAATCCCAGTACTTCTTCTCTTAATCTCCTCCTTTCCTTCGATTCTATTTTGTCACATTTTAACAGTTAAAACTTAGAAATATATAAAGAAATCTTTTGTGCCCCAGGAGGTCAGGCATGTCTTCCTCCTCCTCCTCCTCACTATCCTGTGTCCTGTCAGCAGTAGTTCACAAAAATTGTAAAGCTCTTTCCTTTTGGTTAAGGCCTGCCCCCCTCAGCCATGGAAAGATAAGTGGAGACTGCTGTCCACTTTTATCACTCATTTCTTGGTTTAAAGAGGACCTGTCGCCACTCCTGACCAGCCTGTTTTACTAGCTTCATGCATTCCTCATGTAATAACAATTCGGGTGCATCTATTCCTATGGCTCTATGTTGTGCCATTCCTTTATTATTCCTACTAGAAGTTATGAATGAATTGCCAGCAGTCTGCAGTAAGAGTACAGAGGGGAGGTAACCGGTTGGGGGGGGGTGTCTCTGCACAGTCTGACAATCGCAGCACTAATTGGATAGAGTGAGTCTGTGCAGGCACCCCCCCCCCCCAACTGGTTACCTCCCCTCTGTACTCTTACTGCAGACTGCTAGCAATTCATTCATAACTTCTAGTAGGAATAATAAAGGAATGGCACAACATAGAGTCATAAGAATAGAGGCTCCAGAATTGTTATTACATGGGGAATGCATGAAGCTATTAAAACAGACATGTCAGGAGTGGCGACAGGTCCTCTTTAATGTTCGTTCAACTCCCAATGATTTTAGAATGGGATGTCTAAAAAGCTCATATAGGTGTGATGGTCTAGAATCCACATACTTTTGGACATACAGTATATGCTAATCATAGTATTTAGATGTACTATATACTAATTATGTATAATTAAGTAATCTTGTGATTGAACTGAGCTGCTCTGAATATTTACACAAGGCCTAATTTGAATGCAGCACAATCAGAAAGAAATTGGATAATGTTCTACACTGCACAGGTATGGCACAGGATTTTGTGGTCCCTGTCTTTTTCTATAATGTCGAAGCGGCCTAAGAGGTGACTAGCAGTTGCTTACTCCGCTGTCCCCATTGAAAACACATGCAAATTTTTTGGGGAAATCTCTAAGAATAGCAGTCGGCCAAGTAGATATTAAAAACAATAAATATACAGTTTCAAGTGTACACCACTAGGTGGCAATGTAGGTATTTTGATTGGTGAATGCAAAAAAGGTTACTTGAAACCTATACTAAATGTGTGCAGTACAATACTAACCACCGAACAGTTCAAAAGAAAATGTGTGTGTTTTAAACACACAGACTGCAATCAACATGTTTCTTAGAGAGCTATCTTGATGAATGACATTTGTTTTAGACGCCATAGACTTACAGGTAGTAGGCAGATTGGAACAGTGGCACAGTTTGCTACTTCTGTACTATCTTGTCCAGTCTCCACTGTCAACCCAGGGTTTTCAGTGCAGCACGTGGCGTCGTCACAATCAAATGGACAAATTTGTCCTTTACAAGACGACATATTTGTCAAAAGGCAGGGATCCATGAGGATTTTCACATACCTGCATCGCCAACCTAATTATGCCACTACCACTGTCTGCCTCTTCCATACTGTATGGCTGCTACAGCCACTTCCATCTACTGCCACTACTATTACCCCTACACAGGTGCACATCTACTTCCTTGCCACTACTACTACTGCAGTGACTGGGCTTGAGGTGGCCTCAACACTACACTGGATCTCCCTGACACTGCCGAGATGTCACCGTGTGTTGCTGCTCTCCGAAAGGGATAGTAAGATTATCCCCATCTCAGCGTCTTCTTCTGGTCACTTATGCAGTTTGGCATAGTCTCTCCTAATAAACACTGGCCCTTATCTGCAGACATCTAGATGCTCTGATTGCTCTACTTTTATACAGTTTCTAACTGATACAGAACCTTTAGTGGAAGGGGTGCAGCTGGAGAATCACAGCCTAACCGAAACAATGTTGCAGTTCACTGTTGCCATATACTTGTATTGTGCCTCAATACAAGCCAATGGCAATGACTAGCGTTTACATATCTGGCAGGCTGATTTGTCACTGCAAATACACTGGTGAGCAAAAGGATAACACTGTTTTGAAATTTTGACATGCAGGCGCCATATCTCACCATCCACTATAGCTTTGAATGTAAGACTACCACCATTGGGGGCACTTCTTACTGGCACATTATTGGTGGGCACTATAAGGGGATCTACTGAGGCCACAAAGAATGGGTATTTTATATGGGGGCTCTGCATAGAGGCATTTTATACTGGGACACATTACGGTGTCATTATGGGGAAGGGGGGAGAGGATTACTATGGGGTCATCTATGGGGGCACTAAGAAGGGGTATTTTATACTTACAAATTATGGGGGACGCTGAGGGCATCTACTGGGGCACTATATATGGGGCATTTTATACTGGTACATTATGGGGGCATTAGGAGGGAGGGGGAGAGGAGCACTACTGGCACATTATGGGGACACTATTTGGAACATTAGCTCAACTGGGGGCATTACAAGGAGGTATTTTTTGCACTCTCACATATAAGGAGAATTATTTCCACTGGGGGCGCATTATGGTGGGCTTTATTACTCCCCAATGGTATGACCCCCTAGTAGCAGCACCAGCCTCTCCCTGCTCTGCTATCCCTCTGCCCCTTCTCCAAATCCTTATTATGAAATCTTTCTTATTAGGATAAAACACATCAGCTCCACCGAGATCCCCAGCCAAAGTGTTGAAGTGGCATCCGAGATCCCCAAGGGCCAAGCCAAGTAATTGAAAGTTTTCATGTGAAATGTTTGTTATACACATATAGCATACACTGTGCCACACAATATACAGTTTCTTCTGTATGAACGTCCACAAATTAAATCTCCAGAGTCAATACGGAACGTTAAAGTCAGCAAGTGTCATGGGGGGGGCCCTTATTGTTTTTCGCCCCAGGGCCCCATTTCACCTAGAAACGGCCCTGATGCTAGAACAGCCTGCTAGAAGGCTGTTCTGGCACTGTGAAACAAGCCAAAGCAGTTTCCAGACATAAACAAGAGAGCTAAACGAGACGGTCAAAGTTTTGCTGTGTCTGTATCTTAAAAAAAAAAAACTTCACGCTGCAAAGTTCCTTAAGTGCACATGCTGCAAAGTCCCAAAGTCTCTCAGTATTTGGTGGCTGTATATTAACCCTTTCCACAGTGCAGTGCAAATACAGTGTAATAGCAGTTTAAAGCATATAAAGCATAAACAACAGCATAAATCATAATGTAAGTTTACCCTTCAAAGTGCAATGAAGTAGGGAGTTTGATAGCTTTGCATAGCAGCAATAAGACCAAATGTCCACAAAGTCCTGGCCCCAAAGTACCCTTGCTCCAGGGCACTACTCTAATAATACTACCCCTATACAGTCGCACATCTACTGCCTCTGTTCCATGCAGTGCAGCTAGAACTGCCTCTATTATTGCTGCCACTATTACCCCTACAGAGCTTGTCCTTCCATATTCATACTGTACTGCTATTGCTCCCCAAAAAATAGATAATTTTTGGATGCTTATTAAGAACAAGCCACATTTTCTTCCGACAATTCTGTGTGTGTGCATAAACACAGGCAGATATCTGCCCCCATTAAGGCATCATTTTTGGATTGTTTGTTCAGAATAATCAACTAAAACACTGTGGTTCCGAATTTATTGTGACTTCACTTCCAATTTTCTGAAAATTTCTAAAACCCACTTTTTAAGGACCAGTTCAGGTCTAAAGTTACTTTGTGAGGCTTACATAATAGAAACCACCCAAAATGACCCCATTTTAGAAACTTCACTCCTCAAAGTATTCAAAACCGATTTTTAGAAACTTTGGTAACCCTTTAGGTGTTCCACAAGAATTAAAGGAAAATGTAGATGAAATTTCAGAATGTCACTTTTTTTTGCAGATTTTCAATTTTAATCCATTTTTCCACTAATAAAGCAAGGGTTAACAGCCAAACAAAACTCAATATGTATTACCTTGATTCTGTAGTTTACAGAACCACCCCATATGTGGTGGTAAACTGCTGTACGCGCACACGGCAGGGCGCAGAAGGAAAGGAACGCCATATGGTTTTTGGAGGGCAGATTTCACTGGGATCATTTTAAGACCCCCAAAAAAGGACCCCATTTTGGAAACTACGGGATAAGGTCGCAGTTTTGTTGGTACTATTTTAGGGTACATATGATTTTTGGTTGCTCTATATTACACTTTTTGTGAAGAAAGATAACGAAAAATTGCTGTTTTGGCACCGTTTTTATTTTTTGTTATTTACAATGTTCATCTGACAAGTTAGATCATGTGGTATTTTTATAGGACAGGTTGTTACGGACGCGACAATACCACATTTTTGGTGTTTGTTTCAGTTTTACATAATAAAGCATTTTTGGAAAAAATAATAATTTTTGTGTCTCCATATTCTAAAAGCCATAGTTTTTTTTTTTGGTCAACTGTCTTAGGGTACTTTCACACTAGCGGCAGGATAGATCCAACAGGCTGTTCAGTCTGTTGGATCCGTCCTGCCGCTATTTCGCTGGGCCTCCGGACTGCCGCTCCGTCCCCATTGACTATAATGGGGACGCGGGTGGAGCTCCGGCGCAGCACGGCAGTGCCCGGTGAGAGGCCGCCGGACTAAAAAGTCGGCTATCAGTGACTGCCGGACCCCTGCCGCTGACAAAGAGGCTGTCAGATTACATCACGTGCAGCCAGTCTCTTAGATCTTCTGACCCCTGTCAGGGGAGAGACCGTAACAGTACCCCCTCTTCTACAGGTGGCCTCCGGACACCAGGACCGACTTTATCCGGATAAGCTCTGTGAAAGGCTTTCACCAGACGATTAGCATTAACGTCGGCCACTGGAACCCACATCCTCTCTTCTGGTCCGTAAGCCCTCCAGTGAACGAGATACTGGCGGGATCTACGGAGAATTCGGGAGTCAACTATCCTGGCAATCTTAAATTCCAGATTACTGTCAACCAAGACAGGAACGGAAGGCAAGGAAGACGGTTCAACTGGTTCGACATATCTTTTCAACAATAACTTATGGAACACATTATGAATCTTTAAAGCCTGAGGAAGTTGTGATCTTATATGGACAAATAAACCTTGGACCCATCTTCTAAGAAGGTACTTTCAACTTAATGTTTCTTGTGGACAGCCACATGGAATCGCCCACTCTCAGGTCCGGACCATTCATACGTCTCTTCTCAGCCATACATTTATACTTGTTGCCCATTTTTTTTTAGATTATTTTGAATTCTCTGCCAAATAGATGACGAAGAAGAGAAAAATCATTCCTCTTCAGGTATACCAGAAGTCTCCGTATCTGGAGAATAAATTAGTATGTCATCTAGATACACAACAATCCTTCCCACCATATGATGAAAGATATCATTAACAAAATGCTGTAAAATCATAGGAGCATTAGTTAACCCAAACGGCATGACTCTTTGGGGTATTAAACACTGTCTTCCATTCATCCCCTTTCTTGATCCTGACCAAATTATATGCCTACCTGAGGTCCAACTTGGAAAACAACTTGGCACCAACAATCTGGTTAAACAAGTCAGGAATCAAAGGAAGGGGGTATGGATCACAAACCGTAATCCAATTGAGCTCCCGGAGGTCCAGACATGGCCTAAGAGTTCCGTCTTTCTTCTTTACAAAGAAAAACCCTGCTTCCACTGGGGACTTGGAAGGTCTAATATGTCCCTTAACCAAGCTCTCGGCAATGGCAGAAGGGTTATATATTCTAGATTTGGGAAACTTTGCTCCGGGAATAAGATTGATAGGACAATCATATTCCTGGTGTGGGGCTAAACCCTGGCAACCACTCTCAGAAAGTACATCAGAAAAATCCGAAATGAAAGAGGGAACCAATTTAGTGGTCAAGACAGAAAGAGATGTATTAAGACAGTTGTCCATGCAAAATCACTCCAATCAAGAATCGAGTCTCGCTTGCCAGTCAATAGTAGGATTATGTTTGCTCAACCATGGTAAACCAAGAACCAACGGAGCAGGCAGACCCTCCAGCACAAAACACAAAATGGATTCCTGATGAAAATTACCCACTGTTAAATAAATGTCCTGCACCATCTGTGACAAACATTTCTGAGTGAGTGGTGCGGAGTCAATTGCGAACACCGAAATATTTTTCTCTAATGCACTTGTAGTCAATCCATGCAAACGGACGAACTGACCTTCAACCTGGTTAACCCCTGCCCCACTGTCAATAAACACCTCAATTCTCGCAGTTTTGGACTCTAGCACCACCTCGGCAGACAGGAGAAATCGGGTACTACCAGTAAAAGACAAAAGTGAGTTCTATGACTCCCTACCCACAGCACCAAGAGTGAGATGGGAATTGAACATTTTGTTTTCACCTTGATGCTGAACGTAAGGACAAACATTTACAAAATGTCCTCTTTTTCCAGAGAAAAAACATACTCCCTTCTGATGACTAAAACTCTTGCAAGCAGGCCCAGGGGTAGCTCTCCCTAACTGCATAGGTTCATCACCAGGCATAAACTCAAGAGTCTCTCCACCCATGGTGTCAGAGGAAGCCACCATGCTATGATAGTTCATCCCGGGAGTGAAGGATCTTAGATCTCTCTCTTAGGCGTCTATCTATACGTACCGCAAGAAACTTAGCTGCTTCCAATGATTAAGGGACAAGCCATAAGGTTATGCAAATCGATGAAGTAGTAGGTGTTGCTAATGTCTGCATCTAGCTCCAATCTGTGGCATGTAGTAGGGGCATAAGAGCCACATTGAAAGCAAAGTTTTCTAGGCATGTGAAACTTAAAAAATCCTCCTGCTCGTTGAGGTGCCATCTATTGCCACTTGTTGCAAACTGATTAGGACAGAATCCTTGCACATAGAGACCTTGGTTTATCACTCCGGTAGATCACTACATACCTACGTAGTTCGAGATGTCAACACTATTCATAATTGTGTGTCCCGGTGGTTGGGAGAACAGCAACTTACTGGAATGAAAGCATTTTGGAATGAAAGCAATTGATTGTACATGTTTTTCATTCCACCTCCCCCATTTCCTAGGTCTTGTATAGAAGCTACAGGGGATATATATGTATTTTCTTTAAGTTGCTCCTCCATTTCTGTGGGCACCTTAAAGGGGTTCTCTGGGAATTGAGAAAATGAATATACTAAAATATTACTTTATTATAAATTTATTCTCAAATACCTTCCATTAGTTGGCTTGTTTTGTCTAGGGAGCAATCATCGGGGGAAAGAAAATGACTGCTGTCCCACACAAAACCTATCCTGATCACACATGAGGACAAGTAACTTTACAACACTGAGGTAAAGAGCTGCCTCCTCCTGTCACGGCACAGTGTGGGTAGTAAACTCCACACCGAACACAGGAGGGAAGGGAAGAGGTACTAGGTCTGGAAACTAGGGAAAGGGAAAAGGTCACATCCTAGTGAATCCCTACACTGAGTCCTGACTACTATCAGTATGAACAGACCTCGAGGGTAGGAATGCTCTTACGCAGGAACCTAGAGCCTAATTTGACCTTGGAGGGCCCTGGAAATAGTGTCAGGACAAAATACAACCTGTTCCTTTCCATCTTAAGGAACAGGAGACTCCCTCAGGCCCAATACCAAAAGACAGAGGAAAACAACAAACAAGAAATAGGAAAAAGGACACTTAACTCCGAAGAAAGCAGACGAGCAGGAACTCAGAGGAAAACCAAACACCAGCACTTCCAAAACCAGAAAGAGCTATCAACCTCATAGCATGATGGGTGAGACCAGACTAAATAGAGGAGTGGGAATGACCACTTAACCTACACCTGAGACAAGAGTTGTAGTCATAACCAGCAACAATACAAAACAAGTGAAACCAAAAAGGCTGTCAGATCACATCACGTGCAGCCAGTCTCTTAGATCTTTTGACCCCTGCCATGGGAGAGACCGTGACACCTCCTCCTTCTCCTCTCTACTTGCCTGGGATTATTATCCTGAATACAGATGATGAGAACTTTAGCTGAATCTCTGGGGAATTTAGTTCATGAGCAGACATGAAGTACAGAGAGGATGGACAGGACAGGCTGCGGTAATGTGGTGCTGTGGTAATGGATACTGTAAACAAGTGCTGCTGCTCATTATCCACACCTCACCCTCCTATCGTGTCTCCTCATCATCTCCATTCCCACAGAGATTCACCTGTATTCAGGATCATGATTCCTGACAAGCAGAGCAGAGAGGAGGATGAGGCAGCTCTATGGCTCATTGTGGTGTGTACTTATAGGACGGCGGCCATTTTATTTCTGCTAATGATTGCTCCCTAGACAAAACAAGGCATTCTAAGTAATGAAAGGTATTTGTGAATATATTTATTATCAAATAATATTTAAGTATTTTCATTTTTTTTTAATTCCTGGAGAACCTCTTTAAAATAAGTTTGAGTCCCCAGATGAGATCTATTCCAGACATGGCCTATATGGAGTTACTGTTACTTTCTGGCCATCATTTTTATTAACAGTCTGAAGGGGGAGGCTGATTCTGCAGCTGAACTCACCTTTCCCTGCAGCTTCTTAGCAGCCTTCCTCTCCTTCTGGTGATTGGTGGACTGATTAATGTTTGTGGTCAACTTAGTAGCTCAGCCCTAGTTCCCTTCTCTCACCATCACACTGCATGGCTTCTGTTTCTTCCCCTTCCCTCTATTATGGTGCCTGCAGATCTGGCCAGTATCTTGGTGCAGCCTGAACCCTGTCTTGTCCTGTGGCAGAGTCACGTGCAGCATATCTTTTCTGCTGTTTGCCATCAGCCCTGCATTGTTAAATGGCTGTTCATGTGATGATGTATGGTTGCACTTTTAGAAAAGCTGTTTTAACCCCTTACATCACTCAGCTTCCCCTTCCTAATGTAGCTTATCAGCCCATGGATGACAGATAGAGTGAAGTTTAGAAAATTTTGATTTGGCAACTTTGCCGATGTTAGCTAAGAAATTTGATGCGTTCCGAATTAATTCTTCATGAATCGCTATAAACCGGGTATCCCCAGGCTTGCAGCAGCCCCTGTCCTGCTGCTGCGGTACCTCTTGGAGTGACTGATGTTTTTCCCAAAGATGTCTTCTGATGATGCTTTGCTGGCGCAGCTCCGGGCGGCAGCTGAGAGCAAAGGGCCCGAATGGCTCGAATGGCTCGAATGGCTCCAGGCGACGGTTCAAGGCTTGCTTCCGGGGTCAGGGGATTTGGCCTCCACAGCCCTCCCTATTCGCCAGCCGCGGAGGACCAGGCCTCCGGCGTACCTAAGTCCCGAGGAGACCCCATGGCTCAGGCGCTGGGTATGGAGCCCCACCAGGGACCCTCCGTCACGCACAGCAGGTAGGAGCAGTAGAGTCGGGCGGTCGCGTCTCGGGAGGAATCCTGTTTTATGGCGGGGCCCTGGGCAGGAGAGACCTGACATCTCCACCCCTGAATCGGGCAACGTGGGAGCGGGACCAGGATCGGCGGGTGGGCCAGGGCGGGCTCACCTGGCATGCCGTGGGAGTGAAGTCCGGGATCCATCTGGGGGACGGCATGGTCAAGATTGCGGCCGGGAGCAGGATTCTCTGATCGGGCAGCACGGAGCTGGCCCAGCATCGACGTCTTCTGTTGAAATGGCGGCCTCCGGTGGTCGAGCTGCAGTATTGCAGGCTCCAGTGTCAGCTTCAGCTGGGGAAATGGCGGCCTCTAGTGGGCGGGCTGCGGAACTGCAGGCTCTGGGATCTCAAGCAGCAAGAGTGGGCACTGGTAGTGCTGAAGATTGGAGATTGTCCAGAGGGGGGATCAGCGCCGGTCAAGATCTACGACATCACGTTCCGGCTAGTGGAATCACAGCGTCCACGCAGCCAGGTGAGATTCAAGGGGAATCAGCATTAGCGGTGGCTTGTATTGGGGGGGGGGGGTCCTGGGGTCGTGGGGGGCTGCCCACAGGGGTCTGTTGTGGGGGGGTTAGAGTCATTGTTAGGGGGTTGAGGGATTTAGTGAAGGGGTTGGTAAATGTGGGGCCAGGGACAGGGTCACCGGTGGCGGCCTGGGGTATACAAGGGGCAGGGTCGGGGGATCAGGGGCCAACGGCTGGGTCTATTGGCCGGGGGATGGCGGAATCGCGGGCACAGGCAGTGGTGGGTCATTGGGGGTTCCAGTGGCAGGTCCAGCGGACAAGGCAGGTGGTAGAGATAAGGAAGCGAATACGGAAAGGGATGGGGTGGAACCACAGTTGGACGATGGGGCGAGAGGGGAGGTGTACGTTTGTTTTGAAGGGCCGCTGGGGGCCCACCTTAAGTCGGAGTTGAAGGACAAAATATGGAAAGGGGATTACGTGGACATATTCTAGTTGCTCCTGCTAGAACGGTTTAATTTGGATAGAGATAGGAGGGAGGATAAATGGAAGGAGGACGAGGACAAGCGGCGGTGCCGTTTGATTCCGTGGGCTTTTTCAAACTGGATGCAGGCGTTCGTGATCCTGGCCAGTGTCATTGGGGAAAAGGCGCCGGAAAATTGTTCCGCGCTTTTCTGTTACCTGGATGCAATAGGAGAGGCTTATCGGACATATGGGGGGATGGGATGGTTGCGGTACGATGAGCAATGACACAACGAAAAGCGGTTCGGTCCACCATCCGGTGGGATCATAAGGACATCGGATTGTGGATGAGGGTGATGGCTCCGGTCAGGGGGGGGGGGCAGTCCTTTCCAGGGGGAGCCGGGGGTTCTGGGCAAGCGGAGCGCTCGGCAGCCTCGCAAAAGGGTTTATGCTTCCTGTTCAATAAAGGGGGATGTAAGTATGGGGACAAGTGCAAGTTCAAGCACGAGTGTTCCTCATGTGGAGGGGGTCATGGAGCACAGCGGTGCTTCAGGGGTCGAAAAGGGAGGGGCTGGAGCGATTCGGCTGGAAAAGGGGCAGACGCCCATCCGGGTAACTGAGATGGTGCCCTTCCTAAATAGGTATCCGAATGTGGCAGCGGTGGGGTTTTTGTTGTCGGGTTTTGAAGAAGGTTTTCGTATCCCATTCATGGAGGGGGAAATTTTGCAAGAGTCTAAAAACTTGAGGTCGGCGAGGGAGCTTCCAGAGGTGGTGACAGAAAAATTAAAAAAAGAGGTGGCATTGGGTCGCATGGCAGGCCCCTTCAAATATCTGCCGATGCCGGATTTGCGGGTATCGCCGTTGGGGGTTGTACCGAAGAGGGTACCTAATAAGTTTCGCCTTATACATCACCTATCATTTCCGAAGGGAGGTTCAGTTAATGACGGTATCGCGCCGGAGTTGTGTTCGGTGGTGTATACGTCGTTTGATCAGGCGGTTCGTTGGGTTCGGTTTTATTGGCAAGGGGCTTTGCTGGCGAAAGTAGATATTGAGGCGGCGTTCTTTCTTCTACCGGTTCATCCGGATTGTCAGCACTTGTTGGGTTGTTATTGGGATGTTTTTTTTTTCGAGGATCGCTGTTTGCCCATGGGTTGTTCGGTTTCATGTCCCTTTTTTGAGAAGTTTAGTACATTTTTGGAATGGGTGGCGAGGGAATGGTCGGGTTGGGGTTCTATTATCCATTATTTGGACGATTTTTTGTTTATTGGGTCGCCGGGGTCGAAGGGGTGCTCGGTGATGCTGCATTAGTTCGAAGTTATGGCACGACTGTTTGGGGTTCCTTTGGTGTCGGAAAAGACAGAGGGTCCTGCGACTGCTCTGAGTTTTCTGGGGATAGTCATTGATACGGTGGCTATGGAGTGTCGGTTGCCGGACGACAAGGTCGAGGATCTGCGAGGGGTGCTCGTGGCGGCCTGTGGGCGGAAGAAGCTGCGTCTGCGGGAATTGCAGTTCTTGCTGGGAAAACTCAACTTTGCCTGTCGGATTATGCCCATGGGGTGGATTTTTTGTAGAAGGTTGGCACAGGCGACAGCGGGAGTTCAGGCCCCTCATCACTTTGTACGGCTTACCCGGGAACTCCGGGGGGACTTGGGGGTGTGGGCTTCCTTTTTGAAGCGGTATAACGGCCGGTCTTTGTGGATGGCGGAGGGGGTGTTGGCAGCGGATCTTGACCTTTTTACGGGTGTGGCTGGGGGGTGCGGGTTTGGGGCGTACTTACAAGGTCGTTTGTGTGTAGGGGAGTGGCCTACGCAATGGCAGGAGGAGGGCTGGGTGAAAAATCTGGTGTTGCTGGAACTCTTCCCCATTGTGGTAGCGGTGTCCATAGGGGGGGAGCATTTCAGGAACAGGAAGGTGCAATTCCACTGTGATAATTTGGGGGTTGTGGAGGCCATTAACCGTGTTTCGGCCTCGTCACCGCCGGTTGTCTGTTTGCTTCAACATTTGGTTTTGAGTTGCTTGTCATTGAATGCTTGGATTGTAGCATCCCATGTACCAGGGGTGAGTAACTCAATTGCGGATGCTTTGTCTCATTTTCAGTTGGGGGCGTTTCCGGGTGCTGGCACCAGAAGTGGACGTGCAAGGAACGAGTTTCCCGCAGAAACTGTGGAAGCTGCATTTGGTCGGCTGGCGACTTGGTGAGAGGATCCCAGTCGGGGGGGAGTTGGGCGGCGTACGACAGGGCTTGGGGATTATGGGAGGAATGGAGGGAGCGTTTTCAGGGGTGCGGGTTGGAAGAAGGGGCTATGATGTTGCTGTTTGTGGGGCACTGCAGAGAGGAGGGATGGTCAGTGTCCAGAATGAGTAAGTTTATGGCAGGGGTGGCTTTTGGTTGTAAGGGTCGGGATATAGTGGATGTGACTAAATCATTCTGGGTATTGCAGGCTTTGAAGGGTTGGAGGAGGCGGGCACCGGGTGGGGATCGGCGCAGGCCGGTTTCCTTCGAGTTGTTAGGGGAGATGTTGGAGCAGTTGGAAAAGGTCTGTGTATCAGTTAGTGAAGTTAGGCTGTTTAAGTTGGCGTTTTCGTTGGCTTTATTTTGTGCGTTGCGCATTGGAGAATTGGTTAGCCTGAGTAAGGGCAGAACAGGGGGACTGCAGGGTGAGGACGTAGTTTTATTTCAGGACAGGGTGGAGTTTGTTATTCGGCGGTCGAAAACGGATCAGTTGGGCCGGGGTTGTCGGGTGGTTTTATATCAGGTGGCGGGGTCGGATGCTCAGTGTCTTAGGAATTTTTGGGGGCAGGAGGTTGGGGGAAGCGGACCGTTGTTGGTGCATGATGATGGGTCCTTTCTTTCTAGATTCCAGTTTATAGCGGTATTTCAGGCATGTTTAAAAAGGCTTGGCAGGGACCCAGCGTTGTTTGGGGGGCATTCATTCCGGATAGGCGCTGCCACCGAAGCGGCTAGGAGAGGATTAAGTGAGGAGGCCGGCGTTGTTATAATGGGGGGGAGAAGTTAGGGTTTTATTTTGTGCTTCTTACAGGTGGTGTGGCGTGCCTGGTGTGGATTATGGGGCACTCGTATGTGTTTTGGGGAGCTTTGCGAGCAGCGGTCAGGCCGGATGGAAGGCAGTTGGGCTTTTCTAGGGAGGTAGTGGTGGTTCGTTGGTTGGGGATTAGAGGTATGTTGTGGAGCCGAGTTCTTCCAGAATTTTAAAATTTTACCAGGTTAGATTCGTATCCGGGGTTTTGGTGTTACACATAGAGGGTAACGATTTGGGGGGGGGGGGGGGGGGGGTGCCCTTTTCGTGAGCTTACGAGGGACATAAAGTTCGATTTGCTGTGTTTGTGGGCTCAGTGTCCTGGTATGGTTACGGTCTGGTCGGATATGGTGCCGCGTAAGCAGTGGAGAGACGGTAGGTCGGTAGAGAGGTTGAACAAAGCCCGGATAAAGGTTAATAGGGCGGTGGGCCGGTTTGTGGTGAGGAATGGCGGTGTTGCAGTCCGGCATAGGGAGTTGGAGGCAAGAGAGGGGGCTTTTTGGAGGGCGAATGGGGTTTATTTAAATGTGGTGGGTATCGACCTGTGGTGTTCAGGAATACAGGATGGAATTCAGGTGGCTCTGCGGGTGTGGCAGGACGCAAGGAGGTGAGGCGTCACCCCCTTGGATCGTGGCGGGGGTGGGTCCTTGGAGTTGGTGGTTATGGTGGCTCTGGTGTGGTGGGGAGGGAGCCAAAGGGGCTCTGGACTCCCCAGGTATTGGATGTTGGGGTGTGTTATGGCGGGTATCTGCCCCACGGTTGTTGCCCATGGTTACCGGTTCTACCTCCGAGCTGGCGTTTATCGGCTGGAGGTAATTTAATTGAGGGCACGGGCTGTTATCCGTCAGGTTTTACAGGGCTCCAAGGACCCTCTCCGTGCTGGGCATGTTTCTCTGTGGTCTGGAAGTTTTTCTTGGGCGGGGGGCCTTCAGGTGGGAAGGCCTTGGATTGGTTATTTTATATGTTATTTATGCTTAAATTATTATTATTAATAAATAAATGGCTGCTGTGGCCAAAAAAATCCACCGGAGGAGTTGTGTCTTTATTTGGGGAAGGAGGGGAGAGTGGGAGGTAAAACGACTCGACAATACGCTGGTCATGCATTCCCAGGCTTCTTACTTTTACTTTGTAACAGGTGCAACCATTATTTTAGGAAAAACTGATTCATTGCCACGAAGAGTGAGGAAATTCAGATTCGTAAGTGAATTAAAGTTTTCCTAAACTTTGGACCGAATTCCGCTTCAAATGCTTCACTTCTCTCAACACTAATGAGAGGTATTCTGACACCCCCTTTTTAAATGCCCCTGAGCCTGGACCTGTTCCTGGGATCCCTATCATGCCAGTGTCTTCCCCTTCTGGCCTCTTCAGTATTTTATTACAGAGTGATTTTAGAGGGCAGAGCTGGTTTTATTCCCAATCTGAGACCACTTCATGAGCCCCCCGTTGCCCTTGAGCAGTGCAAGTCTTCTGTTGGGTGCCATTTCAGTAGATACTACAGGTGATTCAGGTGGAGAAGGTGCTCCAGATCATCAGGTCTAAATACTTATGTCCATGCAAATTTTTAAAAAATTGCAAACGTTTCTAATATTCTGTTTCAACAAAATGTGAAAAAAGTTAAAAAGTCTGAAGAATTTCATTGTAGATACAGGATCAGCAGCTGACAAATAGTGGTCCATTTGTCCTGGAGGATCCCTGTTTAGTCTACATATACAATGTCACATTTACAATCAGCCAGTGAAATTTCTTTCTAATATTCATTTGCTTTGGAAACATTTGTTTCTTACTCCTTTATGCAATCCTATCCTATTGTAAGTGACGCCTTTCTGCTCACGTCACCCAGCAAACCTATTTAAAAGGGATCAAACACAGAAATTGCTCAGAACACATAAACCAGCTCTACCACAGAGGGGAAATCACATTAGTCAGGTAAGGAAGATGCTTCCCCTTGAGGCTGGGATTTGATTTACTCATCTTATTTTTTACCTGGTTACAAATACTGACGCTGATCCACCATTGTGCTATCCTTAGTAAAATATGTAGCTATAGAACATATGGTACATCGGTAGACGTAATGTAGTCAAGGAGACTTTTTTTTATAAACCTATTTGGTTCTGGAATTGTTTCTTAATGCTTCCTTCACACAGTTATTTGCAGCATTTTTCAGCTTGTGATCAATGCCATGAATGTCAAATGTTTTATTTTATTCATACATTTTTAACATGCATTTTTATCAGGCGATTTTCAAGTCCTGTAGGGATAGCTATAGGAAAACGTATAAAAACACTGCACACCTGGAGCATTTAAAAAAATAATCAGGAATCCAGTTAATGCACCCAAATTGGAGAAACACATCACAAACAAAAAAAGATTATTTTATTTGCACTTTTCCTAAAATGGGTGTTATGGTTGCACATTCTAAGACTGAGAAAGTTTGTCCCACCATTGTCATTTAGTGTTAAAGGGGTAGTCCAGGGTTTTACAACTGATGGCATAGCCTCAGGATAAGCCATCAATATCTGATCGGCAGCTTATGGGCCCTGGTGCAAGAGTTCAGCTTGGGCCCCCCTGCCTTCAGAGCTTTGCTTTGTGAAGCACATTGCCTTCGTGAAAAAAAAAATTGAAAAAAAAAATTGAAACAGCACCCCCCATGCCAAATTCTTGACCTATCCCCTTACCTCCAGCCAGAGGTGTAACTTGCATGCACTTTCTATAGAACCAGTGTCTTCTTATGTGGCACAAGGGTCTTTGGGCCCCCTCAGGCTCCAGGACCCATATAGCTACGCCCCTGGGTTTGACTCATTGCACCCCTGCTGATCAGCTGTAGCTCCAGTGCTGGGAACTACACAGCTCCATCCATTGTGTCACGTCATTGAGAGCAGTCCTGCAGTAATCAGCTCTGTCCACTGCCCAATGGTTGGAACCGTGTCGTTACAGCACTGATTTGTGGCACCAGAGCTACTGCAGAACAGCCGATCGTGGGAGTGTTCGGTGTTGGACCCCCACTGATCAGATATTAATGACCTATCCAGAGTACAGGCCATCAATAATAAATACTCGACAACTCTTTTAATCAGATGGTGTCCCCCATATAACATAAGTTCCAGTAGAGTCATTGTGGCATGCAAATCACAATATATCGGGATGATAGCAGCCACATCCATGGCAAAAGAAAAATGTACTGCAAAAAGTAATGTCACATGGAATGCTGACAAGCTATAAACCACTGACACCTTTATTAAAGCGGTTGTCCCATCTCACTTAAGGCATATCAAAGAGTTAAACATAAATGTGAGATAGGTGTGGGTTCCACTTCTGGAACCCACTTATACAGTATATCAAGAACAGTCCATAAAGTGAAAGGAGAGCGTAAAGAGTATCCATGGTGTACTCTTCCTTTACTGTTACAGGACTTCCAAAAATAGCTGAGCCTGCGCATTTGGCTATTTTTGAAAGTCTCATAGCATTAAATGGATTATGGCTGAGCATGGGTCCAGGAGGATATCCTGTATTGATTACCTATCCTAAGGATTAATATCAAATCGGCAGGGGTCAGACTCCCGGCACCCCCGCCAGTCAGCTGTTTGAAGAGAATGAAAACGATCCTTGGCATCCAATCAATAACATCCACAAATGCAGTGCTGGCAGGAGCGATATGTTCTCTTTAAACAGCTGATCATCGCGGGTGCCGGGAGTCGGACCCCTGCAGATCTGATATTAAGGACCTATCCTAAAGATTGTCCATCAATATGGGAAACCGGAAAACGCCTTTAAGAACTATATAATAAGAAAACAGGTCGATCAAATGGATTTTAAAAATTTAGTGACCTACGTATTACTGGTTGGATAATCTAATATACTAAGAATCTTTGCAATCGGGTTACATGAGTCAAAAGTTAACCCAATCAACTGTATTTTAACCCTTATCCTTCAAAGCTAAGACAGGAAATTTCCCTCCAAAATCTAAGAAGAAGAAGAAGAAGATTTCCATCTCAGGTGATTAATATCTCTTGTGGATCCCTTTCTAATTATCCAGAATCGCCCCACTCTAACTTCTTTAGATGACTGGTTGCCCCATTATGGAGAAAATTGAATTTATACTCTTATACAAGTGAGGGCTTAAGTGCACCAAGGGTTGGGCCTTAGCCCTTTGGTGCACTTAGCTCCTCTGCTTTACCATGCTGTTAATTGACAGGGCCAGGCATCAGCAGCATCCTCTAGTCTGGCCTTGGATTTCTGTGCCTTTGCCGTACAGTCCAGCATGGAGACATGAGCAGTAGTCATCAGTCCTGTGGGGCAAGCAGAAGCTGATGTACTACCCATTTCCTAATGCATAGGCGTGTGAATACAGGGCTGGATGTTGCTGTCAATCAAGGGCGAATGTATTACAGTGAAGGAGTCAAGGTGTGCCGAGGAATACAAAAGTTGCAATTTAGGCCTGAATCCCGTTTTTGCACTAACATTTTTTGACTTTTTTGTTTTCTCTACCACCCTACTATAAAAAGTGGGTGGGCTGATGGCAGGCCCTGCACAGCCTGAAAACTGGTGCACATTGCGTTAGATATCTCCGCCAGCTTGCTTGCTGGTGTAGATTTTATTTTCTGGTGCATAAAACTCCTGAAGATGTGCCAGAATTGTTACCTCTTAATTTTGGCACAATATAGTTTATGTATTCAGAAGTGCAGAATACACATTTGTACTGACAGTCGTAGCCGTACTACACATATATAACACAGTCCGGAGCATACATATTTAATGACTATGGTTTATTACAGGTGTTTCCTTTTTCTGAATGGGTACAGACATGACTGACAACAGCGGGCATGCTACAGTGAATGGGATCCCTGTGGAAATTATGGATGTCGTAGATGAAATAATATTTCCTCCTCCTCCTACAATGGCTGATCCTCATATAGGAGCCAATAAAATACTTTTCAGTAAGAGGCACAAGAACAGTGAAATTGCCAGCAGTCAGTATGGCATTAATCTATTCATCGTTGGACTTCTTCTGATGTTTGCTACCTACTTAAATATTACCGGCCTAACGGAGAGCGAGCGGCTGATCTTCTTGATTGTTTTAATGCTGATACAGGTCCTGTGGATGATTTTTTATATGGCTGTTGGTAATAGAAAGAAATGGGCTACTGATGAGAAAGATGGACACGCTGGTGCTAGGTGGCTGAAATGTAAGTCAGAACGTTATTATTTTAGTGGTTTTTATATGTACAGGCTAATACATTATGGTGGGAATTGGCACACATCGAAGAGATCCAGTTGGTATATGAAGGCTTTCCAGGGGCGTACATAAAAATCACTTGGCCCCATAGCAAGAATCTAAATTGGGCCCCCATTTCCCGTTTATAGAAACATAGAAACATAGAATGTGTCGGCAGATAAGAACCATTTGGCCCATCTAGTCTGCCCAATATACTGAATACTATGAATAGCCCCTGGCCCTATCTTATATGAAGGATAGCCTTATGCCTATCCCATGCATGCTTAAACTCCTTCACTGTATTTGCAGCTACCACTTGTGCAGGAAGGCTATTCCATGCATCCACTACTCTCTCAGTAAAGTAATACTTCCTGATATTACTTTTAAACCTTTGCCCCTCTAATTTAAAACTGTGTCCTCTTGTTGTAGTTTTTCTTCTTTTAAAAATGCTCTCCTCCTTTACCGAGTTGATTCCCTTTATGTATTTAAAAGTTTCTATCATATCCCCTCTGTCTCTTCTTTCTTCCAAGCTATACATGTTAAGGTCCTTTAACCTTTCCTGGTAAGTTTTATCCTGCAATCCATGTACTAAAAGCCTCTCCCACTACCCATTCCAGGCCTCTCTCTTTGTACTATGAACTATTCTTGCTGCTGCGTTTTATAATTTATGCCATCAGGGCTGGATTGGGATTACAAAACAGCCCTGGCACACAAAAAAGCTATAATAGATGCAGTGTGTACAGATGTATAGTATATACAGTAGTGTACAGTTATGTGAGGTACTTGGTATAATATATGCAGTGTGCACAGGTATATAGTATATTCCCTAGTGTTCTGATATGTGAGGTACGGGGTTTAATATATGCAGTGTGTACAGGTATATAGTATATTCCCTAGTGTTCTGATATGTGAGGTACAGGGTATAATATATGCAGTGTGTACAGGTATATAGTATATACAGCAGTGTACTGATATGTGAGGTACGGGGTATAATATATGCAGTGTATACAGTATATAGTATATACAGTAGTGTATTGACAGCTCGTACCTCACATATCAGTACACTGCTGTATATACATCTGTACACACTTCATCTATTATACCTCATACCTAACATATCAGTGCACTGCTGTATATACTAGATATCTATCCAAAAACACACTTGAAAGTCCAGCTCTAATCAAAAGCAGGGGAACTTTATAAAAGGTTTAAAAACTTTCTGTTACAGGAAATGAAGTATTGTTACGCGTTTCAGACCACCTCTATTCTGGGTCCTTCATCATGACATACTAAACATTCAATGAATACACTATATATGCTCACCCACCACCCGCAATCAACAGGTCACATGGTTGGAGCAGAATGTGCAATCAAAAACACACACACGTGCACACATATAAAATAATGATTTTGCAAAATAAAATCACATTATAGCTCCAAAAAGAAAAATGTCAAAAAAATTTCAAAAAAAGTAAAAACTTATAAATATATCAGAATTTTTTCCCCACTAATATTGCAGTATTAGATCATGTCTCTTATTGAGACCAGTTGGATGACAGGTTGCTATCTGGAACATCCAATATGCCTCCCTATTCAATAGCTTTCTTTTATAATCTCCCCCTCTTGCGGGCATTATGACTCTTTCTATGCCCTGTGCACTAAGACCAGACGTATTCCCACCATGCACAACCGCAAAGTGCAGGCTAATCGCAGACACGTTGCGGTTCCCATGGTGGGGGACATCTGAAATGTGTTTGCGGATTCTAGTTTTAATCTGATTAGAAGTGCACCCAACATGTTGTAGTTGACACATCTCACATGTAATTAGGTAGATAGCATATTTAGTATTACAGTTCACGTATGCTTTTATTGCAAATTCCTTGCCATTTACTGTTGATTTAAAAAAGCAACCTACTTTAAAGTGATCACTGCAGAGATACTTATTTTCTCTTGAAATAAGCTGGGGCTCACCATGTTTCCCAAAGTGGGCGCCTTTTGTGCAGCGCATCTAATACCTCCCATGACCACATTAGACCACTGTTTGTCATAGTTTAACACAGGTAGGTGCTTTCTAACAATTCTACATATCTTGCCGTACTCTTCACTGTATTGTGTGACAAATGTAGTGGCCTGCATATTAGAGTGACTCGGTTCATGAAGCCTCTTCTTTAGAAAGATCAACTCTTTCCTATTCATGTCAGACACTAGATATCTGTACACACTGCATCTATTATACCTCGTACCTCACATATCAGTGCACCGCGGTATATACTATATATCTGTACATATTGCATCTATAATACTGTGTAATATATGCAGTGTGTATGTATATATATATACACTCACCTAAAGAATTACTAGGAACACCTGTTCTATTTCTCATTAATGCGATTATCTAGTCAACCAATCACATGGCAGTTGCTTCAATGCATGTAGGGTTGTGGTCCTGGTCAAGACAATCTCCTGAACTCCAAACTAAATGTCAGAATGGGAAAGAAAGGTGATTTAAGCAATTTTGAGCGTGGCATGGTTGTTGGTGCCAGACGGGCCGGTCTGAGTATTTCACAATCTGCTCAGTTACTGGGATTTTCACGCACAACCATTTCTAGGGTTTACAAAGAATGGTGTGAAAAGGGAAAAACATCCAGTATGCGGCAGTCCTGTGGGCGAAAATGCCTTGTTGATGCTAGAGGTCAGAGGAGAATGGCCGACTGATTTAAGCTGATAGAAGAGCAACGTTGACTGAAATAACCACTCGTTACAACCGAGGTATGCAGCAAAGCATTTGTGAAGCCACAACACGCACAACGTTGATGGGCTACAACAGCAGAAGACCCCACCGGGTACCTCTCATCTCCACTACAAATAGGAAAAAGAGGCTACAATTTGCACGAGCTCACCAAAATTGGACTGTTAAAGACTGGAAAAATGTTGCCTGGTCTGATGAGTCTCGATTTCTGTTGAGACATTCAAATGGTAGAGTCCGAATTTGGCGTAAACAGAATGAGAACATGTATCCATCATGCCTTGTTACCACTGTGCAGGCTGGTGGTGGTGGTGTAATGGTGTGGGGGATGTTTTCTGGGCACACTTTAGGCCCCTTAGTGCCAATTGGCCATCGTTTAAATGCCACGGGCTACCTGAGCATTGTTTCTGACCATGTCTATCCCTTCATGACCACCATGTACCCATCCTCTGATGGCTACTTCCAGCAGGATAATGCACCATGTCACAAAGCTTGAATCATTTCAAATTGGTTTCTTGAACATGACAATGAGTTCACTGTACTAAAATGGCCCCCACAGTCACCAGATCTCAACCCAATAGAGCATCCAATGTGGTGGAACGGGAGCGTCGTGCCCTGGATGTGCATCCCTCAAATCTCCATCAACTGCAAGATGCTATCCTATCAATATGGGCCACAATTTCTAAAGAATGCCATCAGCACCTTGTTGAATCAATGCCACGTAGAATTAAGGCAGTTCTGAAGGCAAAAGGGGGTCCAACACCGTATTAGTATGGTGTTCCTAATAATTCTTTAGGTGAGTGTATATATATATATTTATACACACACAGAACAGTGTATTGAGACATAGAAGGTATAATACTGTAGATGCAGTGTTTACAGAAATATGTGGTCAGTTATACATTATGGTCACTGTGTGTGTGAGGTACATGAGGTAGTGGTCACTGTAACTGTGTGAAGTATTATACATGAGTGAGCAATGAGTAAAAACAGGGCATGGGAGTGGGGTAAATGACGAGAAGTGGAAGACCTCCTCTTACCACTCCATTCCAGTCTGTATGGATCAATGTCATCACAGGTCCTGGCAGATGTACCTTTCAAACCTAGGAACTACACCATTTTTGGTGCAGTTCCTTTGCTAGATTCTGCAGGACCTGTGATGTTGAAGATGATGTCATCACAGATCCTGGCAGATGCACTGTTCTAACCTGGGAGCTACACTTTACACTGTGCAGTTCCCTTACAGGACCTGTGATGACATCATCAAAGGTCCTTTAGCTTTAGAAAGATAGACAGAAGCAATTAGGGGGCGGGGCCTCTCCTCCACTTCAGGCCCCTCTTTCTCACGGGCCCCATAGCAGCTGCCTGGTCTGCCTATATGGTAGGTACGCCACTGAGGCTTTCCTACAGCCAAAGGTTCATGGGAAATGGTAGGCAAATTAACTTTCACCAGTAGGAAGAAAAGTACCTATTTTGCATGCTTTTCCCATGGTGTAATGCCTGCAAATATGTCTCAATACACAGTATTCCCTGCATCTCTGTATCTGTACACCCTATAGCTACTCCCTGACCACAAAGCACATACAGGGTTTAATTATAGGGAGTGCAATTACCCAGAAGGCTTCAACCATCTAAGGCCTTGATTTATAAATTTCTGTACCCAGAGGCTGTTTTATACTTTTTTACTAACAGCTTAGGTTACATTTACATATGCGGCAGGAAACTCTGGTAGTCTGATCAAAAGAACAGACCATATCTGGAGCTGGCCACCACTGGATTCTCATCCACTAGAATAGGAACCGACAATGATCAAGTGGGTTTCTGGCATAAATGCCAAATATAGGCAAAATACTGCTGCATGCCAGATACGGTAGCTAAGGTAGTCTGTTTCTCTGCCGGAACACATTACCATAATCCCCTACCACATATGTGAATGTAGCCTTAGAAGACTATAAAATAACAAATGAAGCAGTACTTACATTGCCGATCAGATTCCCCCTCCCCCCTCTCCTGTGCTGGTCTCTGTAGGCAGTGTGATAAAACGAATTGGTTGCAGTTAGAGATGTGCGAATCAAAGTTGACGAAGTGGAATTCGATCTAACTTTCAGGAAAAATTTGTTTTGCACCGAAGCCGAATTTCCTCGTACTTCGTGGTAACGAATTGCATTTTTTTTCTAAAATGGCTGCTGCAAGTGTTAGGACATGTAGCAAAGAACTCTGGGAAGGCGAGATCACCCACAATGCCATGCATGCAGCCAATCAGCAGCCAGCCCCTGTGATGTCACAGCCCTATAAATAGCCTCAGCCATCTTGGATTCTGCCATTTTCCAGTGTACTTAGTGCAGAGAGAGACGTCAGTAGGCGCTAGGGACAGTGCTAGGAAAGACTTAATCGTGCTTAAAAAACAATTTACCAGTTCAGGGAAAGAATATTCAAGTTGTAGGGAAAGGATAGGGAGGTATCATCTACACCAGGGATCAGCAACCTCCAGCACTCCAGCTGTGGTGAAACTACGACTCCCAGCATGCTCCATTCACTTCTCTGGGAGTTCTGAGGACAGCCAAGAAGGTGTGCATGCTGGGAGTTGTAGTTTCGCCACAGCTGGAGTGCCGAAGGTTGCTGATCCCTGATCTACACTATAAAAGGAGAACAGGGTGCAATTGGAGAGCGTACAGCCTGGGTAGTAGGAGAAATTCTATTACACCTTGCTGCACTTATTGGGGATCCAAATTGCAGTTATACTGCTGCTTTTAGGCTGTTTGCATTATATGATACATCACTAATTCCAGCAAACCTTGCTTGTTATTGGGGAGCAAGTTCTGTGTGATACAGCCATTCACAGGGTATATTAATAGGAAATTTATGTACATCCTATTAGCCGTTCTGCTTTGATTTTACATTGTTTTACTTTTTTGGGGGGGGGGGGGGATTAATAGAAAAAAACAAAAAGGAAAAAATATATGTCATAATTGCCGTTCAGCGGTGAAGTTACATTGTACTACAGCCGTTTACGGAGTGTATTATTTGGAAAGATACGTACGTCCTATTAGCCATTCTGCATTGATTTTACATTGTTTTACTTTTTGGGGGGGTTTATTAATAGTAAAAAGAATACGTTCTGCGGTGAAGTTACATTGTATTACAGTTATTTAGGGAGTGTTTTAATAGGAAATATACCTCTGTCCTAGTAGCCGTTCTGGGGTGAATTTAGATTTTTTTGGGGGGGGTGTATTAATAGAAAAAAAAAGGGAAAAAATATATGTCATATCTGCCGTTCAGTAGTGAAGTTACATTGTACTACAACCATTTACGGGGTGTATTAATAGGAAATATACGTATGTCCTATTAGTCATTCTGCTGTGAATTGCGATTGTTATATTTCTTTTTTTGGGGTGCATTAATAGGAAAAAGAATACGTATTAATTGCCGTTCTGCAGTGAAGTTACTGTCACGCTCGTGTGTGGGAGGAAAACACCACACCGAGCATAGGAGGGAAAGGGGATACCGGAATAAGGCCTGGAAACTATAGAAAGAAGATGGACACCTCCTAGAGAAAACCCTAACTCCAGTCCTGACAGACTACCAGTATGCAGTAAGAGATCCCAGCAGACGTGTCTTGTATTGAAGAATATCTGCTTTATTTCACATTTGATAAGTCACATCCAATAAACCAGGACGCTTTTCGGCAATCTGTCTTTCTCAACAGGACTACCAGTATGAACAGGCCCTAAAGGTAGGCAAGTTCATAGACCGTATACCTAGAATCCTATCTCACCCTATAGGACCCTGGAACTAATGTCAGGACTGAGTCTACCTGTTCCTCCAAAGAGAAGGACGAACAGGAGTCTCCCTCAGGCCAAATGACAAACACCAGGTAAAGGCAACACACACACATATATATATAAACAAAATGCAAAAGGGAAAGGAAACACTTATCTTCAATGAAACTTTGGTAGCACCAGGAACTCAGCCGAGAACCAAACACAAGCTAACCACAAGTCCAACAGAAGCTATAAACCACATAGCACAGTGGGAGAAACAACAATAAATAGAGAAGGTTAAATGACCACAATAGCCACACCTGGGCAAATAAGGTGTAAAAAGCACCAGAAACAACACAGACGTCATTTGATCCAAAAGGAAAACATGTCAGATCAAACCATGTGTTGCCAGTCTCACAGATCTCCTGCCACCTGTCGGGGGAACGTTCGTATGTCTTGGTACGTCCGTGACAGTTACATTGTACTACAGCCATTTACGGGATGTATTGAAAGGAAATAAACATACGTCCTATATATTAGCCGTTCTGCGGTGAATTGTGATTGTTATATTTTTTTTGGGGGGGGTTTATTAATCAGAGAAAATATATGTCTTAATTGCTGTTCTGCAGTGAAGTTAATTTGTACTACAGCCATTTACGCAGTGTATTAAAAGGAAATATACGTACGTCCTATATACAGGTCCTTCTCAAAAAATTTGCATATTGTGATAAAGTTCATTATTTTCTGTAATGTACTGATAAACATTAGACTTTCATATATTTTAGATTCATTACACACAAACTGAAGTAGTTCAAGCCTTTTATTGTTTTAATATTGATGATTTTGGCATACAGCTCATGAAAACCCAAAATTCCTATCTAAAAAAATTAGCATATCATGAAAAGGTTCTCTAAATGAGCTATTAACCTAATCATCTGAATCAACTAATTAACTCTAAACACCTGCAAAAGATTCCTGAGGCTTTTAAAAACTCCCAGCCTGGTTCATTACTCAAAACCGCAATCATGGGTAAGACTGCCGACCTGACTGCTGTCCAGAAGGCCATCATTGACACCCTCAAGCAAGAGGGTAAGACACAGAAAGAAATTTCTGAACGAATAGGCTGTTCCCAGAGTGCTGTATCAAGGCACCTCAGTGGGAAGTCTGTGGGAAGGAAAAAGTGTGGCAGAAAACGCTGCACAACGAGAAGAGGTGACCGGACCCTGAGGAAGATTGTGGAGAAGGACCGATTTCAGACCATGGGGGACCTGCGGAAGCAGTGGACTGAGTCTGGAGTAGAAACATCCAGAGCCCCCGTGTACAGGCGTGTGCAGGAAATGGGCTACAGGTGCCGCATTCCCCAGGTCAAGCCACTTTTGAACCAGAAACAGCAGTAGAAGCGCCTGACCTGGGCTACAGAGAAGCAGCACTGGACTGTTGCTCAGTGGTCCAAAGTACTTTTTTCGGATGAAAGCAAATTTTGCATGTCATTCAGAAATCAAGGTGCCAGAGTCTGGAGGAAGACTGGGAAGAGGGAAATGCCAAAATGCCTGAAGTCCAGTGTCAAGTACCCACAGTCAGTGATGGTCTGGGGTGCCATGTCAGCTGCTGGTGTTGGTCCACTGTGTTTTATCAAGGGCAGGGTCAATGCAGCTAGCTATCAGGAGATTTTGGAGCACTTCATGCTTCCATCTGCTGAAAAGCTTTATGGAGATGAAGATTTCATTTTTCAGCACGACCTGGCACCTGCTCACAGTGCCAAAACCACTGGTAAATGGTTTACTGACCATGGTATTACTGTGCTCAATTGGCCTGCCAACTCTCCTGACCTGAACCCCATAGAGAATCTGTGGGATATTGGGAAGAGAAAGTTGAGAGACGCAAGACCCAACACTCTGGATGAGCTTAAGGCCGCTATCGAAGCATCCTGGGCCTCCATACCACCTCAGCAGTGCCACAGGCTGATTGCCTCCATGCCACGCCGCATTGAAGCAGTCATTTCTGAAAAAGGATTCCTGACCAAGTATTGAGTGCATAACTGAACATAATTATTTGAAGGTTGACTTTTTTTGTATTAAAAACACTTATTTTTTATTGGTCGGATGAAATATGTTAATTTTTTGAGATAGGAAATTTGGGTTTTCATGAGCTGTATGCCAAAATCATCAATATTAAAACAATAAAAGGCTTGAACTACTTCAGTTGGTGTGTAATGAATCTAAAATATATGAAAGTCTAATGTTTATCAGTACATTACAGAAAATAATGAACTTTATCACAATATGCTAATTTTTTTAGAAGGACCTGTATTAGCCGTTCTGCGGTGAATTGTGATTGTTATATTTTTTTTTTTGGGGGGGGGGGGGGGTGTATTAATAGGGAACGGGCAGTGGCCAAAATGTTTCTGTCACAGGCAGAAGTAGCAGCAGAAGAAAAAAGGCCCCCATTTTGGACCAGTAGCAAGGGTCTAACATGGTGGAGAGCCAGTAGTCATCCCTCTGCAGAATGGTGACAATTCAGCTGTCACTTAGCAAGCAACTGAGCATGCATCGGGCCTGCATGGTGCACGTGTTCAATCTGGTTGCAAAGCGGCTCCTGAGTTCTTCACCCCATTTGCAAGACATCCTGAAAATGGCCAGGAAACTTTGCATGCACTTCAGCCACTCTTACACCGCAAAGCACACTCTTCTTGAGCTGCAGCGGCAGAAGAGTGTCCCCCAACATAGGCTGATATGCGGCGTTTCCACCTGTTGAAATTCCACCCTCCATATGTTGGACCTATTTGTCATGGAACCATGAACCAGACGTACAACAAGAGATAAGTGGAAAATAAGAAGGTTTTATTGAAGAGCAAGCCGTAAGCAAAGTCCGAACGGATGGCTAAACCGAAGCAGGGTCTTGCGGAGACAGAGGTCAGGAACCAGAAGGGTAGTCAGACGAAGCCAGGAACAGGAACCAACGGGGTAGTCAGACGAAGCCGGAATCAGGAACCAACGGGGTAGTCAGACGAAGCCGGAATCAGGAACCAACAGGGTAGTCAGACGAGGCCAGGATCAGGAACCAGAAGCAGCAGCAGTCTTGGAAGCATGTGAACACGGGAGGACCAAGCAAGGAACTGAAGCCACAGACCTCCTATATATATGAGCTGGGCATCCAGCTCCTCCCAGTGGGAAGGAGGAGCCGCAGGGTGGGAGGCTACAAGAAAACCCAGAAACCAAGATGGCCGCCAGCACATGTCAAACGAAGGGAACAGCAAGGAGGTAAGACCATGACACTATTATATGAACAGAGAAAGGCCATAAACGATTTCTTGATAATACAGGCGGACAGAGGTACTCCCCTGTGTAACTTCGATGTTAGCCAGTGGCAGCTCATGCGTGACACCTGCTACTGGTCCAAAATGGGGGCCTTTTTTTACACCTGCTGAGAGGGAGGACAAACTGAACTACTATCGAGACATCCTATGTAGTCGTTTGCCTGCTGCCTATGTGCGCCATCGCCCATCCTCGCGCAGGTATGACCGGGGTGGCCCTCTGCACTCACGTTCCACTGCCATAGCTACTGAGGGGGGAGGGGGAGCAGCTCCATCAGCAGCATCTTAAGTCTAGAGTTGCTGATGAGCAGTTTTCTTCACCCGCCTACTGAAGCAGCATGAGGAGACCACAGAGTGGTGAGCTGGCAGCAGCATGAGGAGACCACAGGGTGGCCCAGTGACAGAGTGGTGAGGTGGCAGCAGCATGAGGAGACCACAGAGTGTCACAGTGACATAGTGTTGAGGTGGCAGCAGCATAAGGAGATCACAGAATGGCACAGTGACATAGTGATGAGGTGACAGCAGCATGGGAAGACCACAGAGTAGTCCAGTGACATAAAGGTGAGCTGGCAACACCATGAGGAGACTACAGAGTGGCCCAGTGACAGAGTGGTGAGGTGACAGCAGCATGAGGAGAGTGGATCCAAAACATCTCTGTTTTGGATCCACTCCTGTTTTTTTTGGGCTTTAGTAATACTGATGGATTACTGACCAAATGCTGACCGAGTGAAGGTGGATGCTCAACAGACAGGATCAGTTTTTTGGGGGTTATAGTTCTGACAGATCAGAGGAAGGGCAAAATAATCAGTGACGTCAACACAAACTTACTGCTGACACCCTCTCCACTCTGTCAGGGAGGCTCTACTTGTATAAGCGGTTAATAGAACAGGTTCTGTAGACATCTATGTGGAATCAGCTGATGACGGTGTAAAAGGAGTGCCCCCTTCACGCCATAGTAGGATCTTGGACCTCTGCACGGTTCTTTATACCTGGCGCAAACATTGTCCTTTAAGGCTGAGTTCACACTTGAGTTATTTGGTCAGTTTTGGCCCCATAACTGCCCAAATAAGTGAAGTGTGCAGTGATTCTAAGAGCGACGCCTGTCATCTGCGTGTCATACTGACTCAGGGTATTGTTTTACTACCACAGCAGACTCACTATGCGTGTTTCTGCATAGCACAGTGTTCTACAACAGTATACATGCTCTCTGCAGCCAGGAAATAGCAGTTTTTTTTAACGCAATTCACCACAAAAAATTTTGGGATCGAATCGAATCTTTTTGGAAAATTTGGCGAACCGGCCGAATAAAATTTTTGAGAAATTCGCTCATCTCTAGTTGCAGTGGTCACATGTTAATGTTTCACTGCTGGAAGCTAGAATATATACACCAGTGGGTACCCTGGAAGTGGCATCATTGTTAGCTTTTGGTAAAAAAAATTAGTGACAGGACAACCCCTTTAAAGGGGTCCTCCCAAAATTAATTTAAACAATGAAAATCAGAAATAATATAGTACATGACAATCTCTTTCTAACAAAGCTAGAACCAGCCCCCCCCCCCCCCCATTTATTACTCCAGTTGCTATTCTAGATTAATTTTAAGCTGGCTACTCAAGGGGCTTGTCTTTTCTCATGAGGGAAGGTCCTTTCTGCTGTAGCTCTCTCCCTGTCATAGCTTCTTACAGTAGATATGGCTGAAGGCAGTAGAATGATGGAACTGAGCATGTATGACCACCTCATCTAGGCAAACAGAGAAATAAGCAAAATATCAAATATCAGGTTGCGCTATGCAAATAGACTTTGGCGAATACCTTAGTGGCTACTTTTCATTTTAATTACATGTGATTACAAATATATTTAGATCCAGGTGCTGGTTTTAAAAATGCTAAATAATTTTTGTGAGACACCCCCTTTAAGAAGTCCCCTGCTATTCTTTTATTCTTCTTTCAGAATGTCCACCTAAAGTGTCCAGTTCTGGTGGGCACACATGCCCGATAGCTCACTCGCACAATCTGGGTCCACTTGCATGTGGGTGGTAGAATGATTCCTGCTATTGTCCTTGCCAGCCAATAACAATCAGTGCTTCTTCACACCATCTTAGGTGGACATTCTGAGAGGGAAACACAAGAACAGCACGGGGGGCTATAACAAGTGTGTAACACCAATAGCTAGAGACGGGAGCATTTTTTTCCAGTTAAAAAGTTTTATGTGGTGTATGATCTATGGCTTAATTCACATCTGCGTTGGGCATTCTGTTATTCTGTTCTGCCACAGGAACACAAAAATTGAATGCAAGTTGGATCCGTCACGTGCCAGACCTCGCTGACTATAATTGGGTCTATCGGGTTTCCATCATAGTGTCAGTCATGTTATAAAATGGGAAAATTTGTATTTACAGCGAGGGTCTCATTGATCTGTACAGAGTTGTTGTCTCTGATACGATCTGTATGTTGCTTGCAGAGTCTAATGCATTTCGGTATCTTTTCATACTGATTGCCATTTGCGAGAATCATCACTAAGCAACAATAAAACCTCCTGCTGTGCCAGAACACTATGAGATCATTCCTAACCCATTGTATTAATTTCAATGCTTTCCAGTATTATTTCCATACATCAGATCATATAACAGAATAAATGTTGGCGTCTCTTCATACCTTAAAGATAGCTAAGGTTAAAAACATGGCATTTGGTTTTCACACATGGCAGTCTTTTTTACATTTAACGTCTATGGGCACTTCGGTTGGCACCAGACCAGCATGCCATCAGCCCAGTTGGTGTTAATGGGATTTTCTGGGCTACCCTTCATCAGAAAAGGTAATCAATATTAGATTTATGGGGTGCTGACACCCCACTCCCAGATTTACCAGAGTATGTCCTAAAGCAGAAGTCTCCGCACACTGGGTGGTATCTGGGAATGGGAGCAGAGCTGCAGTACCTCGGCATGGCACTAAAGGCAGCATCCCAAAACAGCTGATCGGTGGCGGTGCAGGGTGTCAGTCCTCCAACAATCTTATATTGATGACCTATCCTTTATGAATTAGTTACTCCTCCTATGCCATTCCAGCGCTGTCCTAGGAAAATGATCAGCATCAGCACTAGGTCCAGTACAGGATTATCGATGGAGATTGCAGTAGACAAGGCAACAGTAAGCCAGAGGCACTCCGGTTGAGTTTACATGTTTCGGTTGAGGTGATGCCGCTAAAACCTTTCCGGTTTGCTATTAGCATACTGCCACAGCCATTATCAATCAGGCTGCAAAATTCTGCCTGCATCTTGACCACATGGCGGCAGCAACTTGTGAATGCAGCAACACATTCAGCTGTCAGACATGCACACATTGCCTGCCTAAGGAGCCCCAAGAGTCTGGAGCAGAGGTCAGAGAAGGATGAGCCTGGCTGAGTTGCAGGCAGGGGCGTAGCTATAGGGGGTGCAGAGGTAGCAGTTACTACAGAGCCCAGGAGCCTGAGGGGCCCCAAAGACCCTTGTGTCGCATAAGAAAACACTGCTGTTATAGAAAGTGCATGCAGGTCAATTTACATCTCTGGCTGGAGGGAAGAGGTTAGGTCAAGAATTTGACATCGACAATTGTTGTCTCAGGCAGCATAAAGGCTATATACTTCCCTGTCCCTGGCCACAAAGCATTGAGGGAAGGGGGCCCAAGTTGAACTCTTGCACCAGGGCCCATGAGCCTTTAGCTATGTCCCTGGTTGTAGGTATCCTGTCTGAGGGTATAACCCCAAGGCGGAGCTGGCCACATGTGGCCAAGACATGTCTGTCCACAGGAACCAATGGTAATTAGGTGTTGTGGGTGGCTTATACCGTCCAACCACATGTGGTCAAGCCATGCCCACCCATGACACTCAGTTACCATTGGTTCCTGTGGACAGATGTGTCTTTGCCTCATGTGGTCAACCACAACTTGGGTTTATACCCTTAGGCTTCCAGATCTACAGGGTAAGTGGCAGATCACAGTCAGTGTGAAGTCAGCCTCCAAAAATATACCCATTTTACTTGTGGCTTTTCTGGTTAGGATTTGTGCCAAATTGGAGCAAATAAAAAACTAACGAAAAAAACTGTAAATACACTGAGAAACATGACAGTATTTTTTTCTATAAAAGTTGGCTGCATGTTGGCACATATGTTGGAAGATTTTCCTGGTCTATATGCAGTATATGCAGACAGTCCACCGCGGACGTGGTGTGAATTTAGCCTAACAAAGGACTTGAGTGACAACACACCTGTCCTGACAGCTCGAACCTGATACTGCCCGACGGAAACATTTACAGAGCACTGAACTCAAGAAAGGAAGCTTAGGTGGTGGCCTGGCCTCTGGGCAAATATGGCCAGTATTAAATGTCCCAAGCACTCATATCTGTTTCCACTTCCACCAATTTAGATTTGTGACTAAAATAACATTTTCAACAATTGTGGGTGTGTTCTGTCTTATTTTTGCAGTATATCAGAGCCAAGTGAAAACTGATCGGCGGTGACATTAGGTATTATCTATGTGCAGATGTAGCAGAGTTGAATTTGATAGTTAAATCTCAGGGAATGCATTGTTTCTGCGCTAGCACAGTAGGCTGACCTGCAATCCTTTCCAAAACCACAGAAAAAACTGTGAGCTGTGCCAAATGACAAACTTGGCTCTGCAACAACAACTATAATTTAACATCAATAGCTTACATTGCATTTGTATGGGTGCAATATACAAATTGTTTTAGTGCTAAAAATTAGGTTTGCACAACCGCGGGTCAGCGGCCCCCAATACTGTTTTGTGCGGCACCCAGTCATCAGGACGCTGCAAAAAGACATGGCTACATCTTTCTTATGCAGAAAGTGGAGTGACAGCAGATCTGTTCTGTCAGGAGGCAGCTGTCAGACCCCCTATAGGTAACTCATTGCATGACTGGTGGTCTCGCTTTGGTGCACCTGAAATCCATGTCTCATGCACCACCTCTTCAAACCTGCAGGAGGCATAATATGGAGGTCATTTATGAATATTTTATACCAGCTTTTAGCGTAAAAATAGTTACAAGACCCTTTTTTTGAAATATTGTTGCATGGGTATTTTTCCGCAATCCTCGCCACTTGGGAGAGGCAGGGGGCTGGCAAGGGACAGATCAGGGCTGGGATTTCGGCCTCGCCACAATTATTATCTTTTACACCTGTAAACAGGTGTGAAAGAGAAGTAAAAACGACTCCAATCAGGGGTGAAAAACTACTCTGGCATCTCCTGTTTGGCACTCCAGAAGGGAGGAGCTGAGGTGGTGGCATCTCCTGTTTGGCACTCCAGAAGGGAGGAGCTGAGGTGGTGGCATCTCCTGTTTGGCACTCCAGAAGGGAGGAGCTGAGGTGGTGGCATCTCCTGTTTGGCACTCCATAAGGGAGGAGCTGAGGTGGTGGCATCTCCTGTTTGGCACTCCAGAAGGGAGGAGCTGAGGTGGTGGCATCTCCTGTTTGGCACTCCAGAAGAGAGGGGCTGAGGTGGTGGCATCTCCTGTTTGGCACTCCAGAAGGGAGGAGCTGAGGTGGTGGCATCTCCTGTTTGGCACTCCAGAAGGGAGGAGCTGAGGTGGTGGCATCTCCTGTTTGGCACTCCAGAAGGGAGGAGCTGAGGTGGTGGCATCTCCTGTTTGGCACTCCAGAAGGGAGAGGCTGAGGTGGTGGCATCTCCTGTTTGGCACTCCAGAAGGGAGGAGCTGAGGTGGTGGCATCTCCTGTTTGGCACTCCAGAAGGGAGGAGCTGAGGTGGTGGCATCTCCTGTTTGGCACTCCAGAAGGGAGAAGCTGAGGTGGAAAAGTGGTCGCACATGCATGGTGCTCTCTCCATGGTAGATTCCAGAAGTTGTGGCAACATTTGCCTGTGCATCAAGCCCCTGAGGAGCTGGTGCAGATGATGAGAGTGGTAGTGCCCCTGATAAGATTTGTAACGGTGTACTGCCATCGCTCCCTGGGGTTCAGTGCAGTAAAAGGTGGTGAAAAAAGGATCAGGCGGACCAAGAAGAACAGGGTTTTCTATACTGTGATGAGCAATGTCTCCATGATGAGGTATGTGGCAGGCAAGATGGCAGACAATAGCACTCTTGAATAGTTAAAGGGGTTGTCTCACTTCAGTAAGTTGCATTTATCATGTAGAGAAAGTTAATACAAGGCACTTACTAATGTATTGTGATTGTCCATATTGCTTCCTTTGCTGGCTGGATTCATTTTTCCATCACATTATACACTGCTCGTTTCCATAGTTACAGACCACCCTGCAATCCATCAGTGGTGGTTGGCTTGCACACTATAGGAAGAAGCACTAGCCTATGTGCGCTCCCATGATCCCGGCCACCAGAGAGGCTGATGCTTTTTCCTATAGTGTGCAAACACGACCATCGCTGCTGGATTGCAGGGTGGTCTGTAATTATGGAAACGAGCAGTGTATACTGTGATAGAAAAATGGAAGCAATATGGATAATAACAATACATTAGTAAGTGCCTTGTATTAACTTTCTCTACATGATAAATGCAACTTACTGAAGTGAGATACCGATATTCCTATGAATTTATTTTACTCACTTATATAGCGGTGCTATATTCCGCAGCACTTTACATACATTAATATCACTTGCTGTCCTCATTGGAGCTTACAATCTAATTCCCTATCAGTATGTTTTTGGATTGTGGGAGGAAATTCGGGGAAACCCATGTACTGTAAACATGGGGAGAACATACAAACTCCATATAGATGTTCGAACCTAGGACCCTAGCACCTCATGGCACCAGTGCAAAATTGTCTTACATCTAGGCCTAAACCAGGCCAAGTGAATGATGAATATGACATTTTTTGCAGGGTGATCTGTAGTTTTCAGTGATACCATTTTGGGGTGTGTATGACTTTTTTTTATTAAATTTTTTGGGGAGTTGAAGTGATGAAAAAATGTTGAATCAGCTGTTTTGATTTTTTTTTCCATTATGGCGTTCACCGTACAGGTTGAATACATTTATATTTTAATAGTATGGCCATTTTTAAAATTAATGTATTTTTTTATTATGGGGAAAGGGGGGTGATTTGAATTTTTTATATATTTTTAACTTTTTTCATATTTTTGAGAAACTTTGAAAACATTTTAAGCCCCCTAGCGGACCTGAACATGTGATCTTCATATCGCTTCTGCCTTACACTGCAATGAATTATCATTGCAAGGTATGGCGAGTTCACTAAGGAGGTCATTTACGAACAGATATACTCCACTTTTGTGGCATATATCTGGCGCAGATTCTTTTGCGCGCCATGTTGCGGCACAATCTGCAACTTCCCCTCTCACGCCAGGTCTAAAAAAGGGGGCATGACGTGGGCGGGGAAGGGCCGACAGGCCCGTCATAGTCATTATTCACTACGCCTGGTTTAGGCCTAGAAGATGGTCTAAACGTAAGACAGCAAAGAAGATATCTTACATCTAGAATCGGCGGTAGACACGCCGAAGTTATGTAGAGGCCGGCGCCTCTTCATAACTTAGACGATCCACCGCCAGAACAGGGGCTTATTAAGACCGGCGTCTAAAACACGAGTCTTAATAAATGTGCCCCTTTGTTCTTATGGCAACCTGCCACCTGGAGGCCTTCATAAGAACTACAGCTGTAGTAAGCTGGGACTCTTCAGAGAGACCTTGGCATCTGAGGTGTTATATGTCTGTGATCGGCGATAACCCCGCACTTCCACAGTACATGTATAGCATTGGTGCTGAAGGAGTTAAATATCTAAGGAAGTCACTGGATTATTGCATGTACAGTGGAGGAAATAATTATTTGACCCCTCACTGATTTTGTAAGTTTGTCCAATGACAAAGAAATGAAAAGTCTCAGAACAGTATCATTTCAATGGTAGGTTTATTGTAACAGTGGCAGATAGCACATCAAAAGGAAAATCGAAAAAATAACTTTAAATAAAAGATAGCAACTGATTTGCATTTCATTGAGTGAAATAAGTATTTGAACCCCTACCAACCATTAAGAGTTCTGGCTCCCACAGAGTGGTTAGACACTTCTACTCAATTAGTCACCCTCATTAAGGACACCTGTCTTAACTAGTCACCTGTATAAAAGACACCTGTCCACAGAATCAATCAATCAAGCAGACTCCAAACTCTCCAACATGGGAAAGACCAAAGAGCTGTCCAAGGATGTCAGAGACAAAATTGTAGACCTGCACAAGGCTGGAATGGGCTACAAAACCATTAGCAAGAAGCTGGGAGAGAAGGTGACAACTGTTGGTGCGATTGTTCGAAAATGGAAGGAGCACAAAATGACCATCAATCGACCTCGCTCTGGGGCTCCACGCAAGATCTCACCTCGTGGGGTGTCAATGGTTCTGAGAAAGGTGAAAAAGCATCCTAGAACTACACGGGAGGAGTTAGTTAATGACCTCAAATTAGCAGGGACCACAGTCACCAAGAAAACCATTGGAAACACATTACACCGCAATGGATTAAAATCCTGCAGGGCTCGCAAGGTCCCCCTGCTCAGGAAGGCACATGTGCAGGCCCGTCTGAAGTTTGCCAATGAACACCTGAATGATTCAGAGAGTGACTGGGAGAAGGTGCTGTGGTCTGATGAGACCAAAATAGAGCTCTTTGGCATTAACTCAACTCGCTGTGTTTGGAGGAAGAAAAATGCTGCCTATGACCCTCAAAACACCGTCCCCACCGTCAAGCATGGGGGTGGAAACATTTTGCTTTGGGGGTGTTTTTCTGCTAAGGGCACAGGACAACTTATTCGCATAAACGGGAAAATGGACGGAGCCATGTATCGTGAAATCCTGAGCGACAACCTCCTTCCCTCTGCCAGGAAACTGAAAATGGGTCGTGGATGGGTGTTCCAGCACGACAATGACCCAAAACATACAGCAAAGGCAACAAAGGAGTGGCTCAAGAAGAAGCACATTAAGGTCATGGAGTGGCCTAGTCAGTCTCCGGACCTTAATCCAATCGAAAACCTATGGAGGGAGCTCAAGCTCAGAGTTGCACAGAGACAGCCTCGAAACCTTAGGGATTTAGAGATGATCTGCAAAGAGGAGTGGACCAACATTCCTCCTAAAATGTGCGCAAACTTGGTCATCAATTACAAGAAACGTTTGACCTCTGTGCTTGCAAACAAGGGTTTTTCCACCAAGTATTAAGTCTTTTTTTGTTAGAGGGTTCAAATACTTATTTCACTCAATGAAATGCAAATCAGTTGCTATCGTTTTTTTAAAGTTATTTTTTTCGATTTTCCTTTTGATGTGCTATCTGCCACTGTTACAATAAACCTACCATTGAAATGATACTGTTCTGAGACTTTTCATTTCTTTGTCATTGGACAAACTTACAAAATCAGTGAGGGGTCAAATAATTATTTCCTCCACTGTATCTGTCGTTTATTGTGAGTCGTTTTACTTTCTGACTGAAACCTATATTTTAACCCTCCTTGACATCCTATAAAGTAGTGTTCCTCAAATCCAATCCTCAGGGCCCACCTGCCGGTCATGATTTGAGAATATCCTACAAAATGAATACCTGAGGTAAGTCCTGATGCGTTGACACTAATCACATCACCTGCTCAATACTAAGGAGGAAACCTTGAAAACATGACTAGCAGGTGGGCCCTGAAGACCGGAGGTGAGGAACCCTGCCATACTGACAGCCAAAATGCAACTGTACATTTTAGGGTGGGTTCACATCAAGTTTATGCCTCTGTTTGACGTATACATGTTAAAAAAAAGAGGACACAAAAATACAGCATACCACGTTCTTGTATCCTGCAGAGTTCAGTAAAAAAAAACGTATACGAGGGAAGGGGGGGTTGGTGCCCAGCGACGCTTGAACAAAAGAGGGGTCGCGCGGTCAGAGTCAGCAGGACTGCTGGACCATGTCCCCCCAAGGTATTGCGTGGTCACCGTCAGGAGGACTGGTGAGTTGCACCGGTCACAACTAGTAGGCTGTCTCAAAGCATGGCTGAGTGAAGCTGAATACTACACTGACCTAGAGGTGAGTCGGAATAGTGAGTGCCTAGCCGGGCAAGGACTTATTGTTTTGTGTTGATGTAACACGTTGTGATGTGAAGCTGCGACTTCATGGTTTCGAGTGATGCCAAACTTGGAAGTGTGATGTGATGTGTGACAAATAAAGCACTCTTTGAGCTTGAAAACCCCCTGTTTGATGAGAAGACTGTCATTGCCGACCCCATGTGAGGAGCGATACCTTACAAATGGTAAAAAAATATATACTTTTTTTTTATAATTGAACTCTATGGTGAATGGATGCCACTGTACGGCATCAGCCTGAGGCATCCATTTAACGTATACATTTTTTGTATGTGTTAGGCTGGGTTCGGATCACGCTTTTTCCATCCGCTTAAAGTATAAAAAAAAGTATACATTAGGTCTCATGCACACGACAGTTTTTTTTTCACGGTCCACAAAAACGGGGTCCGTAGGTCCGTGATCCGTGACCGTTTTTTCATCCGTGGGTCTTCCTTGATTTTTGGAGGATCCACGGACATGAAAAAAATGTCATTTTGGTGTCCGCCTGGCCGTCCGGAGCCAAACGGATCCGTCCTGAACTACAATGCAAGTCAATGGGGACGGATCCGTTTGACATTGACACAAAATGGTGCAATTGCAAACGGATCCGTCCCCATTGACTTTCACACTTGCGTTCATATAATACAGACGGTGGCTCCGTTCAGAACGGATCCGTCTGCATTATATTGTTAAAACATTTCTAAGTGTGAAAGTAGCCTCAGACGGATCCGTCCAGACTTTACATTGAAAGTCAATGGGGGACGGATCCGTTTGAAAATTGAGCCACAGTGTGTCATCTTCAAACAGATCCGTCCCCATTGACTTAGATTGTAAGTCTGGACGGATCCACTTGCCTCCGCACGACCAGGCGGACACCCGAACATTTTAACTTGAAGCGTCCCCATCACCATGGGAACGCCTCTATGTTAGAATATACTGTCGGATATGAGCTACATCGTGAAACTCAGATCCGACAGTATATTCTAACACAGAGACGTTCCCATGGTGATGGGGACGCTTCAGGTTAGAATATACTGAAAAACTGTGTACATGACTGCCCCCTGCTGCCTGGCAGGTGCTGCCAGGCAGCAGGGGGCAGACACCCCCCCCCTGTTTTTAACTCATTGGTGGCCAGTGCGGCCCTCCCCTTCCCTCCCTTGTAGTTAACTCATTGGTGTCCAGTGGGCCCCCCTCCCTCCCCTGTAGTTAACTCATTGGTGTCCAGTGGGCCCCCCTCCCTCCCCTGTAGTTAACTCATTGGTGTCCAGTGGGCCCCCCCTCCCTCCCCTGTAGTTAACTCATTGGTGTCCAGTGGGCCCCCCTCCCTCCCCTGTAGTTAACTCATTGGTGTCCAGTGGGCGCCCCCTCCCTCTCCTGTAGTTAACTCATTGGTGTCCAGTGGGCCCCCCCTCCCTCCCCTGTAGTTAACTCATTGGTGTCCAGTGGACCCCCCCTCCCTCCCCTGTAGTTAACTCGTTGGTGGCCAGTGGGCCTTCTCCCCTCCCTCCCCCTCCTAATTAAATTCGCTCCCCCTTTCATTGGTGGCAGTGGAAAGTACCGATCGGAGTCCCAGTGTAATCGCTGGGGCTCCGATCGGTAACCATGGCAACTGGGACGCTACTGCAGTCCCGGTTGCCATGGTTGCTTAGCAATTTGTAGAAGCTTCATACTTACCAGCGAGCAGCGATGTCTGTGACCGGCCGGAAGCTCCTCCTACTGGTAAGTGAAAGGTCTGTGCGGCGCATTGCCTATAGCACAGACCTGTCACTTACCAGTAGGAGGAGCTCCCGGCCGGTCACAGACATCGCTGCTCGCAGGTAAGTATGAAGCTTCTACAAATTGCTAAGTAACCATGGCAACCGAGACTGCAGTAGCGTCCCGGTTGCCATGGTTACCGATCGGAGCCCCAGCGATTACACTGGGACTCCGATCGGTACTCTCCACTGCCACCAATGAAAGGGGGGGCGATTTTAATTAGGAGGGGGAGGGAGGGGAGAGGGCCCACTGGCCACCAACGAGTTATCTACAGCGGAGGGAGGGGGGGCCCACTAGACACCAATGAGTTATCTACAGCGGAGGGAGGGCGGGCCCACTGGACACCAATGAGTTATCTACAGCGGAGGGAGGGGGGCCCACTGGCCACCAATGAGTTAACTACAGGGGAGGGAGGGGGGGCCCACTGGACACCAATGAGTTAACTACAGGGGAGGGAGGGGGGGGCGGCCGCACTGGCCACCAATGAGTTAAAAACAGGGGGGGGGGTCTGCCCCCTGCTGCCTGGCAGCACCTGCCAGGCAGCAGGGGGCAGTCATGTACACAGTTTTTCAGTATATTCTAACCTGAAGCGTCCCCATCACCATGGGAACGCCTCTGTGTTAGAATATACTGTCGGATCTGAGTTTTCACGAAGTGAAAACTCACCTCTGAAAAAGCTTTTGCGGACCTAAAAAAAAAAAACGGTCGTGTGCATGAGGCCTAAAACATATGCCTCAGACTGATGCCATACAGTGGCATCCATTCACCATAGAGTTCCATTGTAAAAAAAAACTATACGTTTTTTTTAGTTTTTTTTACTGGACTGTGCAGGATACAAGAACGTGAAAAAAACTAAGTGTAGCGACACAGCGAAAAAGTGATAAATATCGTCCCTCGATGTGGTGGTGCCAGCCGTGTTGGGAGTCAGTCCTGAACTCCCCCTGTTATAGATGCATTTGTACACAAAACTGCAGCACTCTCCAGCCTTGAATTTCCAAAGGTTTATTCACCAGCAAAAGTGCGACGTTTCGACCCGCGTGGTCTTTTTCAAGCAACTGCTTGAAAAAGAGCACACAGGTCGAAACGTCGCACTTTTGCTGGTGAATAAACCTTTGGAAATTCAAGGCTGGAGAGTGCTGCGGATACAAGAACATGGTGTGCTGCGTTTCGTATCCTTTTTTTTTATCAAATGGAGGCCTAAAACGAGATGTGAACCCAACCTATAGCGGATGTGAACCCACCCTTAGCAGAATGCCAACCATAAACCTTGTAAATAGGGCCCCAACTAACAACACTGCTAGCAGAAAACTTGTTACAGGGTGCTTTCCTTCACAGTACTGTAATAGCATCAAAGGTTTGGAGTCCTGCAGCAACCACAAGGGGGCGCTCACTGCATACATATTATATAGCTGTCAGTAAGTCAGTAATGGGGAGATTTATCCAAACTGGTGTAAAGTAGAACTGGCTTAGTTGCCCACAGCAACCAATCAGCTTCCACCTTTCATTCTTCAGAGCTGGTGGAATCTGATTGGTTGTTATGTTCAACTAAGCCAGTTTTCCTTTACACCAGTTTTGATAAATCTCCCACTGAGTGTCTAAAAGAGAAACTCTTTGATGCCCATAGCAACCAATCACAGCACAGCTTGTATTTTCCACGTGCAGAATATGAAATGAAAGCTGTGCTGTGATTGGTTGCAATGGGCAGCAAATACAGTTTTTCTTTTATATAGCATGATAAATCTGTTTTATCCGTGGAATGTTTGTTTTCTCACATTTCGTATCCGTATATTAAATCTGTCCGTCTCTGAATTCCGTGCCTAGGTGGCATAGGCCTGTTTGCTGGAACGACAATAGTCATGCACGCGCTGAAGATAGGGTACTTTGTTGGATACGCAGAATGCAAGTCAATAATCGAAGGCGTGTACCCAGTCATCCACATCATTCACACGCTTTTCCAGGTAAGGCTATAAGAAAGCATTGAATGTGTTTTGCTCACTGTATTACAGGAAGTAAAAAAAAAAGAAAAAAAAAAAAAAAAAAAAAAGGTAAGTACTTACCTAGTTATAGGGGCAGATTGGCCATAGACCTTACAGGGAAGTTTCCTGGTGGGCTGTTTTTGTGGATCTGTTTTTTTGCGGATCCATTGTAAAAATGCCTATCCTTGTTCGCTAACTAGATACAAATAGGACATGCACTATTTTTTTTGCGGGGCAACGGAATGGACATACTGATGCGGACAGCACACGGTATGCTGTCTGCGTTTTTTGTGGACCCATTGAAATGAATTGGTCGGCATCCTATCCGCAAAAAAACGGAACGGACACGGAAACAAACAACGTTCGTGTGCATGTAGCCTTACAGATACAGTCAGCTCCAGCCCCTGCTGCTGCTGCGCCAGTCGCCAGTCACGCCCCCCTGGCCTGACCTCGTGACCGTGTTGCCGTGCTCATAGGCCCATGCCGAGTGAGGGCTGGGGCCGCACGGCGCACGCATGCTAGGGTGGGCAGCCGGTGGCGCAACTCACAAGTAAGTGATTTAAAAAAAAAAAAGGTTCATTTTTCTGCCCTCCCCCAGTCCTGATCCGGTGCTATGACGGCAGCAGGGCAGCTGGAGATGTTCGCTTCCATTGCTTCGTGCACTGCTGATAGTTTAGCTCCTTAGTTGGGTGGTATGTGTGTGTAGTGTACTTATGTATGTGTACCATGTATAGGGAGTATTTATGTGTGTTGCATACGGTATATATGGTGTATGTATATGTAAACATATGCCGTGACGCCGCGTGTCCACCGTTGAGTCGGGAACCTGTTGTTAAAAATTTGAATCCCACCCCCACAAATTCTTCTTCTCTTCCTCAGCCCTGGGCCACTGTACTCAGGAGGGCAGGTTTCCAGACCCCCACACAAAGATGCGACATGTAGTCACTTAATCTTCCCATGTCCCATAACAATCATATTTTTTTGTTGACCATGACCTTAGTATATAAATAGAAAATATCCACACGGACACTGATGAAATATCAGACTTTGGGTTGTATAAGGTGGGCTAGGCCTGTGAATGGTGCTCCTTGGTAATTCAGATCTTTATATGTGATTATATTCACTAGAAACACAATGACGTTGGCGAGACAATGATGGTATGGACCTTTGTGAGCTTCAATGCCTGCTCTATCTTTAGATTCTGCGCTTACTTTCTGGGGAGGGAGAGACGATTGGGATAATAGAAAAAAGATTCTGGTAATTCTAAACTTTTGAATAGAAATCGCATGAAAGAGACTATAAAACGCATTACAGGGAACATTGCGAACGTCATTCACTATCTAAAAGTAAATGCCCACATTTTATCATTTTAAAAGGCAAATAGCATTTATCATGTAGAGGAAGTTAATACAAGGCCCATATGAATGTATTGTGATTGTCCATATTGCCTCCTTTGCTGGCTGGATTCATTTTTCTATCACATTATACCCTGCTCGTTTTCAGGGGTTATGACCACCCTGCAATCCTGCAGTGGTGGTCGTGCTTGCAAACTATAGAAAAACGCGCTGGTCTCTCTGGTGGCTGGGACAATGGGAGTGGCTGTATCTCCTGGATACGAGCAGTGTATAATGATGGAAAAATGAATCCAGCCAGCAAAGGAGGCAATATGGACAATCACAACGCAACCCTTATTCTAATGTTTTTGGTGGATAGAATTTCAGTACATTGGGACACATTTTTGATCCATTTGGACACTTATTTTGCTCACAGACAAAATTTTGGTGCATTGGGAGTTGGGGCACAATTTTGTCACAGAAATGTTGGTACATCAAGGCACATTTATGGCGAGGGGCACAGCTAAAGGCTCATGGCCCCTGGGGCAAAAGTTCACCTCGGGCCCCCTTTTCCCTCAGAGCTTTGTGGCTAGGGGCAGAGAAGCACATAGCCTTCCTTTTACCCGAGACAAAAATTAAAACAGCACCCCCCCCCCCATGCCAAATTCTTGACCTGACCCCTTCCCTCCAGCCAGGTGTGTAACTTAAACATTCTGGGCCCCAGTGCTAAATGTATAACAGCCCTCCCAGCATGCACTTTCTATAACACCGGTGTCTTCTTATGTGGCACAAGGGTCTCTGGGCCCCTCAGGCTCCTGGTCCAGGTAGCGACTGCTAACTCTGCACCCGCTATAGCTACGCCCCTGTTTATGGCTCAGAGACAGGATTTTGGCACATTAGGACAGATTTTTAGGGTATGTGGACACATTTACAGTGTAAACCAAGCCAACAAATAGGTGGTATAAACCAGACAGTCTAACAATGGGCAGCATGGTGGCTCAGTGGTTAGCACTGGTGTCTTGCAGTGGTGTCCTGGGGTCCTAGGTTTGAAATCGACCATGGACAACATCTGCATGGAGTTTGCATGTTCTCCCCGTGTTTGTGTGGGTTTCCTCCGGGTACTCCGGTTTCCTCCAAAGACATACTGATAGGGAACTTAGATTGTGAGCCCCATTGGGGACATCGAGTGATGATAGTATATGTACAGCGCTGCGGAATATGTCAGCGCTAGGTAAGTAAAATAAATAAATAAAGACATACTAGATATATTGAGCATCAGCCGTCTACATTTATTCAGCATTAGTAAAGGTGGGCCATTCAGTAACATTTAATGAATGAAACTAAAATCTAATACATGATACATCCACTTACTGTAAATGGAGTGAACAAATTAATCACAGAAAGAAGAAAGGAAGAGTTGTTGCTACTTTAGACCAGAGGTCCCCAAATATTTGTGCATCGTGAGCCACATTCACATTTCAGTGATGGTTGGGAGCAAGACTTAATAGAAAATAAAATAAAAAATTAAACATTGAGAAATAAGAAATTGCTAATATTTTCGTGTTAAATTTGGCATATACTATTATACAGCTATCACTGTTAGGCCTCTTTCACACTACCGTATGGCTATTTCAGTGTTTTGTGGTCCGTTTTTCCATTTCGTTTTTCTGTATGCCATGTACAGTTTACAGTAATTACATAGAAAAAATTGGGCTGAACATTTCCAATAGATGGTTCAGCAAAAACAGAACAGATATGGAAGACATACGGATGCATTTCCGTATGTGTTCCATTTTTTTGGCTGACCCATTGACTTGAATGGAGCCACGGAACGTGATTTGCGGGCAATAATAGGACATGTTCTATCTTTCAACGGAAAAATGGAAATACGGAAACGGAATGCATACGGAGTACATTCAGTTTTTTTTTTTTGCGGAACCATTGAAATGAATGGGTATGTATACGGAATGCAAAAAACGGCCCGCAAAACCGAAAAAAAAACCGGTAGTGTGAAAGAGGCCTAACTGTGTGAAGGGTTCTTACTTTTCAAGAAATAAAGCATGACGTTTATTAGGCTACTTTCATACTAGTGTTTTTGCCGGATCCGGCAGGGTTCAGCAAAAACGCTTCCGTTACTGATAATACAACCTTCTGCATCCGTTATGAACGGATCCGGTTGTATTATCTGTAACATAGCCAAGACGGATCGTTCATGAACTCCATTGAAAGTCAATGGGGGATGGATCTGTTTTCTATTGTGTCAGATTGTGTCTGAGAAAACAGATCCGTACCAATTGACTTGCATTGTGGGTCATGACGGATCCTTCTTGCTCCGCATCCCAGGACGGAAAGCAAACCGCAGCATGCTCTCCGGTATGAGAACGGAACGGAATGCATTCTGGAGCACTCCGTTCTGTTCTGTTACGTTTTGTCCCCATTGACAATGAATAGGGACAAAACGGAAGCTTTTTTTCCAGCATTGAGACCCTATAATGGATCTCAATTCCGGAAAATATTAACGCTAGTGTGAAAGTAGCCTTAGTTAGGTATTTAAAATGTCTCATAAGCAGTCATTTCTGGATTAACAAAAGTTATGAAATGTTACATTCGCCTAGTCTTAGGCCTCGTTCACATTTCCGTTTTTTCACTGACATGTGCTGTCCGCATTTTCTGCAGACAGCACACGTGCTCTTTGATTTTAATATGTTCACACATCAGTATTGCACTACACTACATGTCCATTAAAGTCTACGTGTCCGTGTTTGGTCCGTTTTTCACTGACCGCTGATAGGAGATGCTTAGGAAATTAATTTTCAGCTTAGCAGTGTCCATGGAATACAGATGACATACCGAGGGCAATAAACAGACACGGATCAAACACAGATCTTTCAAGGACAACTTCACAGATGAAACACGGACTGATTTTTCCATGGACATCAAACGGACACGGAAATGTGAAAGAGGCCTTAAGAGGCACTGTATAGTGGTATTCACAGTGTCCCTGCCTGCAGTCTTCTGTTTGGTGAAAGCTGTAGAAAGCTGGGACTAGAGAGTATCCTCAGTGGCGTAGAGTGGGTTGCCAGCATCCGGGGCAAACCATATATTGCGCCCCCCCCCCCCCCCGACCTGTGGACATGCCCCTTTTTACAGATAATGTAGTAGATGTCACCTGCAGTCCTATGTAACACCACAGATAACACAGTGATAACTCTCAGTACAGATAATGTAGTAGATATTCCCTGCAGTCCTATGTAACATCACAGATAACACAGTGATAACTCTTGGAGAACAGATAATGTAGTAAATGTCCCCTGCAGTCCTATGTAACACCACAGATAACACAGTGATAACTCTCAGTACAGATAATATAGTAGATGTCCCTTGCAGTCCTATGTAACATCACAGATAACACAGTGACCAATGTCGCGCCACAATTTTTATAATGAAATAGTCTATGGTGTTGCACTGCGACATGTGACATGCTGCGACTGCGACACGACAGTCGCAGAAAAATCCATCTTGGATGGATTTTTTGCAAATGTCGCGTTGCAGTCGCAGCATGTCACATGTCGCAGTGCAACACCATAGCCTATCATTATAAAAATTGTTGAGACAAAATGTTGCACGACACATGTCGTCATGTAGCTTTAGAATTAAAGGGGAAGGGTGCTGTGGAGGTCACTGTTAAAGGGGTGGGCACTGTGGAGGTCACTGTTAAATAGGTGTTCACTGTGGATATTACTGTTAAGGGGGCAGGCCACTGTGGAGGTCACTGTTAAAGGGGCGGACACTGTGGAGGTCACTGTGAAGGGGCAGGGGCCACTATTAAAGAGGAAACTGCTGTGGAGGTCACTGTTAAGGCAGCAGGGTACTGTAAGGTCAATGCTAAGGCAGCGTGGTACTGTGGAGGTCACTATTAAGGGGGCGGACCCCTGAGGATGTCACTGTCAAGGGAGTGGGCTGCTGTGAAACTCACTATTAAAGGGGTGGGCTACTGTGAAGGTCAAAGTTAAGGGGATGGGCTACTGTGGAGGTCCCATTTTAAAGTAGCGGGGCACTGTGGGGGGGCAGTGTTAAGGGTGTGGGGGACTGTGGAGTTCACTGTTAAAGGGGCGGGATGCTGTAGAGGTCACTGTTATGTTGTAAGACAACATGATAGCAATTCAACTGAAAGGTGGGAGTGGAGGCGATACTCTGCATTAATTCTGTTCAGTACAGGAAGATGTCTATTGAGGAGAATACATAAGAGGTGAATAATTGCTTGGTGTGGGAACCAGACCTGCACAACCCTGGAGGTGACAGTAGCACCTGGCATCTTTGTGGTGGGGCATCATCAACATTGCTGTGCAAAAGATTGTCCCAGAGGGCTGAGAAAGACATGTACTGTCCCTGGTTGTAATTGCTGCTCCATGTGTTGCTGGTGACATATGTAACGCCCTGAGTGGAATTACCACACCTATGCCCTGTTTCTATCTGGGTATGCAATCCAGGCATGGGATCCAGCCGGTTCTCTCCGGTTCTGCCGAACCGTTTATTAAAATTACAGGCGGTTCGCAGGACCGGTGAGAAGCAGGGATCCCGACCCGGTCCTGCAGCTGCGCCTGCACCAGTGGCGTAGCTATAGGGGTGGGGGCGGAGCGGAAGCCGAGAGGAGAGGCCCTGTCGGCCCCTGTGTGACGCGCACTGTGCAGGGCAGCTGGGCAGGCGAAGTGAGGAGGGGCCGGGGGAGCGGCTTCAGTTGAGGTGCGACGCAGGACTTAGTCACGTACCTCACTGTGACCTCCTGCGGCGGATCTCGCGAGATGACGCGATGACGCGGCGCGGGAAGGCACAGTGAGCGAGGCATTGGTGACCGCCTGTACCAGGATGCCACAAGCTGTGAAGGAGAGAGAGGTAAGTATTAATTATTTCTCCTAAGCAGGTGCCTACTCCACCTTCCCCTCATCCTGACCCAATGTTTAGATTCTTTTAGCCAAACAAGAGTTATGGATGGGGTTGATGACAATATTTAAGGTGGCCACACACAGGGAAACACATCTATTTTGCCCACAGAGTAAGAGCAGCTTTTTTAAGCGGTACTCCACTATGTAATGGCCCCCTCTTTATTATTAATATAATGACCCCCTCTTTATTATTAATGTAATGGCCCCCTCTTTATTATTAATGTAATGGCCCCTCTTTATTATTAATGTAATGGCCCCCTCTTTGTTATTAAAGTGGGGGCCATTATATTAATAATAAAGAGGGGGCCATTATATTAATAATAAAGAGGGGGCCATTATATTAATAAAAAAGAGGGGGCCATTATATTAATAATAAAGTGGGGGCCATTATATTAATAATAAAGTGGGGGCCATTACATTAAAAATAAAGAGTGGGCCATTATAATAATAATAAAGAGGGGGCCGTTACAGTAATAACAAAGAGGGGGCCGTTACAGTAATAACAAAGAGGGGGCCATTATATTAATAAAAAAGAGGGGGTCATTATATTAATAATAAAGAGTGGGCCATTATAATAATAATAAAGAGGGGGCCATTACAGTAATAACAAAGAGGGGGCCTAAGGCTTTTTAAAAGTTGAGTGGTATGTGTGTAGTGTATATATAGTGTATTTGTGTGTAGTGTATATATGGTGTATGTAAATATGTCGTGACTGTGTTGCATATATATGGTGTATGTAAATATGTGTCATGACTCGTGACGCGCTGCGTATCCACCGCTGAGTAGGGAACCTGTTGTTAAAAATTTGAATCCCACCCCTGATGCAATCTCAATGTCATTTTATACATTTATTCCAGGTCCCATATAGCGAAAATGGCAGAGCAGTAGGTAGAATAGAATGGAACCTTCCAGTCCATTCTATCCCCCCCTGTGGAGGAGTGGGCAAGTCTCATGTCCTGCAGGAAGGGTGGAGACCAGTTTGTTCCAGTCGTTGAGTGCTAGCTGACCCCTGCTAAGTGCTGCGTCCCTCCTGAATGTGTGCTGCCCACACCAGCCAGAACACCTCCAGTTCTGCTGGAGCAGAGAGACCACTTCTAGAAGTCTCATTAGCCAGGAAGAAGTTGCCCTGTGCCTTGCCATAGAGTCAGACAAAGAGAGAAGTTGCAGCCGGAAGCAAAAGGAAAAGTTCCTATTTAAGGCCTCCTGCACACGACAGTTTTTTTTCACGGCCCGCAAAAACGGGGTCCGTGGGTCCGTGATCCGTGACCGTTTTTCCGTCCGTGGGTCTTCCTTGATTTTTGGAGGATCCACGGACATGAAAAAAAAGTCATTTTGGTGTCCGCCTGGCCGTGCGGAGCCAAACGGATCCGTCCTGAATTACAATGCAAGTCAATGGGGACGGATCCGTTTGATGTTGACACAATATGGTGCCATTTCAAACGGATCCGTCCCCATTGACTTTCAATGTAAAGTCTGGAGTTCTGTTATACCATCGGATTGGAGTTTTCTCCAATCCGATGGTATATTTTAACTTGAAGCGTCCCCATCACCATGGGAACGCCTCTATGTTAGAATATACTGTCGGATATGAGCTACATCGTGAAACTCATTTCCGACAGTATATTCTAACACAGAGGCGTTCCCATGGTGATGGAGACGCTTCAGGTTAGAATATACAAAAAAACTGTGTACATGACTGTCCCCTGCTGCCTGGCAGGTGCTGCCAGGCAGCAGGGGGCAGACCCCCCCCCCCTGTTTTTAACTCATTGGTGGCCAGTGGGCCCCCCTCCCCTGTTGTTAACTCGTTGGTGGCCAGTGTGCGCACCCCCCTCCCTCCCTCCCTCTATTGTAATAATAGCATGGGGGCCAGTGTGCGCGCCCCCCCAACCCCCCCCCCTCCCTCTATTGTAATAATAGCATTGGGGCCAGTGTGCGCACCCCCCCAACCCCCCCCCCTCCCTCCCTCTATTGTAATAATAGCATTGGGGCCAGTGTGCCCCCCCCCCCCCGATCATCGGTGCTAGCGGAGTAGAAGATTCATACTTACCTGGCTGCTGGCTGCTGCGATCTCTGTGTCCGGCCGGGAGCTCCTCCTACTGGTAAGTGACAGGTCTGTGCGGCGCATTGCTGTCACTTACCAGTAGGAGGAGCTCCCGGCCGGACGCAGACATCGCAGCAGCCAGCAGCCAGGTTAGGCTACTTTCACACTAGCGTTCGGGCGGATCCGTTCTGAACGGATCCGCTCATAATAATGCAGACGGAGGCTCCGTTCAGAACGGATCCGTCTGCATTATATTAGCAAAAAAAAGCTAAGTGTGAAAATAGCCTGGGACGGATCCGTCCAGACTTTCAATGTAAAGTCAATGGGGGACGGATCCGCTTGAAGATTGAGCCACATTGTGGCATCTTCAAACGGATCCGTCCCCATTGACTTACATTGAAAGTCTGGACGGATCCGCACGGATCCGCACGCCTCCGAACGGCCAGGCGGACACCCGAACGCTGCAAGCAGCGTTCAGCTGTCCGCCTGTCCGTGCGGAGGCGAGCGGAGCGGAGGCTGAACGCCGCCAGACTGATGCAGTCTGAGCGGATCCGCCTCCATTCAGACTGCATCAGGGCTGGACGGCTGCGTTCGGGTCCGCTCGTGAGCTCCTTCAAACGGAGCTCACGAACGGAAACCCGAACGCTAGTGTGAAAGTAGCCTAAGTATGAAAATCTTCTACTCCGCTGCCACCGATGATCGGGGGGGGGGGGGGGGGGGGGGGTGCGCACACTGGCCCCAATGCTATTATTACAATAGAGGGAGGGAGGGAGGGGGGGGGGTTGGGGGGGTGCGCACACTGGCCCCAATGTATTAAAACAATAGAGGGAGGGAGGGGGGGGGTTGGGGGGCGCGCGCACACTGGCCCCAATGTATTAAAACAATAGAGGGAGGGAGGGGGGTGCGCACACTGGCCACCAACGAGTTAACAACAGGGGAGGGGGGGGCCGCACAATGATATTCAAACTGGGGAGGGGGGGGGTCTGCCCCCTGCTGCCTGGCAGCCCTGATCTCTTACAGGGGGATATGATAGTACAATTAACCCCTTCAGGTGCCGCACCTGATGGGGTTAATTGTACTATCATATCCCCCTGTAAGAGATCGGGTGCTGCCAGGCAGCAGGGGGCAGTCTTGTACACAGTTTGTAGTGTATTCTAACTAGAAGCGTCCCATCACCATGGGAACGCCTCTGTGTTAGAATATACTGTCGGATCTGAGTTTTCACGAAGTGAAAACTCAGCTCTGAAAAAGCTTTTATGCAGACGGATCTTCGGATCCGTCTGTATGAAACTAAAACCTACGGCCACGGATCACGGACACGGATGCCAATCTTGTGTGCATCCGTGTTCTTTCACGGACCCATTGACTTGAATGGGCCCGTGAACCGTTGGCCGTGAAAAAAATAGGACAGGTCATATTTTTTTCACGGCCAGGAAACACGGCTCACGGATGCGGCTGCCAAACGGTGCATTTTCCGATTTTTCCACGGACCCATTGAAAGTCAATGGGTCCGTGAAAAAAAACGGAAAACGGCACAACGGCCACGGATGCACACAACGGTCGTGTGCATGAGGCCTAATCCTGTTAGCACAGCAGAGCCAAAGAGTAGCAGATGTAGCATAGCCGAGTGTGTTTGTCTGCCATTTTCATGCTAAAGCTTGCTGGGAACCAAAACCAAGTCTGTAAACCGTTTCACCCTATTTGCTCTGCTTCGTCCGGTAACGCCTGGGGTTCCTAAGGGACCGTAGTCACACGTTTGGGCATTGCACATACATCTTACAGAACAATGACAGTTCCAATAAGTGGCCCACATTCTGCTTCACATGAAATTACAGGGACTGGCAGGGATTGTTTTTTCGAAAAATAATGGTGTTTAGGTATCTTCCATTGAGGGTGAGCACATGCCATCAGTTGCCTAAAGACTGCGGAATCCACTAATTGGTACTCCAGCGACTTGGCCAGGTGGGAGTTTAGTTAGCACAGAAGCGGATTACAAGGTGTATATTGTTGTTTACTGGACGTACATTTCACTATGGATGACTGATTATGGGGAGGAAGAGGAGTCTGAGCAGGAGAACCAGTAGCTTATGATATTGATTGTGTGGATGATGATAATATGGCCCAGCTATTAGATTGATGACAGAGAGGAGGACGATCTCACTCACATAGATAACCAATCCTATTTTCCCAAATGCACCTGTGATGCAAATTCATGGGTTGAAGGAGAGCTGTAATTCCTACATTTGTGCCTAAATGGCCGCATCTTATTCTCTGCCTACATAGCTTGCACACCGTGATGGTTTATTCAGATGGTAATTTTGTGAACATTTCCTACACTGAAAATGTCTGGACAGACTTGCCATCACCTGAGCTTGCCATAGGTCTCACAGCTTTTGGCTCTACCCCAAAAACAGCAGTGGCGTCACCTGCTCCTAAACTTAACATAGTAGGAGCAGGTCTGCCTGTGGCAGATTTTTTTTATGTTTTGGTCATACGTTGGCTCTTTATCCTCCTCTGATGTGATCACTCCCTCATCACCCTGATCCGGTTTTCAGGTCCTGTCCAACATACAATTATCATTCCCACCTCAAGTCATGAGATGCTTTCCCTCACTCTTAATTCCAACCTCTGTATGTGCCTTGTGTCACTTGCACCATGGTTACAAGTGCCACTACTACCACCACCAGAACAGTGATACATTTTAGTCACCATGTCCTCCTCCTCCACCTTCTCCTCATGGCAGTCCAAGTGCTGGCAATTTTCATACAATCCAACAACAGGAACATTATCTGGAATATCTTCATTAGCACTCAGGGTGTTGTCTTTTAAAGGAAAAGAAGGCACCCCACTAGGAAGGGGTGAGTGAAGACAGAAATGGTGGAAAAGAAATGTTTCTATTGGACCTCAGATTAACTGTTATGAAGAAGGAATAAGAGGAATGTGATGAAAATTTACTCAACAGGGTCAGACTCAGAGGCATCAGCCACATCATCTTGCTGTAACTGAGATGATGAGTAAGTGCAGTGGCTGGGTTAGGTGTCACCAAGTGCTGCTGCTCATCTAAGGGCTAGTAAGGCGTGGTGAACCCCCAATGGGAAATAAGTCCAGAGAGTCAGGGTCTGCAGTTAACCAATGTGCTTCTTTACTGGAGGAACTCAAGTATAAATCAATAAAGACAAGGCACTGAACTGGCTTCTATAGTCTCCTCCCTGGCGGGAGAAAGTTCCATGCTGAGGAAAGGCCTGAGCTAGCTGCCACCTTTCTCAGAAGGATGGTACCCTGGCTAAATCCTGGTGGCTCAGGGTCTATTGCTCTAAAGTCCAGTTGAAGCCCTGGTCAATGGGCTGGTAACCTGGGGTCTGGGGCATAGCATCCCCATCTCAGCGTCTTCATCTGGTCACTCATTCAGTTTGTCAGAGTCTCTCCTACTAAGCACTGGTCCCTATCTGCAGACCAGTAGGGGCTCTGACTGCTCCGCTTATATACAGTTTCTATCTGAACTAGAACCTTCTAATGAGAGGGATTGGGGTAGAGAAGCACAGCCTAAACATAAACAACTTCTATCATAGACTTGTAGAAAGTTTCAATGCAAGTCTTTAGACATAAACAACAGAGCGAAACCAGACAGTCAAAAGGTCAGTGTGTATGTTTTTCCCTCCAAATATTTGCATAGTTAGAAAGTCACACAGTTTCTCAGTACTAGCCATCTGTGAATTAACCCTTTGCACGGTGTAAAAGAACAGGCTATATCACAATAAAAATATACAGTGTCTTGCAAAAGTATTCACCCCCATTGACTTTTTTCGTGTTTTGGTGCCTCACAACCTGGAATTAACATGGATTGTTCGAGGATTTGTATCATTTAATTTACAGAACATGCCCACAACTTTGAAGATGTTTTTTTTTTTTTTTATTGTGAAGCAAATAACAAATAGGACAAAATAACAGAAAAAGTCAATAACTATTCACCCCCCTAAAGTCAATACTTTGTAGAGCCACCTTTTGTGGCAATCACTGCTCCAAGTCGCTTTGGATAAGTCTCTTTGAGCTTGCCACATCTTACCACTGGGATTTTTGAGATCTGGGCTGTGACTAGGCCGTGACTAGGCCATTCCAACACATTTACATGTTTCCCCTTAAACCACTCAAATGTTGCTTTAGCAGTGTGTTTGGGGTCATTGTCCTGCTGGAAGGTGAACCTCCGTCCTAGCCTCAAATCACGCACAGAGTGGTACAGGTTTTGCTCAAGAATATCCCTGTATTTAGCACCATCCATCTTTCCCTCAACTCTGACCAGTTTCCCAGTCCCATCCCCACAACATGATGCTGTCACCACCATGTTTCACTGTGGGGATGGTGTTCTCTGGGTGATGTGATGTGTTGGGTTTGTGCCAGACATAGCGTTTTCTTTGATGGCCAAAAAGTTCAATTTTAGTCTCATTAGACCAGAGCACCTTCCTCCATACATTTTGGGAGTCTCCCACATGCCATTTTGCAAACTCACAATGTGCCTTTTTGTTTTTTGCTGAAAGTAATGGCTTTCTTCTGGCCACTCTATGGAGCGTATGGCTTATTGTCGTCCTATGTACAGATACTCCTGTCTCTTCTGTGGAACTCTGCAGCTCCTCCAGGATTACCTTAGGTCTCTGTGCTGCCTCTTGGATTAATGCCCTCCTTGCCTGGTCCATGAGTTTTGGTGGGTGGCCTTCTCTTGGCAGGTTTGCTGTTGTGCCAGGTTCCTTTCATTTGGTTATGATAGATTTGATGGTGCTCCTGGGGTTTATCAAAGATTTGGATATTTTTTTATAACCTAACTCTGACTTATACTTCCCAACAACATTGTCCCTTACTTGTTTGGAGAGTTCCTCGGTCTCCATGGCAGTGTTTGGTTAGTGATCCCTCTTGCTTAGGTGTTGCAGCCTCTGGTGCCTTTCAAAAAAGGTGTGTATATGTAATGACAGCTCACGTGACACTTCGATTGCACACAGGTAGACATCATTTCACTAATTATGTGACTTGTGAAGGTAATTGGTTGCACCAGAGCTTTGTATGGGCTTCCTAACAAAGGGGGTGAATACATACGCACATGCCAATTTTCTGTTTTCTATTTCTAAACAATAGTTTTATTTATGCATTTTTCTAATTTCACTTCACCAACTTAGACTATTGTGTTCTGATCCGTCACATTAAATTCAGATTAACAAAACATTGAACTTAAAGTATAACTGTCGTATTTTTTTTTTTTTTGGAGTATTGGATTGTGGTGATTAATATCTCCTTGGTGCCCCTATTTAAACTTTTCACTGTGTATTCAATTACCCCATAATTCCACATTTTTGCTCCCTGTACTGCCTACTTTTACCTGTGCTTAAAATAGGGTTGCTAGGCATGGTCCGTCTATGTGTTGAAGAACGCAGACGCAGAAGCAGACTGCGTGCAAGGTCAGATTACTGCCAGCCAGGGAGTGTAAGTAAATTATTAAAGCCAGGTCCTCCCCAGCAGCTAATAACAGTGCCTGGGCTGTGTGCACTTCTCCCTGTCCCTGCGCTTGGCAGACGCTCCCTCACTCAGCAGACTGGGACAATGCAGAGCCGAAGCAGCGCAGACCAGGGAAGGGAGATCTGCCGTCTGCTCAGTGTATAAATGAAAGCAACATGTGGTAAGAGGACCCCTTTGTGCTGCAGGAGATTAACCCTTTAGGGGGAGGGCTCTGGTTACTGACACTTTTGGGGGGTTATTGTTACTGGCTAGTGAGGGCAGGCGGGATTAGCCTCAGGGTAAGGGCAGTGGCGGCCATCTTAACTGAATAGTGAAATTGCAGTTTTATGCAGACTGGTTGCTAAGGGCTGAATCTTATTAAATATGGGGTAAGTCAGTCTAATAGTAACTGATTCTGGAATATCATGTTATTAGTAACTACATATATGAAAATTGAAATTAGGGTCTAAATGTGACAGTTATCCTTTAAGGCTGTAATGTACCAAAATATGGAAAAAAGTCAAGGGGGTAAAGAATACTTTTTGTAAATGCTGTAAATGCAGTTCAACAATATGAAACAGTATAATTGCCCAGAACAGCATACAGTAAATCACCGTACAACCTTTCAAACTGCAATAAAGGAGGGGGTTGATAGTACAATAGTGTTGAGCGCGAATATTCTAATCCAGTCGCAAATTTTTATTGCGAATATCGGCACTTCGAGAATTCGCAAAGATCTAGAATATAGTGCTATATCTTCGTAATCGTAATATTATAGATATTTTTATCATTAAATAAACCTATGATCTTTTTTCATTTATTGTATATAACTTCTCTTCATCCTTATTATGCTATTTATCATCCATACTTTTTTTCATCTATCATTAATAAACTTTTATTATAAGTATTTTCCTACCTATCATTAATATTTTTTTTTTATAGATGCTATATTATTTTAAAATAAATAATTACCTACAACATACAATAGGCAACATATAACAGACAATCACACAAAGGCTGTATGCCAAAAGCCGGGTATGTGCAAGCCAACAATCTATCCATAAAACTGAAAATTGCATAAACATGGTCATATGGGAAGGACATGCAAATAGTGTTTCAGATGAAAAACAAGGCAGATTCTGCTAATTTGTATGTCTTTCCCATATGACCATGTTTATGCAAATGAGTTTACATGACAAAACAGTGTAGAAAGGTTATTAAATATAAATGTTAGGACAATTAGAAAACTGCACATTTTTATGCAGCCCTCCTAAGCAGTGAGAGAAGAGTTAGCTGGCAATTTTTTTTACAATTTCCGTCACCCTAATGATAATGATCTAGGGACACAGGTCCCCCAAACCATCCAACTCAAATCAAGCAACTTTGAGGCTTACTGGCTGTCAGTAAGATGAGAGTTGGTCTTGAAAGTCTTATTGCACACAAGGCTGCCATTATAAAGTATGCTGACTGTACCTGTCTCATAGATAGGTTGTTGGCTTGCACATACTTAGCTTTTGGTATATAGCCTTTGTGTGATTGATTGTTTGTTATAGTTAATAAAATTGCACGTGCAATATGTGCATATTACATTGCCGTTTTTTGCAATTGTGAATTTTCGGTGAATATTCAGCTAAAAATTTGTGAAATATAGAGAATTCAAATATATTGCCTATGCCGCTCATCACTATAGTACAAACAAGGGAAAATTTATAGTAGCAATAAGGGCAAACGTCTATAGTCCAAAATACCCTTTTCTCCAGGACACTACATAACTAATCAAGTCTCGTTAATATAAAAATAGAAGTAAGAATTTCTCAAAAAAACTACACATACGATGGCACGCAGCATGATCAACCCTACAATCAACTATGTCTGGTTTACTAGGGTTGATCATGCTGACAGATGCTCTTTAACGTAAAGATGACACGTTTTTTAACTACCTTTTTTAACATTTAATTGCCATAAGGATAAAAAGGTCATTGAAAAATTGGGGTCATTTCCATTTCTGACATACTTTTTTTTTTATCATTGCAGCACACTACAGGTGTGTAGGTGCATGTGTGAATATACCCTTATAATTGTGAGATAAGGTATCAGTATATTCAATTCAAGTGAAACCCTGTGAACAGCTGAGACATTACAGAGCTCCTGTCTATTATGTGTTTAAATGCAAGTTTATTTTTCAAGTAAAGGTTATTGGAAATTAAAGAGAATTAAAGATTTACAATTTTTTTTATGATTAAAACAATTGTATGTATTTACGTCTTACAGGTATATTTTCTTTGGCGGCATTCAAAAGACATTATCAAGTCCTTTAAAACACTTGAAAGGTAAGAATATTTAGTTTCATATTCATCTTTCTCTTGGAAATATGTTCTCTTAGGCTGTGTTCACACTTCAGTTATTTGATCATTTATTTCCATCAGTTAGGGCTCATGCACACGGCCGTTGCTTTGCCGTTCCGCTCATTGGGGACCGCAATTTGTGCAACATCCACGTTGATTCCGCAGATGGAACCAGACCCATTCAACTTGAATGGGTCCGTGAGCCATCCGCACCGCAAAAAAGTAGTGCATGCACTACTTTTTTGTTGTGCGAAGGCACTGAGAGAAACCACATGGAAAGCACTCTGTAGTGCATGAGCCCTTACTGTGAGCCAAAACTAGGTGGGGGTCAAAAACGCAGAACAGGTGCAGATCTTTCCATTATACCTTAACTCTGAGTAGGCTTCACTACTGATTTTGGCTCACAAAAAATGATACAAATAACTGCTCAAATAACTGAAGTGTGCACTCAGCTGTATCTGTTATTATTTTCTTTTTTATACTATATTGAGTAGATGATTATGGGGTCCGCCATATTGTCTGAGATGTTACTTTGATCTGTGCAGTTTAGAAATTTGCTTTACAGTAGCCACATGGACAGGAGAAACCTCACTCAGAAAGCACTTAATTGACTTCTATGGGAGATTGCGTGGGCATGCTCTGTGATCTGTACAGGAGTCACTGTGCAGAGGAAGGGGTGAGGAGGTGAGTTGTGTCATCCAAAGTCGATTGTGCGATTCTGTGCTGTCTACAGCTTTGGCCTAGGGCTTGGAAGAAAGACATCAGAACATCACAAGGTTACTTCAGATTTTTCTTACCATAAGACATCATTGTAGTTGGATTGCATGAGTAGGTTTTTGGTTATTCTTCGGGACTTCCAACCCCCTCTAATTTCACCGCAGTTTCACCTTCCCCCAAAGAAACACACACAGCCACTGTTCGGATTAAATCGGTCACAGCAGCCGTTTTATTAATAAATGAAAATATATAACATAAATAACATTAATATTAACATTAAACCTGACGAGGTAGGTCGTAGAAGCCCCAAAATTTGACCTCCATAAACAACCACCATGGCAATTCCATCTTGCCTCCAGCCGTGTAACAACAGCTCGGAGACACCAACTGATGGACGCCTCTCCGAACTAACCAAGTGTTCCAACTATGAGAGTCCAGCCCCCATTGAGGCTCTCCCATTCACCCATACCATCCTGTACCACCAGCTCCACCAGCTTCTAGGACCTCCCACCGCCACGACTGCCACGACAATTGCCAAACATCACACCCCATGCCCACCAAACCATCTATTCCCCCAGCTAGAAACACCTCCTTAAAAGCAATCCTCCCTTTCTGCCTTTCCCTTTTTATTTAATTTTTATTTTTTTATTTATACATTCTTCCCAACACCTCTCTAAATACATAGGGAGAGAGGGCGGGAGTTCTGTTCCTCCTACACTTAACAAAATGGCGCCCGCTCCCCCACACTCTCTCCTTTTTATTACCTAAGGCCAACCCCCCATTGGCCACCCCCCAATCCCCTGTACTAACTATCACTTACCCTTTCCTGGCCGGGCCCCTTTTATCAAAACCTCTCATGTCGGCCTCTGTTTAACTCCGTCCAGTCCAGCCTCACTTGAGAGACAGACACCAACTGATAGACGCCTCTCCGAACCAACCAGGTGCTCCAACTATGAGAGTCCAGCCCCCATTGAGGCCCTCCCATTCACCCATACAATTCTCTACCACCAGCTTGTAGGACCTCCCACCGCCAACAACACGCAGCTTGACCTTACCATCTTCAAGCTTGCGCTTTCCTCCACAACCTCAACGCCCTCTCAATACCCCCTTGCAAACCCAGTGACCATAAAGCGATGCCGACCGCATTAAGGTGTACCCTATCCGTTTTCCAAAACCCACCACTGCCAGCCTCCAACTCGGGATGCCTCACTGCCACCACACCGTTTCTCACACAGAACCGCCCTATCGCCCTATTCAACTTAATCCTGGCCTTATTTAACCACTCCACCGATCTCGCCTCCCACCATGAAAAGGGACCACAAACGCAGAAGATCAAATTTAATGTCTCTGATCAGTTCTCTACAGGGCCCAAATCATTTCCCCAACATGTAACACTAGGATGTTGGGAGCCCGCTCCAAACGCGCATAACGATGCACTTGCTGCAACACAGATCCCACAACATACCTCTATGCCCGAGCCACCTGATTACTGCGACATCCTGCTCAAACCCCAATTGCCGCCCGTTCGGCCGCACATCAGCTCTCAGTGCCCCCCAAAATGAAATGAGTGACCTAAAATCCAAACCAGCACTGCAGCGTTCCCTGAAACACAAAATACAAACAACACATATTAATCACAAAACACCGAACCCTCACATAACTCCCAACCTCACATACGACCTAAAACGGGCCGATTCCCACCTACCAATCCTCTTGATCACCTCGTCACTCATGCCTAATCTAGCCGCCTCCGTGGCCGCCCCAATCCGAAAGGAATGACCCTTAAAATCCCCAAAGTCCATTCCCAAAGCTCTTAAGCACTTCTTAAACACCGCTATAAATTGGAATCGGGACAAGAATGATCCATCCTTGTGTCTGAGAAGGGGGCCTCCCACAAAACTTGAACCTGACCTGTACTACCTCAGGCACTTGACCGCTCATAACAGACACCCTGGAACTTCAAACAATGTAACACAGCAACCTCTACCCTCCCTGTCCGTTTTAGAAAACCGAATACGAACCACCACCCTGTCCCCGTACAGATCAACATGATCCCCATATAATCCACCCCCACACCGCACACTTTTTCAAACTAATTGCCCCAAACGAAATGCTAATCTAAACAACCGCCCCTCGCTGGGTGACCTACACACTAAACCCGTCTGAACACCTAAGCGTAACAACAAAGAAAAAGACACTGGCCGTCTAGAATCAACTGTCCGCCTTCCCCGTCTGCACCCCTTCAACACTTGCCTGACCAAGAATTCCTTAGTAACATCCTGCAAACCCCGCAATGTAAAACTAAACGCCAAACCCGTCATGCAACTATTTATCTGCGCTACAGACCAACCCTTTTCTTCAACATTCCCAAGTAATAACAACAAAGGTATCTCACCGGAATCTACTCCCACCTCCAACTCCCCACACCACTGTTCCCAAATATGTCATGCCCTACCGTAAGCCTGCCATGTCCCCTCACTCAAAGAGTTCCTCAAAAGTTCCGCTACCATACCTCCAAGAGCTCCCACAGGGACTCCAGACACACCAATCCTTCTGCATTCGCTTCTGGGGCCAGCTGACGAAAACGCTCCCACTGCAAACGAGAGTACATCAGCCGGCACATGGACAGCCACAATCCAAGCGTTAAGCGACAAACAACGTAAAACAAAATGCTGCAATAAACAAGCTACCGGTGGCGAAGATGCAGTAAAACCATTAATCGCCTGCACCACCCCCAGATTGTCACAATGAAAACAAACTTTTTTATTTCTGAACTCACTACCCCAAAGCATCGTCCCCAACACTATCGGAAATAGTTCCAGCAGTGCCACATTCCGCACCCAACCCCTCACAATCTAAGACTCCGGCCATCTCCCCGCGCACCACTGCCCCTGACAATACGCCCCAAAATCAGCCCCCCGCTGCATCCGTAAACAAATCGAAATCAAAACTGTCGACCGCAGCTCCCATCACCGACGCCCTGCCGTTAAATTGCCCGTCCCACACTGCAAAATTCCCCTTCAACTTCTGACCCAGCCTGATAAAATGATGTGGAGCAACAACCCCTCCCGTGGCCGACGCCAACCACCTACAAAAAATACAGCCCATAGGAATAATGCGACAAGCAAAATTCAATTTCCCGAGAAGGGACTGTAAGTCTCTAAACCATATTTTCTTCGCCCGCAACGCTTCTGCTACCACCGCCCTCAAAGCCTGTACCTTGTCTTTCGGCAAACGACACTCCATCTTAACTGTGTCTATAACTATATCTAAAAAACTAAACTCTGTCAAAGGCACCCTGAATGACTTAAAAACCGACTGCAATGTAGACAACAACGCACAAACGTGCGAATCCGCCGGACCTAAACAAAGAAAATTATCAAGGTAATGAATAATAAAGGAACAACCAGACATGTCCTCCACCGCCCATTCCAAGAAAGAACTAAACATTTCAAAATATGCGCACGATACAGAGCACCCCATCGGCAAGCACCTATCAACAAAATACCCGCCATCCCAAAAACAACCCAACAAATGCAAACTCTCCGGATGAACAGGTAAAAGCCGAAATGCCGACTCAATGGCAGTCTTTGCCAACTGGGTTCCTGGACCCAATTTTCGCACCCACTCAACAGCCGCATCAAAGTAGGTATAGACCACTGAACCTTTAGGAAACGATAAATGGTGAATGAGCCGAAATTTATTCACCTCCTTCTGGGGAACCACCCCCAATGGGGGAAACCCGTAAATTCGCTAGTGGTAGCTCCGAAAAAGGCCCATCCATCCTCCCCAACAACACCTCTTTTGCCCACTTATCCTTCACCACCTCTGGGTGCTCTAATGCAGTCCGGCGATTTTTTCCCCCGATCACGCTCACTAAAATAGCAAACGCCTGTAGCCAATTACCAAACGCGCTCGTTATCAGCCGGTACTGACGTTTTTCCTCCTCTTCCTTCTTCCCCCATCCCTATTAACCGTATCCAGTGTGGGCCCGCTCCCCCACACTCTCTCCTTGTCAGCTCATTTGTAAAAAGTACAAGATTTCAGTATTGTTTTTTACTTGAAAAAAGAGTTTTGATTTGATCATTGGAAATGACTGGAAAGCACAAAAATAAAGGAGGTAAGAGGAGGCGCATTTTATATGCAATGCCCTAGACAAAACATAGCTTGGGAAGGGCTATTCATGCTCTTTATGGAACAGTACTTATGGACCCTAATTAGGGAGTGGTTGGGGAACCAAGTTCCCAGTATATGAGTCAGAGCTTTTCACCCATTTTCACCCAGGCAGACCCTCAGATATGAGCATCGGAGCATTTCATGCTCCAATGTTCTTCCTTGCCCTGTGCTGAATCTGGCAGGGCAAAGGCATTTTTTGGAGATCCGGCAAAGTATCAGCTCTCCATGGGTAAGCTAGGCGGAGGTTTCCATCCAGCAGTGAGCCTGGTGACATCACCAGCACTAGCGCTGCCCTACCCTAAAAAATATAAACAAACAGCCCTTGCCCAGACGACACAGCCAGGGCAAGGGAGAGCATTGGCACATAGCAGAGGGGCTGCCTGGGTGAAAATGGGGATATGTCCAGTTTTAGCTCTGAACCCGGACAATCCCTTTAAGCAATATGCTAAATATACCCTTAAAGACAGTGATCCAAGGCAAAATAAAGCAGCCGCGATACAGGAAGCCAATATTAGGCAAATGTTACGGACAACAAATATAAACAAAGAAACACCCAACACCCTAGGTTTGATTCATTGATCAAATTCAAAAATGATCTGAATACCTTGTATGTAAAATTGCAGGTTATGGGTGCTATATTACCTAGGAGGCTTACATACATTGGGGAGAACAGTCCAAAGCCTAAGAAAAGTCTGATGGAACACCATAGACACATGTTACAGCTTGATGATCATGTCTCTATATTGTAAATTAATCTAGAAGGGGCACAACAGTTGTAAGGGTTATTGTGTTCCTGTAAGGCCTCTTTCACACGGGCGTCATGGTTTTGGGCCAGATAAGATGCAGGTGCGTCGCAGGAAAATGTGCGATTTTTCCGCATGAGTGCAAAACATTTTAATTTGTTTTGCACGCGTGTGAGAAAAATCGGCATGTTTGGTACCCAAACCCGAACTTCTTCACAGAAGTTCGGGTTTGGGTTAGGTGTTGTGTAGATTGTATTATTTTTTCCTTATAACATGGTTATAAGGGAAAATAATAGCATTCTTAATACAGAATGCTTAGTAAAATAGGGCTGGAGGGGTTAAAAAAATTATAATCATAATTTAACTCACCTTAATCCACTTGTTCGCGCAGCCCAGCTTCTCTTCTTTCTTCAGGACCTGGGTAAAGGACCTTTGATGACATCACTGCGCTCATCACATGGTCCATCACATGATCTATCACCATGGTGATGGATCATGTGACGGACCATGTGATGAGCGCAGTGACGTCACCACTGGTCCTTTTCCTACTGCACAGCAAAGATGAAGACAGAAGAGATGCCGGGCTGCGCGCACAAATGGATTAAGGCGAGTTAAATTATTATTATTTTTTTAACCCATCCAGCCCTATTTTACTAATCATTCTGTATTAAGAATGCTATTATTTTTCCTTATAACCATGTTATAAGGGAAAATAATAAAGATTGGGTCCCTATCCCGATCGTCTCCTAGCAACCGTGCGTGAAAATCGCACCGCATCCGCACTTGCTTGCGGATGCTTGCGATTTTCACGCAGCCCCATTCACTTCTATGAGGCCTGCGTTGCGTGAAAAATGCACAATGTAGAGCATGCTGCAATTTTAACGCAACGCACAAGTGATGTGTGAAAATCACCGCTCATGTGCACAGCCCCATAGAAATGAATGGGTCCGGATTCAGTGCGGGTGAAATGCGTTCACCTCACACATTGCACCCGCGCGGAAATCTCGCCTGTGTGAAAGAGGCCTAAGGCTTCTAGGAGGGGCCCCAATAGGCATAGTAACATAGTCACATAGTACATAAGGCCGAAAAAATACATTTGTCCATCCAGTTCGGCCTGTTATCCTGCAAGCTGATCCAGAGGATCAAAAAAAAAACCTGTGAGGTAGAAGCCTATTTTCCCTACTTTAGGGGAATAAAAAATTCCTACCCGACTCCAATCAGGCAATCAGAATAACTCCCTGGATCAACGACCCCTCTCTAGTAGCTATAGCCTGTAATATTATTACACTCCAGAAATACATCCAGGCCCCTCTTGAATTCCTTTATTGTACTCACCATCACCACCTCCTTAGGCAGAGAGTTCCATATTCTCACTGCTCTTACCATAAAGAATCCTCTTCTATGTTTGTGTACAAACCTTCTTTCCTCCAGACGCAAAGAATGTCCCCTCGTCACAGTCACAGTCCTGGGGAAAAATAGATGATGGGAGAGATCTCTGTACTGACCCCTGATATATTTATACATAGTAATTAGATCTCCCCTCAGTCGTCTTTTTTCTAAAGTGAATAACCCTAATTTTGATAATCTTTCAGGGTACTGTAGTTGCCCCATTCCAGTTATTACTTTAGTTGCCCTCCTCTGGACCCTCTCCAGCTCTGCCATGTCTGCCTTGTTCACAGGAGCCCAGAACTGTACACAGTACTCCATGTGTGGTCTGACTAATGATTTGTAAAGTGGTAGGACTATGTTCTCATCACGGGCATCTATGCCCCTTTTGATGCAACCGATTATCTTATTGGCCTTGGCAGAAGCTGCCTGACACTGTTTTTTGCAGCTTAGTTTGCTGTTTATTAAAATTCCTAAATCCTTTTCCATGTCAGTGTTACCGAGTGTTTTACCATTTAGTATGTACGGGTGACTTGCATTATTCCTTCCCATGTGCATAACTTTACATTTGTCAGTGTTAAACCTCATCTGCCACTTATCAGGTCCATATCAATCAGGCAATCAGAATAACTCCCTGGATCAATGACCCCTCTCTAGTAGCTGTAGCCTGTAATATTATTACACTCCAGAAATACATCCAGGCCCCTCTTGAATTCCTTTATTGTACTGACCATCACCACCTCCTCAGGCAGAGAGTTACATAGTCTCACTGCTCTTACCGTAAAGAATCCTCTTCTATGTTTGTGTACAAACCTTCTTTCCTCCAGACGCAGAGACGCAGAGGATGTCCCCTCGTCACAGTCAGTCCTGGGGATAAATAGATGATGGGAGAGATCTCTGTACTGACCCCTGATATATTTATACATAGTAATTAGACTTCCCCTCAGTCGTCTTTTTTCTAAAGTGAATAACCCTAATTTTGATAATCTTTCAGGGTACTGTAGTTGCAACATTCCAGTTATTACTTTAGCTGCCCTCCTCTGGACCCTCTCCAGCTCTGCTATGTGTCAGGACTCGACTTGACCTGCTGATTATTCCAATCTCTTGCACCTGCTACTTCCCTATAAAACCCAGCCCTTGAACCCAGCCCTTTGCTGGTTATTGTGCCTCCAAGCCTGTAGCAAGCTTCCTCTCTGCTCCTCCACCACTATTGCTGTTTTACCCTCGTTGCCAACCCGGACCGTTTTGACCTCGCTGATTTGCCGCCTGCATTGACTCACTGCTTACCACCGACCACGCCTCCGTCTACTCCTGCTGTTACCTCGCTGCCCTCTCTGCTGCCGACCCGGACTGATCGACCACGCTACCTGCCTCCTGCTTCTGCGGGCCTTTGCCACTGGACTCCATACTTCCAGCTCGGGTGTCCTCTGACTCAGGTGAGCCTCAATTGACACTACCACCCTAACAGAATAACCAGCCCAAAAAAAAATGGAGTCCGTAATGGCCACCCTGCGCAAGCATGTGTCTGAGCTGCAAGAGTTCGGCACCACCTACCAGGAAAATTTTTCACTACTCCAAGGCCAGGTACAGAGTCAACAGGGGGAGATCATTGAGCTCCAACGGCAACTCCTGGACGTACGCGGCGCGGCTGCAGACACCCGCATGCCACTGCCCTCGAAATTCAATGGAGATCGTCGCCAGTACTGGGGCTTTCTCAATCAGTGCCGTATCTACTTCCGGATGCATCCGGCCCCCTTTTCCACTGACGAGAAGAAAGTATTGTTCATTGTTAACCTCTTGACGGACGAGACCCTGGCATGGGCGTCTCCATACGTGGAAATCGATAGCCGTCTGCTGCACGATCTGGATGTTTTCATCACAGCTATGAGCCAGGTCTTTGATGACCCCAATCGTTGTGCGACAGCTGAGGCAAGACTACACAGTCTTCGACAGGGAAGACGCTCTGTCGCCGAGTACGCCGCCGAGTTCCGCCGCTGGGTCTCAGACACCAACTTGAATCCAGCTGCTCAAAGGAGCCAATTTCGGCGAGGTCTATCGGAGGCGATCAAAGATGAACTTGCCAGACTTGAAGCCCCGGATGATTTGGACGACTTCATTCAGGTGTGTGTCCGTATTGATCAGAGGCTCACCGAGAGAAGGAAAGAAAGACTCTGGTTCCAAGGCGACAGACCCACTTACTCTTTCTCCTCTACTACCCAGCAGGTCGCCCAACCTCCCATCGAGCCGATGCTGGTTGACGCAGTGCGCAAGACTCTGTCCGTAGCAGAAAAAGAACGACGACTGGCCGAAGGCCTCTGCCTCTACTGTGGGGAGCCAGGGCACATTGCCATCAAATGCCCCAACAAATCCCGCAGAACCATTGCCGTCACTAAACTGCGAGAGCAGCGGTAGGCCGCAACCCCACCGGTGACGGCAGAGACAACTGAGTTAGCAGCCACCGGGTCCCACTTCACCATTCCAATTGTCATTACCATCGGGGATCGACGACTTCTCTGTTCTGCAATGCTCGACTCCGGAGCTGGCGACAATTTTATGGATCTAACTTTTGCTCACGAGAACAACATTCCGCTTGTAACCAAGACAGCCCCCATCGATCTGGAAACGGTGGATGGGTCTCCACTCTCCTCGGGACCAGTTACACATCAGACCGCAGATTTACAGCTCCACATTAAAACCGACGACCACGAGACGATCCACTTCTCTTTGATTGCCTCCCCCAAGTTTCCGGTGATCTTGGGCATCCCGTGGTTAGCCACTCACAACCCGTCAGTGGACTGGGAAACCCGCTGTCTACAGTTCACATCCGAGTTCTGCTCTTCGAACTGTCTGCATGAACCTGCTTCCCCAATGCCCAAAGAATCTTTCATCTCGGAACCAACTGTCAAGGAGCTGTTGCCTCCACAATATAGCGAGTTTCAGGATGTCTGCGACAAAAAAAACGCAGACAAGCTGCCCCCGCATCGACCATACGACTGCCCAATTGAATTATTACCTGGGGCTGAAATACCCTTCGGCAGCATCTACTCCCTCTCGGAGCCTGAACTCAAGGCCCTGAAGGACTACTTGGACGAGGACCTAAAGAAGGGCTTCATTCGACCCTCCACCTCCCCTGCGGGAGCACCCTTCTTCTTCGTGGAGAAAAAAGACTCCTCTCTACGCCCTTGCATTGACTACCGCAAGCTGAATGATGTTACGGTAAAAAAACGTTACCCTCTCCCCCTGATTTCGGAACTTCTCGAGAGACTCCGGGCAGCGAAGGTGTTTACGAAGCTCGATCTTCGAGGGGCCTATAATCTGGTTCGCATTCGCCCCGGGGATAAATGGAAGACCGCCTTTCGCACACGATACGGACATTTTGAATACCTAGTTATGCCCTTCGGACTTTGCAATGCTCCAGCCACTTTCCAACATTTCATTAATGACGTCCTTAGGGACATGCTAGATCTGTTCGTAGTGGTATACCTGGATGATATTTTAATTTTCTCGGAAAATCTCGAACAACATCGCGAACATGTCCGCAGGGTGTTACAAAGACTCCGCGAGCAGTCTCTTTACATCAAGCTCGAGAAATGCGAGTTCGAACAGACCACCACCCAGTTTCTCGGTTACATCATCTCCCCGGAAGGGCTGAGTATGGATCCTCAGAAAATTCAGGCTGTAATAGATTGGCCCCCCCCTAAGAATGAAAAGGAAATACAGAGGTTTGTCGGCTTCGCCAACTTTTACCGAAAATTCATTCGGAACTTCTCAAAAATCGTTACTCCAATTACCCAGTTAACCAAAAAGACTGTGCCCTTTTCCTGGACACCCGAAGCACAGGAAGCCTTCACCAAGCTCAAATCCCTCTTCACGTGTGCTCCAATTCTGATCCATCCTAATCCCGAACTGCCATTCACAGTCGAAGTGGACGCTTCCGACACCGCAGTAGGCGCTGTCCTATCACAACGTACGGGAGAAAAGATGCTTTTACACCCTTGCGCCTTCTTCTCTCGCCAAATGTCCCCCGCAGAAAGGAACTATGACATCGGGAATAAGGAATTGCTGGCAATCAAAGATGCCTTCTCGGAGTGGAGACATCTATTGGAGGGGGCCATCAATCCCATAACTGTGTTTACTGACCACCGAAACCTCGAATTCATCCGTTCTGCCAAGAGGCTTTCCGCCAGACAAGCCAGATGGAGCCTTTTTTTTTCCTCGATTCAATTTCATTATCACATATCGCCCGGGGTCGAAGAATGGCAAAGCAGATGCCCTTTCCAGGATGTTCTCTGAACCTTCACAGGACAACAAGGGCCAAGCCAGCATTCTACCCGAGAAAAAGGTCTTGGGAGCTACTTACCCAAAGGAACTTCTGGGGTCAATCAAGAAGGCTTATGAAAAGGACCCCTTCCTCACCCACCCAGCAGAAGATGTCAACCTCACCCTCAAGGGTGGCTTCTGGGTATACCTGGATCGACAACTGTACGTACCAGAAATGGCACGGCTCGAGGTACTAAAATATAACCACGATACCAAGTTGGCTGGCCATCCAGGTACAAGAAAGACCCAGGAACTCCTGTCCCGCTCCTTCTGGTGGCCGTCATATAAGGAAGATACTAAAAGGTTTGTCTCCTCATGCACGGTCTGTGCCCGCAACAAGACTCCCCGCTCTTCACCCGTGGGGCTGCTGCGACCACTCCCCATCCCCTCCCGCCCTTGGGGTTCAATTTCTATGGACTTTGTAGTTGACCTACCCCCTTCAAAAGGGATGAACACCATCTTGGTTGTCGTGGACCGCCTTACCAAGATGGCGCATTTCATCCCCTGCAAGGGCCTACCCACCGCCAAACAGACGGCTGACCTGGTATTGCGTGAAATCTTTAGGTTACACGGGGTTCCGGATGATGTGGTCTCTGACCGAGGAGTGCAATTCACCTCTAAATTCTGGAAAGACTTCTGCCTGGCCCTTGGGATCACGGTAAACCTGTCCTCCGCCTTCCATCCCCAGTCTAATGGGCAGACAGAGAGAACGAACCAGACCCTCGAGCAGTACCTACGTTGTTTCATCACTTATTTGCAGGATGACTGGTTGGACCACCTTCCTACGGCCGAGTTTTCCTACAATAATGCGGAACACAGTTCCACTCATTACAGTCCTTTCTACGCCAACACTGGCCTGCATCCAGCTTTCATCCCACGCCTGCCCATCACCTCCACGCTTCCAGCTGTGGCCGAACGCCTGGCAAATTTACAAGAGGCACAAGAGAACATTTCCAATAATCTCCTTGAGGCTCAGAGACGCTTTAAGCGGGCGACAGACAAACATCGTAGACCCGCTCCGGACTTTCAGATAGGAGATCAAGTGTGGCTCTCCACAAGAAACCTAAGACTGAAGGTACCTGCTCAGAAACTGGGCCAAAAATACTTGGGGCCTTTCCGGATCTCTGGTCGGATTAATGAAGTCACCTTCCGACTGGACCTCCCACATTCCATCAGGGTGCACCCAGTCTTCCATTGCTCTCTTCTCAAGCCGTTTGTAGAGAACACCTTCCCTGGCCGCCATCCTCCCCCCCACCACCAGTAAGGGTACAAGGCGAAGAGGCGTACATTGTCTCTAAGATCCTTGACTCCAGACTCCACCGGGAGATCCTTGAATCCAATACTTGATTTCCTGGAAAGGCTATCCTCCAGAAGACAACTCCTGGGAACCGGAGGAGAACATTTTGTCACCCAGACAAACCTTCCCCTGCGGTGCCCGGAGGTCACCTTGGAAGGGGGGGGGGAGTACTGTCAGGACTCGAACCCGTGGCCAGTCATGTCCCAGGCGGTAGCTCTACCCACTAGGCTACCGTCTCTCCTTGGACTATTCTCTTGCTAACTGCTAACTTCTAACTACCTCTCTTGTCCTTACCTTGACCTGCTGATTATTCCAATCTCTTGCACCTGCTACTTCCCTATAAAACCCAGCCCTTGAACCCAGCCCTTTGCTGGTTATTGTGCCTCCAAGCCTGTAGCAAGCTTCCTCTCTGCTCCTCCACCACTATTGCTGTTTTACCCTCGTTGCCAACCCGGACCGTTTTGACCTCGCTGATTTGCCACCTGCATTGACTCACTGCTTACCACCGACCACGCCTCCGTCTACTCCTGCTGTTACTTCGCTGCCCTCTCTGCTGCCGACCCGGACTGATCGACCACGCTACCTGCCTCCTGCTTCTGCGGGCCTTTGCCACTGGACTCCATACTTCCAGCTCGGGTGTCCTCTGACTCAGGTGAGCCTCAATTGACACTACCACCCTAACACTATGTCTGCCTTGTTCACAGGAGCCCAGAACTGTACACAGTACTCCATGTGTGGTCTGACTATCGATTTGTAAAGTGGTAGGACTATGTTCTCATCATGGGCATCTATGCCCCGTTTGATGCAACCCATTATCTTATTGACCTTGGCAGAAGCTGCCTGACACTGTTTTTTGCAGCTTAGTTTGCTGTTTATTAAAATTCCTAGATCCTTTTCCATGTCAGTGTTACCGAGTGTTTTACCATTTAGTATGTACGAGTGACTTGCATTATTCCTTCCCATGTGCATAACTTTACATTTGTCAGTGTTAAACCTCATGTGCCACTTATCTGTCCAAGCCTCCAATCTATCCAGATCCCTCTGTAGTAGTATACTGTCCTCTTCAGAGTTAATTACTTTACACAGTTTAGTGTCACCTGCGAAAATTGATATTTTACTATGCAAGCCTTCTACGGGATCATTAATAAATGATTAATAAATTAGGAAAGAGTGGATCTCAAAAGGTCTGGAAGTGGGTGGTCAGTCCCTCTGATATTCCACCAGTATCTGCTTTTTGGTGTGGTAGTTTTGGAGTTACAAAACAACAACAAATACAGGTGCACTCTGCGGTCTCACTAAACCCTCAAACAGATTTTAAAATTGAGAGATTAGTCAACATGTCCTACGGTGTAGAACATGTCTAAGCCCGGGCACCACGTCAAGGTTTCTCAAGTAGCCCGGGACCTAACGCTCTCCTACCTGCGCCGTATGGGCGATACCAGAAGCCAGTGGGCAAATTACAGGAGCAAGAGGCATGGTTACATGCTGGAGGTAACTGGTGAGCTGTTTGTGAGTCGGCCTCTTGCTCCTGTAATTTGCCCACTGGCTTCTGGTATCGCCCATACGGCGCAGGTAGGAGAGCGTTAGGTCCCGGGCTACTTGAGAAACCTTGATGTGGTGCCCGGGCTTAGACATGTTCTACACCGTAGGACATGTTGACTAATCTCTCAATTTTAAAATCTGTTTGAGGGTTTAGTGAGACCGCAGAGTGCACCTGTATTTGTTGTTGTTTTGTTATATTGTTATATTGATTATTACATCCGCACTTGTTACCTTGTGTGAGATGTCTATTGTGGTACTTGTGGTTCGCCGCGGGCATCCTCCACCGTATGCATTTTGCTGGGGATCGCCATTAGCAATGGGCCACAAGTGCAGGATTTGCTCCCCTATATATATGCACGACTGCATGTGGGTTTGAGCACCTCCTGCTAATGCCACCTTGTCTTTTTTGGTTTGTATAGTTTTGGAGTTAACACATTATATGGCGAAAACTTTGGATCAGTGCTCTTCACGGGCCAGGGTTCTGTGTCAGCTACAGTCAGGTCCATAAATATTGGGACATCGACACAATTCTAACATTTTTGTCTCTATACACCCTCACAATGGATTTGAAATAAAACAAACAAGATGTGCTTTAACTGCAGACTGTCAGCTTTAATTTGAGGGTATTTACCTCCAAATCAGGTGAACGGTGTAGGAATTACAACAGTTTGCACATGTGCCTCCCACTTGTTAAATGACCAAAAGTAATGGGACAATTGGCTTCTCAGCTGTGCCATGGCCAGGTGTGTGTTATACCCTCATTATCCCAATTACAATGAGCAGATAAAAGGTCCAGAGTTCATTTGAAGTGTGCTATTTGCATTTGGAATCTGTTGCAGTCAACTCTCAAGATGAGATTCAAAGAGCTGTCACGATCAGTAAAGCAAGCAATCATTAGGCTGAAAAAAAAAAAAAAAAAAAAACATCAGAGAGATAGCAAAAACATTTGGCGTGGCCAAAACAACCATTTGGAACATTCTTAAAAAGAAGGAACGCATTTGTGAGCTCAGCAACACCAAAAGACCCGGAAGACCACGGAAAACAACTGTGGTGGATGACCAAAGAATTCTTCCCCTGGTGAAGAAAACACCCTTCACAACAGTTGGCCAGATCAAGAACACTCTCCAGGAGGTAGGTGTATGTGTGTCAAAGTCAACAATCAAGAGAAGACTTCACAGAGTGAATACAGATGGTTCACCACAAAATGTAAACCATTGGTGAGCCTCAAAAACCATCAAGTGGGAATGCCATCAGCAGCTCGTTGTACTCGTCCGTCTTCCGATGAGTAACAGCCGTTTTTACTAAATTTAGTTCCCTGTCAGCAATGCAGAGCAGGGGTTTGTATACGGCAAAAATGGTAAAATGTCACCCAAGAATGTAACAGACGATTTTTAGAAATTTAAGTCCCTGTCACCTATGCAGAGCAGGGGTTTATTCACGGCAAAACTGGGTTCATGTCTCCCACCAATGGAACATAAGTGGTTGGGCATCATCTCTTCCACTTCTGGGGCAGGGCTATGTGGCTGGCACTGGGAAACCCTGCTAGCAGAGTCATCAAAAAGCAGAAGAGACTGCTCCATGACTTGGGGCTCAGACTGCTTGGCTGATTTGCAAGGGGGTGAGGTGAAAGACTGATGGACATCGGCTGCAGGTGCCAACTGTGGTCTTTCAGCAGGGGACTGGGTGGGAGACAATGTGAAGGAACTGGAGGCACTGTCAGCCACCCAATCTACTATCGCCTGTACTTGTTCTGGCCTCACCATTCGCAGAGCGGCATTCGGGCCTACCAAATAACGGTGCAGGTTCTGTCGCCTACTCGCACCTGAGGAAGGTATATCACTTGTGCATGTAGCTGGCACAGATCGACCACGTCCTCTCCCTGCAACAGGAGCTCCACCAGCACAACCACGTCCCTTATTTGACGCTCTCCTCATTCTTTGCGTTCACCCATCAAACTAACAGATGGTTTATGTCAGGCTACAATGTAACAGCAGTATTGACTGGTTTTATTGGACTCTCAGAAATGCAGCGCAGGCCGCAAATGTACTATCTAGCACAAAAAGTGAGGGTTTTTTCCAACCGACAGTATAACAGCAGTATTTAACGGTTTTATTGGACTGCTAGAAATTCAGAGCAGGCCGCAAAGGTACTTTATGGCTAAAAAAAAATAATGATTTTTTTCACCCACAGTGAAACAGATGGATTTTCTTTCACAAATGCAGTGCAGGTCGCAAATATACTTTTTACCCCAAAAAAGTATAATTTGTCCCCTCAGAATCTAACAGATTTACTGAATTGATTACACTCACATATGCAGCACAGGGGTACTTTACAGAAAAAATGTGAATGTCACCCCCTGGGTCCCTGAACTCACAGACGGATTCCCTATATTATTTTCCCTTCCCCTGGCACATATGCAGTGCAGGTGCACTTAAAAAATGGGTATATGTTGCCCACTGAACTAAAAGAACAGGATTAAATGATTTCCCCTGGCACATATGCAGTGCTGGTGCACTGCACTTGCACAAAATGGCCGCCGACGCCCACATAACTAACAGACGGATAAAACTTATTTTCTGTGTCACTGTGCTCAGGGCAGGGTACAAAAATGTTGCATTGCACCCACAAAAAAAAAAAAAAATTGCTGTAGATCGCAGAGTTAACAAGTTCTGATAACAGATAGATTCTTTCCTATTCTCTCCCTCACAGCAGCAGAATCATCTCCCTACACTAAGCACAGCAGAGTGATGTGTGCCTTTAGTAGGCATGGCTGTGATGGCTTCTAAGGGCACACGAGTTAAACGCTTGTCGATTGGCTGCCCTGCATCCTTTCACAAAGCTCCATTAAATCACCGAACAACGAACCCGAACTTTTACTGAAATGTTCGGCTTTGGGTCCAGGGTCAAAAAAATCAAAGTTCGGTACGAACTCGAACTTTACAGTTCGGGTTCGTTTAACCCTAGTGTCCTCCTCTAGCCATTTACTGTTCCACATAGCTTTCTATCTTGTTTCCAAAGAGTACAGATTTCATACCTCGCAACTGTCCCGGATCCGGCAGGACAGTCCCGCATTGCAGTGGCTGTCCCGCGGTCCCGGGCGAGGGAGGTATGTCTCGCATTCTTGCAGCTGTCTCTGCTTTTATAGGAAGCAGAGACAGTTGCCTGTATTATGATGAAGTAGAGAGCCGGCATCGGCTCCCTGCTTCATCATCCCTCCCCCCTGCCGACTCTTCACACCTCTGGTCTGTGCGGGGGGCGGGTCTGGCCGGCAGTCAGTCTTGGCTCTGCCTCCTTCAGAGACTAGAGCAGCTGATGTCCTGCTGCTAGAAATAGGGGCACAATGTAGGGATATTACTGGGGGGTCACAATGAGGGCATATTACCGGGGGGTACAGCTTGGCATATTACTTGGGGAACAGCTGGGCATAATACTGGGGGCACAATGTGGGCATATTTGCTGGGGGCACAGCTGGGTATATTACTGTGGGCACAGCTGGGCATAATTCTGTGAAGACACAATGTGGGCATAAATACTGTGCGGTGGCATAAAGGAGGAATAATTACTATGTGGGGGCATTACGGTGACTGGGTGGGATTGGGCGTATAGTTATGTTTTGGGTGGAGTTAGAGGTGTGGCCTAGACCGCACAATGTGTCCCTCTTTGTTCGTTTGCAAAGTTGAGAGGTATGAGATTTGTCATACTTGTCAGCAAGCACCCCAGTGGAAGGAGCAGTGCAAACCATTGGTTTAAGCTTTACCATTCGTGGAAGATTTCTGAAACAGAAAGGTCTTGGACTAGGAACTAAAGTGTCAGGGAGACCAGCATGGGCGGACAGGCTGGTTGAGCAGTGACGTTTGGCTGCAACACATCCCAGAAGGGCCTGAGCCACACCTGCAGCAGTAAAATAGTCATGTATATCAGGAAAGTAGGTGAAAAATACCAATATTGGGGCCTTTTTTTCATGCTCATAGAGGGGGGGAAGAGGAAGCTACAACTGCAGCGTACCACAAGCTATTCCATAAACTATTCCATATCTATCTTGACACGCCTTGTCCGTAACCTTTCTACATTACTTTGAACTTCTGTTCTCTGTCTGTCTTGTTTTCATGTTCCGGGATGTGATAATGCAGCCATTGTCTATGCTGTTGCTACCAATTAATTGCAATCAGTGTGTATAATCTTAAATTGTAGGTTCCTCGAATGGTTGCATACTTTGCGTAATCCTTTGTTCCATGAATCAAGAATAGGGATAGAGAAGAAACACGAAACATGAGTCTTTCTCATAATAATCCAGGACCTGTTTGCTGAAAAGAGCCAGACAATGTCGTTGTAACGCGATATAAGGGGCTGTAAGCTATACATTCTCCGGTGAGAAGTGACATGAAAAATAAAGCAATTCAGTGAATAGCAGTCCTTGGGGTTTAGCTATGCTGTGCATGGGCGGTAGAGTTGTTGTAAATGTCAGAAATAATGAGATAAAGCTTAACCCCTTAGTGACCACGCACATTTTTTCAAAGTGGTATTCCAACAGCTATAACTTTTTTGTTTTTCATCAATATACCTGTATGAGGCCTTATTTTTTGCAGGGCAAGCTATAGTTTTAATTAGGGATGAGCGAATCGACTTCGATAAAACATCCAAAGTTGATTCGCATAATACTTTGTTTGAATTCTGTACGAAGCGAGCGCTCCATACACTATTAGAATGCATGGGCTCGCTTCGTACAGAATTCAAACGAAGTATTATGCGAATCGACTTTGGATGTTTTATCGATGCGACAAAGTTACCTTGGAACCAAACCCGAGTTTGGGAAATGTTTTTTTTTACAGTAAAAATTGATTTATTAAGTTATAAAATTAGCTCTTGGAGATGTCATTAGTCCAGGGGTTCACATACTTTTTCCACCTGCACTGTGAATGTTTACATGGTGTGTTCAATAAAAACATGGTAACATTTAATTCTTTGTGTGTTATTAGTTTAAGCAGACTGTGATTGTCTATTGTTGTGACTTAGGGCTCTTTCACACTTGCGTTCTTTTCTTCCGGCATAGAGTTCCGTCGTCGGGGCTCTATGCCGGAAGAATCCTGATCAGTTTTATCCTAATGCATTCTGAATGGAGAGAAATCCGTTCAGGATGCATCAGGACGTCTTCAGTTCCGGAACGGAACGTTTTTTGGCCGGAGAAAATACCGCAGCATTCTGCGCTTTTTGCTCCGGCCAAAAATCCTGAAGACTTGCCGCAAGGCCGGATCCGGAATTAATGCCCATTGAAAGGCATTGATTCGGATCCGGCCTTAAGCTAAACGTCGTTTCGGCGCATTGCCGGATCTGACGTTTAGCTTTTTCTGAATGGTTACCATGGCTGCCGGGACGCTAAAGTCCTGGCAGCCATGGTAAAGTGTAGTGGGGAGCGGGGGAGCAGCATACTTACCGTCCATGCGGCTCCCGGGGCGCTCCAGAGTGACGTCAGGGCGCCCCACGCGCATGGATGACGTGATCGCATGGCACGTCATCCATGCGCATGGGGCGCTCTGACGTCATTCTCCCCGCTCCTACTATGGCAACCAGGACTTTAATAGCGTCCTGGCTGCCATAGTAACACTGAAAGCATTTTGAAGACGGATCCGTCTTCAAATGCTTTCAGTACACTTGCGTTTTTCCGGATCCGGCGTGTAATTCCGGCAAGTGGAGTACACGCCGGATCCGGACAACGCAAGTGTGAAAGAGGCCTTAGATGAAGATCACATTTTATGACCAATTTGTGCAGAAATCCATATCATTCCAAAGGGTTCACATACTTTTTCTTGCAACTGTATGTGTAGTAACATGATATTCTGATGTCACGACGATTATATGCAGACAGGCGGCACTACATAGGTGCAACTTACCATTTTCTGCAACAGTATGTGGCAGATAGTTTTTTTTGCCTCCTCCTGACATGTACAGTTCCTTCTTTCTTTAACAAGAGGTTCATAAGCAGCTGCAGTATGTGTTATACAGTACAGTTCTGAATACATCTGTGAAGGTTCTCATTTATCCAGGTCATGGTATATCTGTAAAGAATAAATCAAGGCAACTGGACTTACTGTAGATTTCTTGAAAACGTTTCACTCGTTCTTCCAACGAGCTTTCTCGATTCAACTCAGAATTGAGAAAGCTCGTTGAAAGAACGAGTGAAATGTTTTCAAGAAATCTACAGTAAGTCCAGTTGCCTTGATTTATTCTTTACAGATAGTTCTGAATACAGACTGCTACAGGCCAACCTACTACACACCTCAGCTCAGTGGCATACCTTCAATAGAGGCATACCACATGACTGCTAGGGGGGATGGAGTTGAGGCTAAACTCTCTCTTCTCTTTTCATGCAGCCGTCACTAGCGGGAGCTCAATGTAAAAAGTTTATTACAGCTTCCATTGCAGTCAATGATAACTATATACATTCCCATTCACTGAGCTCCCCCTAGTGGTGGCTGGGTGGCTGCAGGCAGCCAGCATTGTAATTATTATCTAAAGGAAAGAAATGATTAAAGGGAGTCTGTCACCACATTTTAGCATGTTAGACCGTTAAAATAGGGTTATGTGATCCACCCAGAACATAAAAACTGTACCTTTTAGAAAACGGAATTTTCTTTTTGCCGAAAATGAAGTTATAAGATTATGTTCTGAGCCCTCTCAAGTGCCCAGGGCGGTCTCTCAATCCTCGGAGCCCCAGGCAGGCACCTCCTAAATGGCTGATAACTCCGCCCTCCGTGCGCCTCTGCCCGCCCGTTTACTCCCCTCCCCTGTCCCTTTCCACTGCGGCTATGCGGTCCAAATCGTAGCGTGCGCATGCGCAATGCGATGCCCGCTCCTGGCAGGGCATCGCAATACCTACTGCGCATGCGCCCGCTACGATTTGGACCGCATAGCCGCAGTGGAAAGGGGGAGGGGAGTAAACGGGCGGGCAGAGGCGCACAGAGGGCGGAGTTATCAGCCGTTTAGGAGGTGCCTGCCTGGGGCTCCGAGGATTGAGAGACCGCCCTGGGCACTTGAGAGGGCTCTGTATACATGTCATCTTGTGCTCTTATATGACTATAGAACTCCTCAGTGACCTCTAATCTTTTTCTTATTTACAGTAGAGGGAATGTTAATCCACATAGCGTGTGAATATTTGTCTTCAGATCTAGAGCAGCCATAGTTATTGTTATTGTTCTCTTTTTGTTCTATTTTAGGTTTGGCTTAATCCATTCTGTGTATACAAATTTGCTCCTCTGGGCCAGTGCAGTGGCGACTGAATCTGACCACCAGCTGGAGGAGCACATGGGTAGACTGACATCACTCGGCTTTCTAAACATAACCTTACGTAAGTTCTAATTCTGTCAGATTGACATTACTATCTCTTCCATTTTAAACCAGAGGAATCTCCTAACGTTCTTACATGTTGTATCCTAGTTTGGTGATGGACACCTACTGTATGCAGGATTATCACACCCTGAAATAAAGAAATCAGTTTCTTCTCTATACTTTTAAAGCAAATCTTTCACCCCGACTTTAGATCATTATCGACAGTAATACATGTAGCCCAGATCACAATTATTATTTCCCTACTGCCCCTGATTCCCCCGCTGTCAGTACTCAGAGCTGCACTGAAATACATAGGGGTACATTTATTAAGAACGGCATTTTAGACCCGCTCTTAATACTGGCGGTGGATCCGCTGAAGTTATGAAGGGGTTCTGAAGCTGTCTTACATTTACACCGTTTTCTACACCTAAAACAGGCGTAGAAAATGGTAAATGAGATGGGCCTGGCAGCCTGTCCCCTTCCCCACCCACAATTTTAGACCTGGCGTGAGCGGGGCGAAGTCGCAGATAACGGCACAAAGGTTACATCTGCGCCTGAAATACGCCTAATTTAGGCGTATTTCAGAATAGTAAATGACCCCCATAGTCTGGACTGTTGAGCTGTTCTAACATAATGGAGAGGACTCCTGTGCATATGATCCAAAATCAGGTGACGGATACCCTTTAATCTGCCCCTCTACTTAGAGGTGTATTTATAGACAGTGTAAAGGTAACAGTTCCATCTGGGCCCTGGTGTCCGAGGGGGTCCAAAGCTCCATCTACCACATAAAAAGATGCTGGTGATAAAAATGGCACATGGTAGGAAAGGAGTTTACCATAAATTTTGCAGTAGGGTTCAGGAGCACACCTCAGCCTGTTCTACTGGGTGTAGGTGGGCAATAAAGGGGAGCAGATGGAAGGGGAAGACTAGATTTTCAGACTAGACAAGGGTTTGTTTGTAGTCTGTATCCATAGACACTTAGGAGCTGTTTTTGTATGCACAAAACAGTTGAATAATTTTAATGAAGTGTTTTTGTCAGCAAAGTTTACTTTTTAAATTTTTTTATAAATGTTTTTACTTTAAAAACTTTGAAGAAGTGTATTCAACCTTACGTGCCTATTAGCTAGTACCCTAGCAGTGTGCTTTATTTTGTATTGTGCACCAGGGGCTGCAGATTTTCTTTTAAGAAAATGAAAAGGAAGTTGCACGTGAATCAGTGGCGAACAGGAATCCTCCATCCTACTATTAACCCCTTCAGGACCCTGCCATTTTTAATCTTAGGACCAGGCCATTTTCTGCAAATCTGACATGTCACTTTATATTGTAATAACTTGAAAACGCTTTTACTTATTCAAGCCATTCTGAGATTGTTTTCTCGTCACATATTGTACTTAATGACAGTGTTAAATTTGAGTCAAAATATTTCATTTTTATTTATAAAAAAATACCAAATTTACCCAAAATTTTGAAAAAAATTTGGGCCGTTAGAAGGCTTAGAGGTTTTAGAAGCAAATCTTGAAATGTTTCAGAAAATTTCCAAAATCTACTTTTTAAGGACCAATTCAGGTCTGAAGTCACTTTGTGAGGCTTACATAATAGAACGACCCAAAAATGGCTCCATTTTAGAAACTACACCCCTCAAGGTATTCAAAATGGATTTTACAAACTTTGTTAACCCTTTAGGTGTTCCACAAGAATTAATGGAAAATAGAGATAACATTTCAAAATGTAACTTTTTGGGCAGATTTTCTATTTGAATAAATTTTTTCCAGTTACAAAGCAAGGGTTAACACCCAAACAAAACTCAATATTTTTGGCCCTTTTGACACACTTTTTTTTTTTTTAACGGTGTTCATCCAGGTTCTTACGGATGCGGAAATACCCAATATGTATACTTTTTAAAAATGTATTAAAGTTTTACACAATAATAGCATTTTTTTAACAAAAAAAAATCATGCTTTAGTGTCTCCATAGAGCCAGTCGATACGGACGTGGTGATACCTAATATGTCTTTTTTCTATTTTTTTTTTTACTTTATTTTGGGGAAAAAACGCTTTTTTTTTTTTACTTGAAACTTCATTTTTTTGTAAAACTTTATTTTTTGTCCCACTCTGGGACTTCAACTTTTGGGGGTCTGATCCCCTGTACAATGGGGGAAGCATCTGCTTTGGGGCCCTCTTCTGAGTTCAGGCCCCAAAGCAGCTGCTTCCCCTATAGCTAGGGGGGCACTGGTTCTCATTGAAGAGATCCAGCTGGTGTATAGAGAAAGGGTATGCAAATTACCTCTCCTAAAAAAAATTAAAAAAAATTGATGAAGTATGAGATTTTTTTTTTTCTTTTTTGAAGAATAACTGACCTACATCACATTGGGGTCCCATTTACTTGGGTAGAATATCTGGCCAGTTATCAGCAAATATCGTAGTAATTGATGTAAATACAACTGAACGAGTGGGCAAGATCAGGAATGAACTTTTTTATTTTCTTTTATCTTACAGACGGAAACCATCTAGACTGTAACTGCACCAATAGTCTGTGTGACAGTTTCCAAAAAGGAATCTATTACATATACCCATTCTACATTGAATATCAGATTTTAGCCTCAGCTATGCTCTATGTACTGTGGAAGAATATAGGGAACAAACTTGGACATAGTCATCATAGATCAAAGCTTACTTTTGGAGGGGTGGTCCCTGGCACCCTTTTAGGACTCAGCGTGCTGGCTGCAACAATTGCTACAGTGGCAATATATCTATTAAATATCGGACGCTCGAAGAACAAAAGCGAGTCTGCTCTGAGTGTTTTCTACTTTTACTCAATCATAGTCCTGGGCTTCATGTGCATAATATCAATGATTGGCCTTGTGCTATATAAACTGGATAAAAACCTAACAATGAAAGAGAAAAGCCCAGCTGTAAAACTGGATGAAGACCTACTGGTCGGTTCTGCCATTGGATCTTGGATCATGTCATGGGGTTCCATCATTGCAACAATATTCGCTGAGAGTCACCCCACCTTCACCTGGTACAATCTACCTTACTGCATACTAGTGATACTAGAGAAATACTTTCAAAACCTCTTCATCATTTCACACATAAACCGAAAAGACAAGCATCATACCAAGATGCCACCCATGGAAATATCTGTGACGTCAGGCGAAATCAGCTTCCCTATTGAAAGTACAGATTTTAGGACTGATAAAGGAGACAAGATGAAGATTCACAACCTCGAGCACCACAATGCCATGCAACTGCACGCTATGTCACCTAATGATATACCTCGAAATTCATATGCAAGGTTGAAGAAAACAGTGCTCAAAAATATTACTATTGTCTTGTTTCTGTGCAATATTTCGGTAAGTATGTTAAAGAAATACATTCAGACTGGATTTGGATTATTACTTTTTTTTTTTGTAGGACTGTTTTCTAGTGATGAGCGGCATAGGCAATATTCGAATTCGCAATATTTCGTGAATTTTTGACCAAATATTCGCCATAAATTCGCAAATTCGTGATCTCATCATAGTTTACTTGATTGCGAAAATCAGCAATGTAATATATTCGCGATAAATTTGCGATTAGAATATTCAACACTATTCGCGAATACAAATATATAGCACTATATATGTGCATAAGCTTTACCGTCAGTTCAAGAGTTGTCATTCATAGATGAGTTTTATCACATGCCTGTCCAACTCACCTGGTGATTCTCCTTCATGCCTCAGAATAAATAAAAAGACTGCAGAATTTATTATTTTCCTGCCCCCTCATTTTTATAACAGAGCTTACATAAAGTGGCCAACCACGTTATTCAGGCCAAATGAGATGCTAGGAACCAAGATATCACAAGGATCTTCTGATGCATCATAGATACATGTGAGAAGGTCACATTGGTGGATTTAGGCTAGCTTCACACTAGCATTTGAGAGCTCAAAGCGCAGCGGTTTTAGTCTCTGCATATTTGCCGGGTTGCAGCAAGATCTCTGTCAGTTCCCATTGTACATAAAGGGGCCTGTGGGCATTCAGGCAGTGTCCAGCAATGCTGGTTCCAGAGAACAGGAACAGCCTGCCGAAGCTTTCAGACACTTAGGGGGTCGTTTATCAAACTGGTGTAACGTAGAACTGGCTTAGTTGGCCATAGCAACCAATCAGATTCCCCCTTTCATTTTCCAAAGGAGCTGTCCAAAATGAAAGGTGGTATCTGATTGGTTGCTTTGGGCTACTAAGCCAGTTCTACTGTACACCAGTTTGATAAATTACCCCATTAGTGTTTTCAGAATGAAATGACCCTGACTAGCTAAGCAAGCCCTCTTTGGGCCTCATTTTTAACAGTTTTGTTACCCATAGCAGCCAATCAGAACTCGGTTTTCATTTCTTTAAGGGGTTATCCCATGAATAATGTAAAAAATGAAAAATGAAACATAATATAGTACATGACAACCTCTTTCTAACAAAACTAGAACCAGCCCTGTACCTCACATGGATCCACATATCTCCCCATTCATTGCTCCAATTGTTCTGCTAGATTTATTAGAAGCTGGTAGCTCGGGGAGGATGGGGGGCCTTCTCTGGGGTTTGTCATTTCCGCTACAGATGGTGGGAGTTAATGGATGGAACTGAACATGTGCTTCCATCTCAGTGAACAGAACAGGATAAATTAGGAAAAAGAGTTCACCCTTTAACCCCTACACAGAGATCTGGACTTCTCTGCAGGTGAACCGCCAGGCCACTACTTCCTGGAATATTTTATGTGTGCTTAACAGTTAACCCACGGGGGACAGGCAGAATCATAGTCAGACAAGTCAAGACTAGTGGAGTTTGTGCAATATAGTAAACGTTCTGAGATCCAGGCAGGCAGCAAAGGGTCAATACTAGAGTTGAGCGAACACCTGGATGTTCGGGTTCGAGAAGTTCGGCCGAACATCCCGGAAATGTTCGGGTTCGGGATCCGAACCCGATCCGAACTTCGTCCCGAACCCGAACCCCATTGAAGTCAATGGGGACCCGAACTTTTCGGCACTAAAAAGGCTGTAAAACAGCCCAGGAAAGAGCTAGAGGGCTGCAAAAGGCAGCAACATGTAGGTAAATCCCCTGCAAACAAATGCGGATAGGGAAATGAATTAAAATAAAAATTAAATAAATAAAAATTAACCAAAATCAATTGGAGAGAGGTTCCATAGCAGAGAATCTGGCTTCCCGTCACCCACCACTGGAACAGTCCATTCTCAGATATTTAGGCCCCGGCACCCAGGCAGAGGAGAGAGGTCCCGTAACAGAGAATCTGTCTTCATGTCAGCAGAGAATTAGTCTGCATGTCATAGCAGAGAATGAGGCTTCACGTCAGCCACCACTGCAACAGTCCATTGGCATATATTTAGGCCCAGCACACAGGCAGAGGAGAGAGGTCCCGTAACAGAGAATCTGGCTTCATGTCAGCAGAGAATCAGTCTGCATGTCATAGCAGAGAATGAGGCTTCACGTCAGCCACCACTGCAACAGTCCATTGGCATATATTTAGGCCCAGCACACACACAGGCAGAGGAGAGAGGTCCCGTAACAGAGGATCTGGCTTCATGTCAGCAGAGAATCAGTCTGCATGTCATAGCAGAGAATCAGGCTTCACGTCAGCCACCACTGCAACAGTCCATTGTCATAAATTTAGGCCCAGCACCCAGGCAGAGGAGAGAGGTCCCGTAACAGACAATCTGGCTTCATGTCAGCAGAGAATTAGTCTGCATGTCATAGCAGAGAATGAGGCTTCACGTCAGCCACCACTGCAACAGTCCATTGGCATATATTTAGGCCTAGCACACAGGCAGAGGAGAGAGGTCCCGTAACAGACAATCTGGCTTCATGTCAGCAGAGAATCAGTCTGCATGTCATAGCAGAGAATGAGGCTTCACGTCACCCACCACTGCAACAGTCCATTGGCATATATTTAGGCCTAGCACACAGGCAGAGCAGAGAGGTCCCGTAACAGACAATCTGGCTTCATGTCAGCAGAGAATCAGTCTGCATGTCATAGCAGAGAATGAGGCTTCACGTCAGCCACCACTGCAACAGTCCATTGGCATATATTTAGGCCTAGCACACAGGCAGAGGAGAGAGGTCCCGTAACAGACAATCTGGCTTCATGTCAGCAGAGAATCAGTCTGCATGTCATAGCAGAGAATGAGGCTTCACGTCAGCCACCACTGCAACAGTCCATTGGCATATATTTAGGCCCAGCACCCAGGCAGAGGAGGGAGGTCCCGTAACAGACAATCTGGCTTCATGTCAGCAGAGAATCAGTCTGCATGTCATAGCAGAGAATGAGGCTTCACGTCACCCACCACTGCAACAGTCCATTGGCATATATTTAGGCCCAGCACCCAGGCAGAGGAGGGAGGTCCCCTAACAGAGAATCTGTCTTCATGTCAGCAGAGAATTAGTCTGCATGTCATAGCAGAGAATGAGGCTTCACGTCAGCCACCACTGCAACAGTCCATTGGCATATATTTAGGCCCAGCACCCAGGCAGAGGAGGGAGGTCCCGTAACAGAGAATCTGTCTTCATGTCAGCAGAGAATTAGTCTGCATGTCATAGCAGAGAATGAGGCTTCACGTCAGCCACCACTGCAACAGTCCATTGGCATATATTTAGGCCCAGCACACACACAGGCAGAGGAGAGAGGTCCCGTAACAGACAATCTGGCTTCATGTCAGCAGAGAATTAGTCTGCATGTCATAGCAGAGAATGAGGCTTCACGTCAGCCACCACTGCAACAGTCCATTGGCATATATTTAGGCCCAGCACACACACAGGCAGAGGAGAGAGGTCCCGTAACAGACAATCTGGCTTCATGTCAGCAGAGAATTAGTCTGCATGTCATAGCAGAGAATGAGGCTTCACGTCAGCCACCACTGCAACAGTCCATTGGCATATATTTAGGCCCAGCACACACACAGGCAGAGGAGAGAGGTCCCGTAACAGAGAATCTGTCTTCATGTCAGCAGAGAATTAGTCTGCATGTCATAGCAGAGAATCAGGCTTCACGTCACCCACCACTGCAACAGTCCATTGGCATATATTTAGGCCCAGCACCCAGGCAGAGGAGGGAGGTCCCGTAACAGAGAATCTGTCTTCATGTCAGCAGAGAATTAGTCTGCATGTCATAGCAGAGAATGAGGCTTCACGTCACCCACCACTGCAACAGTCCATTGGCATATATTTAGGCCTAGCACACAGGCAGAGGAGAGGTTCATTCAACTTTGGGTAGCCTCGCAATATAATGGTAAAATGAAAATAAAAATAGGATTGAATGAGGAAGTGCCCTGGAGTCCAATAATATATGGTTATGGGGAGGTAGTTAATGTCTAATCTGGACAAGGGACGGACAGGTCCTGTGGGATCCATGCCTGGTTCATTTTTATGAACGTCAGCTTGTCCACATTGGCTGTAGACAGGCGGCTGCGTTTGTCTGTAATGACGCCCCCTGCCGTGCTGAATACACGTTCAGACAAAACGCTGGCTGCCGGGCAGGCCAGCACCTCCAAGGCATAAAAGGCTAGCTCTGGCCACGTGGACAATTTAGAGACCCAGAAGTTGAATGGGGCCGAACCATCAGTCAGTACGTGGAGGGGTGTGCACACGTACTGTTCCACCATGTTAGTGAAATGTTGCCTCCTGCTAACACGTTGCGTATCAGGTGGTGGTGCAGTTAGCTGTGGCGTGTTGACAAAAGTTTTCCACATCTCTGCCATGCTAACCCTGCCCTCAGAGGAGCTGGCCGTGACACAGCTGCCTTGGCGACCTCTTGCTCCTCCTCTGCCTTGGCCTTGGGCTTCCACTTGTTCCCCTGTGACATTTGGGAATGCTCTCAGTAGCGCGTCTACCAACGTGCGCTTGTACTCGCGCATCTTCCTATCACGCTCCAGTGCAGGAAGTAAGGTGGGCACATTGTCTTTGTAGCGTGGATCCAGCAGGGTGGCAACCCAGTAGTCCGCACAGGTTAAAATGTGGGCAACTCTGCTGTCGTTGCGCAGGCACTGCAGCATGTAGTCGCTCATGTGTGCCAGGCTGCCCAGGGGTAAGGACAAGCTGTCCTCTGTGGGAGGCGTATCGTCATCGTCCTGCCTTTCCCCCCAGCCACGCACCAGTGATGGACCCGAGCTGCGTTGGGTGCCACCCCGCTGTGACCATGCTTCATCCTCATCCTCCTCCACCTCCTCCTCATCCTCGTCCTCCTCGTCCTCCAGTAGTGGGCCCTGGCTGGCCACATTTGTACCTGGCCTCTGCTGTTGCCAAAAACCTCCCTCTGAGTCACTTCGAAGAGACTGGCCTGAAAGTGCTAAAAATGACCCCTCTTCCTCCTCCTCCTCCTCCTCCTGGGCCACCTCCTCTTCCATCATCGCCCTAAGTGTTTTCTCAAGGAGACATAGAAGTGGTATTGTAACGCTGATAACGGTGTCATCGCCACTGGCCATGTTGGTGGAGTACTCGAAACAGCGCAACAGGGCACACAGGTCTCGCATGGAGGCCCAGTCATTGGTGGTGAAGTGGTGCTGTTCTGTAGTGCGACTGACCCGTGCGTGCTGCAGCTGAAACTCCACTATGGCCTGCTGCTGCTCGCACAGTCTGTCCAGCATGTGCAAGGTGGAGTTCCACCTGGTGGGCACGTCGCATATGAGGCGGTGAGCGGGAAGGCCGAAGTTACGCTGTAGCGCAGACAGGCGAGCAGCAGCAGGATGTGAACGCCGGAAGCGCGAACAGACGGCCCGCACTTTATGCAGCAGCTCTGACATGTCGGGGTAGTTGTGAATGAACTTCTGCACCACCAAATTCAGCACATGCGCCAAGCAAGGGATGTGCGTCAAATTGGCTAGTCCCAGAGCTGCAACGAGATTTCGCCCATTATCACACACCACCAGGCCGGGCTTGAGGCTCACCGGCAGCAACCACTCGTCGGTCTGTTGTTCTATACCCCGCCACAACTCCTGTGCGGTGTGGGGCCTGTCCCCCAAACATATGAGTTTCAGAATGGCCTGCTGACGTTTACCCCGGGCTGTGCTGAAGTTGGTGGTGAAGGTGTGTGGCTGACTGGATGAGCAGGTGGAAGAAGAGGAGGAGGAAGCCGAGAAGGAGGAGGTGGCAACAGGAGGCAAAGAATGTTGCCCTGCGATCCTTGGCGGCGGAAGGACGTGCGCCAAACAGCTCTCCGCCTGGGGCCCAGCTGCCACTACATTTACCCAGTGTGCAGTTAGGGAGATATAGCGTCCCTGGCCGTGCTTACTGGTCCACGTATCTGTGGTTAGGTGGACCTTGCCACAGATGGCGTTGCGCAGTGCACACTTGATTTTATCGGATACTTGGTTGTGCAGGGAAGGCACGGCTCTCTTGGAGAAGTAGTGCCGGCTGGGAACAACATACTGTGGGACAGCAAGCGACATGAGCTGTTTGAAGCTGTCTGTGTCCACCAGCCTAAATGACAGCATTTCATAGGCCAGTAGTTTAGAAATGCTGGCATTCAGGGCCAGGGATCGAGGGTGGCTAGGTGGGAATTTACGCTTTCTATCAAATGTTTGTGAGATGGAGAGCTGAACGCTGGCGTGTGACATGGTTGAGACGCTTGGTGACGGAGGTGGTGGTGGTGGTGTTGGTGGTACATCCCCTGTTTGCTGGGCGGCAGGTGCCAACGTTCCTCCAGAGGCGGAGGAAGAGGCCGAGGCGGCAGCAGCAGAATAGGCCGAGGCGGCAGCAGCAGAAGAGGTAGCAGGGGGAGCCTGAGTGACTTCCTTGGTTTTAAGGTGTTTACTCCACTGCAGTTCATGCTTTGCATGCAGGTGCCTGGTCATGCAGGTTGTGCTCAGGTTCAGAACGTTAATGCCTCGCTTCAGGCTCTGATGGCACAGCGTGCAAACCACTCGGGTCTTGTCGTCAGCACATTGTTTGAAGAAGTGCCATGCCAGGGAACTCCTTGAAGCTGCCTTTGGGGTGCTCGGTCCCAGATGGCGGCGGTCAGTAGCAGGCGGAGTCTCTTGGCGGCGGGTGTTCTGCTTTTGCCCACTGCTCCCTCTTTTGCTACGCTGTTGGCTCGGTCTCACCACTGCCTCTTCCTCCGAACTGTGAAAGTCAGTGGCACGACCTTCATTCCATGTGGGGTCTAGGACCTCATCGTCCCCTGCATCGTCTTCCACCCAGTCTTGATCCCTGACCTCCTGTTCAGTCTGCACACTGCAGAAAGACGCAGCAGTTGGCACCTGTGTTTCGTCATCATCAGAGACATGCTGAGGTGGTATTCCCATGTCCTCATCATCAGGAAACATAAGTGGTTGTGCGTCAGTGCATTCTATGTCTTTCACCGCTGGGGAAGGGCTAGGTGGATGCCCTTGGGAAACCCTGCCAGCGGAGTCTTCAAACAGCATAAGAGACTGCTGCATAACTTGAGGCTGAGACAGTTTCCCTGGTATGCATGGGGGTGATGTGACAGACTGATGGGGTTGGTTTTCAGGCGCCATCTGTGCGCTTTCTGCAGAAGACTGGGTGGGAGATAATGTGAACGTGCTGGATCCACTGTCGGCCACCCAATTGACTAATGCCTGTACCTGCTCAGGCCTTACCATCCTTAGAACGGCATTGGGCCCCACCATATATCGCTGTAAATTCTGGCGGCTACTGGGACCTGAGGTAGTTGGTACACTAGGACGTGTGGATGTGGCAGAACGGCCACGTCCTCTCCCAGCACCAGAGGGTCCACTAACACCACCACGACCATGTCCACGTCCGCGTCCCTTACTAGATGTTTTTCTCATTGTTATGGTTCACCACAACAACAAATATATTATTTGGCCCAATGTATTGTATTCAAATTCAGCGGGATATAAATTTGAGGCCTAGTATTTAGGCGCTGGGTGACCGGTATGGATTTAGTGACAGAATTAGACTTGGAAATGCACAGAAGCGTGTGTGTGAAGTTATTCTGAATGACCCTATGTGCACCTTCAATATGATCTACCCTTTTAGGGATAGATTTCAAATAGCTCTGATATAGCAGAAACGACTAAATTATGAAATTGCTAAATTGGGAATTGTATTTCAACCCAGAACAAAAAATGTGCTTTGACGGACACTAAATAACTTTCCCAGCCACAACAGGACAGCGGTATTGAGAGATTTAGCGGGATATAAATTTGAGGCCTAGTATTTAGGCGCTGGGTGACAGGTATGGGTTTAGTGACAGAATTAGATTTGGAAATGCACAGTAGCGGGTGTGTGAAGTTATTCTGAATGACCCTATGTGCACCTTGAATATTATATACCCTTTTAGGGATAGATTTCAAATAGCTCTGATATAGCAGAAACCACTAAATTATGAAATTGCTAAATTGGGAATTGTATTTCAACCCAGAACAAGAAATGTGCTTGAACGGACACTAAATAACTCGCCCAGCTACAGCACTAGGGACAGATTTAGCGGGATATAAATTTGAGGCCTAGTATTTAGGCGCTGGGTGACAGGTATGGGTTTAGTGCCAGAATTAGACTTGGAAATACACAGTAGCGGGTGTGTGTGAAGTTATTCTGAATGACCCAATGTGCACCTTGAATATTATATACCCTTTTAGGGATAGATTTCAAATAGCTCTGATATAGCAGAAACCACTAAATTATGAAATTGCTAAATTGGGAATTGTATTTCAACCCAGAACAAGAAATGTGCTTGAACGGACACTAAATAACTCGCCCAGCTACAGCACTAGGGACAGATTTAGCGGGATATAAATTTGAGGCCTAGTATTTAGGCGCTGGGTGACAGGTATGGGTTTAGTGCCAGAATTAGACTTGGAAATACACAGTAGCGGGTGTGTGTGAAGTTATTCTGAATGACCCAATGTGCACCTTGAATATTATATACCCTTTTAGGGATAGATTTCAAATAGCTCTGATATAGCAGAAACCACTAAATTATGAAATTGCTAAATTGGGAATTGTATTTCAACCCAGAACAAGAAATGTGCTTGAACGGACACTAAATAACTCGCCCAGCTACAGCACTAGGGACAGATTTAGCGGGATATAAATTTGAGGCCTAGTATTTAGGCGCTGGGTGACAGGTATGGGTTTAGTGCCAGAATTAGACTTGGAAATACACAGTAGCGGGTGTGTGTGAAGTTATTCTGAATGACCCAATGTGCACCTTGAATATTATATACCCTTTTAGGGATAGATTTCAAATAGCTCTGATATAGCAGAAACCACTAAATTATGAAATTGCTAAATTGGGAATTGTATTTCAACCCAGAACAAGAAATGTGCTTGAACGGACACTAAATAACTCGCCCAGCTACAGCACTAGGGACAGATTTAGCGGGATATAAATTTGAGGCCTAGTATTTAGGCGCTGGGTGACAGGTATGGGTTTAGTGCCAGAATTAGACTTGGAAATACACAGTAGCGGGTGTGTGTGAAGTTATTCTGAATGACCCAATGTGCACCTTGAATATTATATACCCTTTTAGGGATAGATTTCAAATAGCTCTGATATAGCAGAAACCACTAAATTATGAAATTGCTAAATTGGGAATTGTATTTCAACCCAGAACAAGAAATGTGCTTGAACGGACACTAAATAACTCGCCCAGCTACAGCACTAGGGACAGATTTAGCGGGATATAAATTTGAGGCCTAGTATTTAGGCGCTGGGTGACAGGTATGGGTTTAGTGCCAGAATTAGACTTGGAAATACACAGTAGCGGGTGTGTGTGAAGTTATTCTGAATGACCCAATGTGCACCTTGAATATTATATACCCTTTTAGGGATAGATTTCAAATAGCTCTGATATAGCAGAAACCACTAAATTATGAAATTGCTAAATTGGGAATTGTATTTCAACCCAGAACAAGAAATGTGCTTGAACGGACACTAAATAACTCGCCCAGCTACAGCACTAGGGACAGATTTAGCGGGATATAAATTTGAGGCCTAGTATTTAGGCGCTGGGTGACAGGTATGGGTTTAGTGCCAGAATTAGACTTGGAAATACACAGTAGCGGGTGTGTGTGAAGTTATTCTGAATGACCCAATGTGCACCTTGAATATTATATACCCTTTTAGGGATAGATTTCAAATAGCTCTGATATAGCAGAAACCACTAAATTATGAAATTGCTAAATTGGGAATTGTATTTCAACCCAGAACAAGAAATGTGCTTGAACGGACACTAAATAACTCGCCCAGCTACAGCACTAGGGACAGATTTAGCGGGATATAAATTTGAGGCCTAGTATTTAGGCGCTGGGTGACAGGTATGGGTTTAGTGCCAGAATTAGACTTGGAAATACACAGTAGCGGGTGTGTGTGAAGTTATTCTGAATGACCCAATGTGCACCTTGAATATTATATACCCTTTTAGGGATAGATTTCAAATAGCTCTGATATAGCAGAAACCACTAAATTATGAAATTGCTAAATTGGGAATTGTATTTCAACCCAGAACAAGAAATGTGCTTGAACGGACACTAAATAACTCGCCCAGCTACAGCACTAGGGACAGATTTAGCGGGATATAAATTTGAGGCCTAGTATTTAGGCGCTGGGTGACAGGTATGGGTTTAGTGCCAGAATTAGACTTGGAAATACACAGTAGCGGGTGTGTGTGAAGTTATTCTGAATGACCCAATGTGCACCTTGAATATTATATACCCTTTTAGGGATAGATTTCAAATAGCTCTGATATAGCAGAAACCACTAAATTATGAAATTGCTAAATTGGGAATTGTATTTCAACCCAGAACAAGAAATGTGCTTGAACGGACACTAAATAACTCGCCCAGCTACAGCACTAAGGACAGATTTAGCGGGATATAAATTTGAGGCCTAGTATTTAGGCGCTGGGTGACAGGTATGGGTTTAGTGCCAGAATTAGACTTGGAAATACACAGTAGCGGGTGTGTGTGAAGTTATTCTGAATGACCCAATGTGCACCTTGAATATTATATACCCTTTTAGGGATAGATTTCAAATAGCTCTGATATAGCAGAAACCACTAAATTATGAAATTGCTAAATTGGGAATTGTATTTCAACCCAGAACAAGAAATGTGCTTAAACGGACACTAAATAACTCGCCCAGCTACAGCACTAAGGACAGATTTAGCGGGATATAAATTTGAGGCCTAGTATTTAGGCGCTGGGTGACAGGTATGGGTTTAGTGCCAGAATTAGACTTGGAAATACACAGTAGCGGGTGTGTGTGAAGTTATTCTGAATGACCCAATGTGCACCTTGAATATTATATACCCTTTTAGGGATAGATTTCAAATAGCTCTGATATAGCAGAAACCACTAAATTATGAAATTGCTAAATTGGGAATTGTATTTCAACCCAGAACAAGAAATGTGCTTGAACGGACACTAAATAACTCGCCCAGCTACAGCACTAAGGACAGATTTAGCGGGATATAAATTTGAGGCCTAGTATTTAGGCGCTGGGTGACAGGTATGGGTTTAGTGCCAGAATTAGACTTGGAAATACACAGTAGCGGGTGTGTGTGAAGTTATTCTGAATGACCCAATGTGCACCTTGAATATTATATACCCTTTTAGGGATAGATTTCAAATAGCTCTGATATAGCAGAAACCACTAAATTATGAAATTGCTAAATTGGGAATTGTATTTCAACCCAGAACAAGAAATGTGCTTGAACGGACACTAAATAACTCGCCCAGCTACAGCACTAGGGACAGATTTAGCTGGATATAAATTTGAGGCCTAGTATTTAGGCGCTGGGTGACAGGTATGGGTTTAGTGCCAGAATTAGACTTGGAAATACACAGTAGCGGGTGTGTGTGAAGTTATTCTGAATGACCCAATGTGCACCTTGAATATTATATACCCTTTTAGGGATAGATTTCAAATAGCTCTGATATAGCAGAAACCACTAAATTATGAAATTGCTAAATTGGGAATTGTATTTCAACCCAGAACAAGAAATGTGCTTGAACGGACACTAAATAACTCGCCCAGCTACAGCACTAAGGACAGATTTAGCGGGATATAAATTTGAGGCCTAGTATTTAGGCGCTGGGTGACCGGTATGGATTTAGTGACAGAATTAGACTGGGATATGGCCAAAAAATAAACAGACTATTGCTGGTTAAATGCACTTGGTGTGACAGCTTCACCCTGATGTAGGCTTTAGCCAAAAAACAACCACACCATTGAGGGTTAAATGCACTTGGTGACAGGCGCAGCTTGCCCCTGATTTAGTATATGGCCAAAAAATGAACAGACTATTGCTGGTTAAATGCACTTGGTGTGACAGCTTCACCCTGATGTAGGCTTTAGCCAAAAAACAACCACACCATTGAGGGTTAAATGCACTTGGTGACAGGCGCAGCTTGCCCCTGATTTTGTATATGGCCAAAAAATGAACAGACTATTGCTGGTTAAATGCACTTGGTGTGACAGCTTCACCCTGATGTAGGCTTTAGCCAAAAAACAACCACACCATTGAGGGTTAAATGCACTTGGTCGCAGCTTGTGCTGGCGCACCACAAGACACAAAATGGCCGCCGATCACCCCAGAAAAATGTGACTGACAAACGGTCTGGGCAGCCTAAAAACAGTGAGCAATTGAGGATCAGCAGCTCAATGATCCACAGCTGCAGATCGATCAGTTAATCAAGTCCTTTGGAGGAGTTAATCTGCCTAATCTCGCCCTACTGTCGCAGCCGCAACCTCTCCCTACGCTAATCAGAGCAGAGTGACGGGCGGCGCTATGTGACTCCAGCTTAAATAGAGGCTGGGTCACATGGTGCTCTGGCCAATCACAGCCATGCCAATAGTAGGCATGGCTGTGATGGCCTCTTGGGGCAAGTAGTATGACGCTTGTTGATTGGCTGCTTTGCAGCCTTTCAAAAAGCGCCAAGAAAGCGTCACAAAAGCGCGAAGAAAGCGACGAACACCGAACCCGAACCCGGACTTTTACGAAAATGTCCGGGTTCGGGTCCGTGTCACGGACACCCCAAAATTCGGTACGAACCCGAACTATACAGTTCGAGTTCGCTCATCCCTAGTCAATACAGATGTGAGGTTAGGCAGTAGAGTGTCAGAGTACATTAAACGGACAGAGGTTGGTACATTGTAAGACAAATGAATACATGAGCACACCTTTGCAGGAACTTACAAAACTAAGGAACCTCTTGCTCAGGCACCATCTCATAGGAGATGATGTCTTCAGTACCCAAAGGCTTGGCAGTCATTGGCTTGTGAAAATGAAGGTGAGCATGCCAGCCCTTTAAAAGCTAGAGGGCACACACAAGCTCCCCCTACAGAGAGGGAGAGGTCTTGCTGGCAAGCAGGATGCAGACTGTGTCTCTACACAGAGCAGACCTGGTGACTGGACCTGCAGGGAAGAAGACAGCTGGATCCAGGAGCTCTCTTACAGATGCATATGTTGCCTCTATGACCATTTGCACCTGATGTTTCCCAACTGTCAGCTAGCTAACATGAGAACAGTCTCTGAAATTTTGCATGTTGGTCCCTCTTGGACAATTCTGATTCTTCTTGGGGAGATGCAGCTGATAGGAAATCCCTGCAATGCTCCATGGGAATAATATGTAAAGTAGCTCTGAAAGAGAACTGTTACATTTGTAATTTAATACTATTGAGTAGTACTTACAAGCTTATACTATGTATACATCACTAATACATGCAATCTTTTTTTCAGCTTTGGATACCCCCGGCTTTTGGATGCCGCCCCCAATATGATAATGGACTGGAAGCTACAGTGTTCGGGTTGACCCCCTGGATCATTATTATTGATATAGCTGTCCCCTTTTCTATCTTCTACAGAATGCACTCAACTTATGCCTTGTTTGATGTGTACAATAAAATAGGGTCTTCCTGAAAAGTCATCAAGAATTAGAGATTTTGTTATATAAATTGTCATCAGGGGAGCACAAAGAAATCATAGGGCCCCATAAAAATAGTGTTGATCACAAATTTTCGAATTGCGAATTTTTATCACGAATATCGGAGATTTTGCGAATATTTAGAATATAGTGATATATATTCGTCATTTTGAATATTCAAGATTTTTTTTTTAATCAGTACACATGATCCCTCCCTGCTTCTAGCTTGTGGGCCAATAAGAAGGCTGCAATATCTTTGACTTTAGGAGTAGTGTTGATTGCGAATTTTCGTAATGCGTATTTTTTAATTGCCGATTTACGCAATCAAGAAAATAATCGTGAAATATCACAAATTCGAATATTGCCCCTGCTGCTCATCACTAGTGTTGATCACGAATATTCAAATTGCGAATTTTCATTGCGAATATCGGTACTTAGAAAATTTTGCAAATATTTAAAATATTGTGATATATATTCGTAATTTCGAATATTTGAGATTTTTTTATAGTACATTTTTGTAATGCAAATTTCCATAATGCGAATTTTTGTTGCAAATTTTTCAATTGCCGAGTAAAAACATGATTCCTCCCTGCTTCTTGCTTGTGGGCCAATGACTCATTGGCCCACAAGCAAGAAGCAGGGAGGAATCATGACTTTAAATGGGAAAATTATGAATATTCTAAAAAACAAATATATAGCACTATATCGAATATATATTCTTTTTTTCGAATATTCGTAATATTCTAAAACAAGAATATATAGCAATGTAGCGAATATTCGAAAAAAACGAATACAGCAATTTGGCTAATATAGTGCTATAATCTTCTTTGTCTAATAGTTGTAATTTCTTTCTCATCTGAAGTTCAGATTGGAAAAATATTTCAACTATTGAGAAAAATTATTATAGCACTATATTAGCTAAATAGCTCTACATTTGTTTGTTTTTTTCGAATATTCGCTGTATTGCTATATATTCTTGTTTTAGAATAGTACGAATATTTGAGAAAAAGAATATATTCGATATAGTGCTATGGCTCATGTTTTTGCTTGGCAATTGAAACATTTGCGATATAAAAATTAGCATGACAAAAATTAGCATTACGGAAATTTGCATATTACGCTATCATTACCTTGTCGATTTTTCGAGTAAAAAAATTGCATAATATAATGAATATTCGAATTTGCAAATATTTGCCGAATATTCTACAAAATATTCACGAAATATTGCGAATTCGAATATGACCCCTGCCGCTCATCACTACTCATCACTACATAAAAACTCATATTTTGCTAAATATAGAATGTCTTTATTAAAGGGGTTTTCTGGGAGTTCAATATTGATGGCTTATCCTCAGAATGGGTCATCAATATCTGATTGGTGGGGGCCCTACTCCTGCCACCGCCAATGATCAGCTGTTTGAAGAGGTTGTGGTGCTCCAGTGAATGCCCCACCTCTTCCTAGCCCCTGTTTATCGGTCACATGGCCCTATTTGCAGCTCAGTCCTATTCAAGTGAATGGGCCTGGGCTTCAATGCCAAGCACAGCCAATATACAATGTATGGTGCTTTGCTTGGTAAGCTGTGAGGAGGCTGCGGAGCTCACCGGAGAACCACAACCTCTTAAAAGAGCTGATCGGCAGGGGGTGCCGGGTGTCAGACCATACCAATCAGATATTGATGACCTATCCTGAGGATAACAGGGTAGTTTACTTTTATACAGTACTTTTTCTGCAAGACTGCGTTCACATCTCTGTTGGAGGCTCCATAGGGACCTCCATTGCAGCTTCTTTAGAAAAAAAAATCTGGACAGCACTGTTTTCTTCAGTAAAATGGACAGTACATGATTAAAACTCAATGAACCCCATCATAGTCAGGGGAATCCATCAAAGCCATTAATCTCCATCATATGACCAATCATTCCTAGAATGAACAGAAAAATTAGTGCAGATGTGAACTTTTAGCCTTAGAAGGATCTCCCCCAATAAGCTGAGACCTCCAGTGATCACCTAGTGTTCCACTAAGCCAGTGTAGCACCAGCACAGGAAATATGAAGCATTACATGGCACCCATTAAGAACATTGTGCTGTCCATATAATCCATGGATGTGTTGGGAAACATGTTCTGGAGCTGTTCCCTGCTCTGTATAATTGATGAAGGCTATGAATGAGGCACCGCTCTATTACCTGGGTTTTCTAAACTAGTCACCACCACCTGGAATGCCCACCATTCTGTGTGATGTCCAAAATGCAGTGCTGACTAACTTTAAGTATATGAGCAAAAGAGTATGGGCCTCAGAGGTGTGACTCCCCTGAATATGTCATTAAAAAATTAGATGGGGAAACCTTTTTACACAGAAAAAATGTGCTTGAAATTTCTTGAATGTATGTTTTAAACACTATACTGTACATGCATCCTGATACCTTCTTTTTAGATATGACCCCCCCCCCCCCACTCATATTTGTAAAGAAATAACCTTAGAAATATTCTCAGATGCTGGTGGTCTACACTTTCTCTGTCTGGTATAATTATATTTTTATTGTAGAGAAAGGTTTATTTGATTAAAGTGGTTTCTTGGAATAATTGGAATATTGGAATAATCTAATGTTCCCCATTTACAAGGACTTGAGGGTGTGGAGATATGGGCGGTACCCAGATATGGGATACTTACCTTGAAAGATCTATATGAAAATGGGATTTTGTTTTCATTCATGCAATTACAGGAAAAATTTGGAGAGATGTGCATTTCTACAGATATCATTAGCTGCCGCACGCTCTCCATGCATGGTTTTTGGGTGATACACGAGCCATCTCAGCATAGCCTTTAATAGGAATATTCTCAACACAAGGGCCAAGGGGCATTTTATCTGCCCTGTACACTCATGGCCTTAACTCCACTAATAATTGAAACCAAATGGAAGGAATATATCAATGAATATAGATCTTCAGGATCTTATTGGCGGGTATCCGACACCCAGAATGTTTGAGAAGGCAGCATCTCTCCAGTGAGCGGTGGCCTCCTCGCAGCTTACCATGCACAGCTCCATTTATTGGATAGCGACTGCTTGATATTGCCGTTCAGCCCCATTCATTTGAATTAGCAGCGCATAGGCTATGTGAACGATGAACGTGATGTCACTGACCTAGGGTAACCTGCAGGGAGGCTGCTGTTACTTAAAGCAGCTGATTGGTGGGGGTGCTGGGAGTCGGATACCCAATGATCAGACAATAGGTCATCAGTACAGGGAGTGCAGAATTATTAGGCAAGTTGTATTTTTAAGGATTAATTTTATTATTGAACAACAACCATGTCCTCAATGAACCCAAAAAACTCATTAATATCAAAGCTGAATATTTTTGGAAGTAGTTTTTAGTTTGTTTTTAGTTTTAGCTATTTTAGGGGGATATCTGTGTGTGCAGGTGACTATTACTGTACATAATTATTAGGCAACTTAACAAAAAACAAATATATACCCATTTCAATTATTTATTTTTACCAGTGAAACCAATATAACATCTCAACATTCACAAATATACATTTCTGACATTCAAAAACAAATCAGTGACCAATATAGCCACCTTTCTTTGCAAGGACACTCAAAAGCCTGCCATCCATGGATTCTGTCAGTGTTTTGATCTGTTCACCATCAACATTGCGTGCAGCAGCAACCACAGCCTCCCAGACACTGTTCAGAGAGGTGTACTGTTTTCCCTCCTTGTAAATCTCACATTTGATGATGGACCACAGGTTCTCAATGGGGTTCAGATCAGGTGAACAAGGAGGCCATGTCATTAGATTTTCTTATTTTATACCCTTTCTTGCCAGCCACGCTGTGGAGTACTTGGACGCGAGTGATGGAGCATTGTCCTGCATGAAAATCATGTTTTTCTTACCTTGCAGACTTCTTTCTGTACCACTGCTTGAAGAAGGTGTCTTCCAGAAACTGGCAGTAGGACTGGGAGTTGAGCTTGACTCCATCCTCAACCCAAAAAGGCCCCACAAGCTCATCTTTGAAGATACCAGCCCAAACCAGTACTCCACCTCCACCTTGCTGGCGTCTGAGTCGGACTGGAGCTCTCTGCCTTTTACCAATCCAGCCATCTGGCCCATCAAGACTCACTCTCATTTCATCAGTCCATAAAACCTTAGAAAAATCAGTCTTGAGATATTTCTTGGCCCAGTCTTGACGTTTCAGCTTGTGTGTCTTGTTCAGTGGTGGTCGTCTTTCAGCCTTTCTTACCTTGGCCATGTCTCTGAGTATTGCACACCTTGTGCTTTTGGGCACTCCAGTGATGTTGCAGCTCTGAAATATGGCCAAACTGATGGCAAGTGGCATCTTGGCACCTTTACGCTTGACTTTTCTCAGTTCATGGGCAGTTATTTAGCGCCTTGGTTTTTCCACACGCTTCTTGCGACCCTGTTGACTATTTTGAATGAAACGCTTGATTGTTCGATGATCACGCTTCAGAAGCTTTGCAATTTTAAGAGTGCTGCATCCCTCTGCAAGATATCTCACTATTTTTGACTTTTCTGAGCCTGTCAAGTTCTTCTTTTGACCCATTTTGCCAAAGGAAAGGAAGTTGCCTAATAATTATGCACACCTGATATAGGGTGTTGATGTCATTAGACCACACCCCTTCTCATTACAGAGATGCACATCACCTAATATGCTTAATTGGTAGTAGGCTATCGAGCCTATACAGCTTGGAGTAAGACAACATGCATAAAGAGGATGATGTGGTCAAAATACTCATTTGCCTAATAATTCTGCACGTAGTGTAGTGTTGAGCGACTCAAAGTTCACCAAGTGGACTTTTTTCAGAATTTCATGGAAAATTTGATTCGCCGCGAAGCAGGTTTTCCTCCTGCTTAGTAGTAACAAATCAATTTTTCCTAAAATGGCGATAAAAAATAAATAAATTATACTCCCCTCACATAGAGTCCACCACAGCCATCTTGATTCAACATCCTGTACGAAATCTCGTGCTCGGTGATGTTTGATGTCACCACGCCGTCCAGCTTAATGACGTCATCACGCACGGCATCGAGATTTCATATATTTAGATAGATATTTAATTTTTTTTTAAACAAATTAACCCCTAACAGCCCTCAATGGTCATCTCAGAAGCAGCGATCAAAGATGAACGCGGCATCTGAGGGATTCAATGACCGGGGGCGGGGGGCTGCGCTTGGGTCTGGCTACTATTGCCATTCCCCATCTTTGCACCTGCTACTCACAAACAAATGCGCTTCATTACAAAGTAATTTGTCACAAAGCAGCCGAATCGAATTTTTGAGAACTTCGGTAATCTCTAGTCATCAGTATAAAACGCTCAGAAAACTCCTATAATTTGTGATCCAGGAAATAAAAATTGTCTATCTATCTATCTATCTATCTATTCATCCATCTATTTTTTTTTATATTTTTCTTGTATTTTCACAGCTACCCTCCAGTAGAATGTGGTGACTGTTTATGAATAAAGATATACGTTTGATTATTTTTCAAATTATTTCACATTACTGGTGTGCATGATTTGTAAAAGATGGGTACAAATATTAAAGGGGGGTGTGTAATGATTTTAAAAAGAAATGGTGGGAAATGCCATAAAATAATAAAAACAGCATTACTTATGAGTTGCTGCTCAAGCTCTCCCTGCAAGGCTTTTAATTACCTGGGCTGCAGCGATGACATCACACGTGACCACTGCAGCCAGTCACTAGCCTTACTGGTGCACCAGGTGCAGTATGGTAAATGAGATCTGGCTGGTAGAACAGGAGCAGTGTCTCTGGATCTCACAGGTAAGTAAAGCTCATTTTGTTTTATGGCATTCCACACAATTGCAAATTTTTTGTTGAAACCGGACAACTCTTTACATCTCAGGTGTCACTTCAGCAGACTCACTATTGTAGAACATGGGGTCGAGCGAGTTTATGAACAGCTGAGACCTTGAATTTCATATTATTGTAGGACATTTTCTTAACCCCACATACCTTATTGTGGGCAGATAAAGGTAATAGGAAAGCTTTAGCATTTTTCTGTGAGTCTCTGTTCAGCCTCTTTCCCACTTTTATAAGCATTTTTAACTAGTTTTATTTCCGTTGCACTTCATTGCACCAGAACTACACAATGTGACTGTGGTGGGAACTTTGGGAAGAGTCACATTTGCTTTATACATTCTAATGTTTATTATTTGAACATCTTCAAAGGAGTTGTCCACTTTATTTATATTAATATCTAGTGTTTAGCGAATCGACGAAGTGGAATTCGATCTGAATTTCAGGAAAATGTTGATTCGTCACTAATCCGAATTTCCTCGCGCTTTGTGGTAACGAAGCAAATTTTATACACACCAAAAAAGTATTTCCTAGCACTGCTAACGTCTCTCCCTGCAGTAAGTACACTGGAAAATGGCTAAATCGAAGATGGCTGAAGCTATTTATAGGGCTGTGTAGCTGGCCAGCTAAGACCTGTCCTAGGTTGCTAATATAGCTTATATGTTTTTTACAACTAGACCTGCCAATAACCTTATTACAGTTCCTATGTTTGTGTGTTGAAGACAAAAGCAGAGTTATTTACAGTGACTTTATGTTTGGATGTCATGTAATAGTTATATTTTGTGTTCACAGAAGCAGAAAAGATAATATGCCTTTAAGATTCATTATATGGATGTGAGGTAAGCTCAATGATGACACAGCAGAAACAACAGAAAGTATAGAGTTAAACAGTTGTTGCTGGGCAGGAGTCTAGACCAACCACAGCCAGACTCGCACACAGCAGGAGTCTTGGCCAATCACAGCCAGCCACACACACAGCCTGTGTGGGAAATTCCCTAGCAGGAGCTGCTAGAAATTATTATTCACCAGAGAGAGAAGCTGAACAGACATTCACTCCACTAAGAACTGTGTTTTATGGAAGCAGAGAGGCCAAAATAGGTATTTAAAAACAGTTATATAATGTTCATACTGTTAATATAGTGATTAGAACTGTATACTGAACCAGTTATATGTGTGTTTACTTACAGTTCCACCAATTGCAAACTACAAAGTTCACAATCCAAATTAAAATTCCATATTGCAATCCAAATTGCATACAACCATGACAGATCATACTCAACCAATCGGCAAATAGTTACTGCTAACTGCATATTGCAAATTGCAACCAAATTCAGCAAGTGAACTATTAGTTAGACCTCAGATATACCTCTCAGAGAGATCATAAAGTGCTTAAATAACTTAAAGTGAGAGTACAGATACTCAAGAGAGAAATATATCCACCATTTTATGTTAAATGACAAGATTGAACAGTTGAACCACCATCTTATGCATACCGCCTATTTGTGATATCTTTTCAACACGTGTTATGTACATGGACTATCTGCTGCAGAGGCGGCAGTGTTATATGAAGAAAAGTTGACGTTAATAAAGAAGTTATTTCAAGCATTTGGTGTGCTCTTTAAACCTATTGTTTCCATAGAACAGCGCTAGAGGAATTACTGAGTAATAGACAGTCTGGTTAGACTAAAAGTCGTCAAATACCAAAATTATTTTAATGCCACAGCGCAAAAGTCACAGTGGAACCATTTCCCTCAGAGGGCGAAGTGATAGCGCTCTTCAACTTGCACAGAAAAGAGCGCATTATAGCAGCGGAGCGCCAGCATATACCGCTGCGCAGCAACTGATCCCTGAGTGAGTAAGCAAAGACACCTCAGCAGAGCTATCATAGCATAGAGGCCATTGAACATGTGCATTAGTCAAACTGCAGCCAACTCTTAAAGTGGCAGAACGGCAAAGGCAAAATAGTCAGAGAAAGAGCGCCAACCCTCCTGCAATCCCTAGAGAGAGAAAGAGACGCATGGTGGGAGGCCAAAGTCCAGACCTAGAGTGGCCGCACTACTATCCACGAAGAGACAACGTACTGCAGCCAGCTAGTTTCCTGCTACTAGGCCCAAAGTCTGCAAGCAGCGTATGCAAGCCAGCGCATCACAAGCATCGCAAGTCTGCACAGAGCATTGCAAATCAGCGCAGAGCATTGCATCATATCAAGAAAAGACAAGTCCCCTTTAAGACTGACATTTGTTCCAGCAACCTACAGATCACAGTATCCTGCTCTTCAGAATAAGGTCATAGCTTTCCTTTATTACTTATCATTGCATATAGGCTTTGGCATAAAGAGACATTTTCATGTTTAGGAATAAGGTAAAACAAAGGACAGTTTGTATTACACGGACTCTAAAGTATTTAAAGCGAAAGTCATTTATTGGCTGCATCTATTGCCATTGCATTTAAAGTGAAAGTAATTTATTTCTGCATTTGTCAGCATTGCATTTAAAGTCAAAGGTTCTTTAATATTCTTATTGATTTGTTATAGCATTTAAACTAACATGTCTGAACCTGATATTACTATGCCACTGTTAGAGAATGCAAATATAGAGTAGAGGGGGAAGAACAAGAGAACCTGTCTGGGTTAGAAGAGTCTGATGCAGCATTAGTCTTGCCTCAAACAAATATAGCCCAAATAGATGAACTAAGACATTCAACACGTGCCAGAAAACTGACCCCAAAGATGCTGGAAAATTTGGAGCAACAAGCAGCATTAAAAGGAAAAAAGTTAGCCAGAATGTATGAATAAGTGGAAATTATACATTAAATGCATCCGTGGAATTTTAAAACAAGAAACTTGTGATACGGTAAAAGAATCTGAATCAGAGCTTATGGCAGCATATGTCAACCTGCGGTCGCTTACGACACCTTCCCAGGACATTGTAAGGAACATGGACACATGTACTGCGGTCACTAAAGATTTAGTAAAGCTTATAAGAGAACTATCATCTGCAGAAAACTATGATGAAGTTGAAGCAAGAAGGAGAATGAATGAGTTCTTTATGAGAGACTATGCTAGGTCCTTAGGTGGAACCACAATTACAAGTGGGACTTACTTTGCTAGAAGAAGTGCCGCCCCCGTATCAGAGTCCTCAAGTACTTCAGCCAAAAGAAAGGAATTAGCTGAACAACTTGCTGTCAAGAGAGCAGAAATTGAGATGGAAGCTGCCATCGGCTGAAAAGGAAGCTGAAATCGAGGCACAGCGCCAACAGATGAAAAGTCTGAAAAGGAAAAAAGAAGTTAAGATCATAGAAGCCAGACTTAGAGTACACAAAGAGGATATCAATCACAGTAGTCTTAGGTTCAAATCTGTACTAAGTGAAGAAACGGACTCCTATTTTCCTTTATACACCCACGAGAATGGAAGGAAATCTCCAGCACTTAGTGAGGAAATAGGTCATTATCCTTCCATCCCTGCTCAGAAAGACAAAGAGAGACCTAGTCCAGTGTTAGGAAAAAGGTGTGTGAACTTACCTTCTATCTCTAATGGAAAAAATGAAGAAGAGGACTCCCCTAATTCAAAACTAAATGAGAAAATAGAAGTGGATGTCACTAAAACGGTCAGGAGAATGTTACAACCATTGTCCCAGCAAGACCACAGAGAACAGTCCTCGCCAGACTTCCCATTCTGGAACCTACTGTATTTTCAGGAGATGTACTGAAGTTCATAGAGTGGAAGGCAAGCTTTAAAATGATCATTGAGCATCATTGCTTTAGTCCAGTCGACAAGTTATTCTACCATCAGAGATATGTTGGTGGAGAAGCCAAGGAAGTTCTTGAAGGTAACTTCTATAGAAGAGACAAAGAAGCCTACAAGCAAGCTTGGGAAAAATTGAATGCAAGATATGGTCATTCTTTCTTAGTAGAAAGAGCCTTTAGAGAGAAACTGAATAACTGGCCTAAAATAGGTGCTAAAGAACACTTTAGACTCCAAAAGTATGGTGACTAGGGGCGTAACTATAGGGGAAGCAGGGGAAGCGGCTGCTTTGGGGCCCTGACCCAGAAGGGGGCCCATCCAGGAAGAGGAGGACTAAAATATTTTGTCAGGGCCCCCATAACAGTATTACACAATGAAATTATATACAGTGACAGTATATACAGTGTAGAAAACGGATGGAACAGCTGCCAGGCCTCATCTGAGAGAGCGATCTTTACTAGCCACAGGAATGGGGCAGCACAAAAGGAAGGGGTTGCGAAAAAAATTACTGGGGGAGGGGGGCTTTATTCAAAAATTTGCTGTGGGGCCCAGTCATTTCTAGCTACGCCACTGATGGTGACTTCCTGCAAGCATGCAGCAATGCCATCCCACATGTTCAAGGACTGGACGTACTGAACGACGATTTAGAAAACCACAGGATGCTAACTAAGCTACCTAAAGAAGTGGCTTCTAGGTGGAATTGCTGTGTGACTAAACAGTTAGATCTAGGTAAGAACTTCCCAAGTTTTAAAGAGTTCTCTGAGTTCGTCAATGAGGAAGCACGGATAGCATGTAATCCAGTAACATTATCTTACGCCTAAAATCCTTAGAAGAAAGGCCTGCAAGAGAGATAAGACGTGCCAGAGCAACTAGCTTTGCAGCCAACACAACAGCTAAAGGTCCAGATACCTACGAGAGCAAGTTCAAAGTCCCTACTGAGATCAGTAGAGACAGAGACAAAACCGACAAATCTTCAGACTACCTTCAAATATATGTTCTGTGCAGGGAACCATTCCATACACAAGTGCCAACAATTGAAGGAGAAGTCCCCAGAAGAAAAGAAAAAATTCAAACTGGATAACCAACTGTGTTTTGGATGTCTAAGAAAAGTCCATGTTAATAAGGAGTGTAAGAAATCTCCACATGCAGCGCTTGCAAAGGACACCATCCTACACCACTACATGAAGAAGGTCCAAAGAAAGATAAATCCTCAATACTTAAAGATACTGAGGAAGGAAAGAAAGTGAGGGAAGGAGAGTGAGGGAAGGAGAAAGCAACAGCACATCAATGGTTGTACCAGTGTGCATTTCAAATCCTAAACAGAGGAAAAACAAGGTATACGCCTATGCGCTACTGGATGCCCAGAGTGACGTCACCTTCATTGATCAAGAAATCTTCAAGAAATTACAAGTGGCTACAGAACCAGTGAAGCTCAAACTCGCCACAATGACGGGAGAGACACATTAGTAAACAGTCAAAGGGTCAAAGGACTGAGAGTTAGAGGACTTCATTCAAACTTCACATTAGATCTCCCTCCAGCTTATACATAAGACGATATACCTCTAGATCGAGAGGGCATACCTACCTGTGAAACAGCCAATAAATGGGAACACCTATCTGTCATATCGCATAAAATTTCCCTGCTGAAGGAGTTTGGTGTTGGACTGTTGATAGGCTATGATTGTCCCGAAGCTTTGGTACCACGAAAGGTAATCACAGGAGGAAAGGGTGAACCCTACGCTGTTCAAACTGATCTAGGATGGGGTGTTGTTGGAGGAAAACAGCAGATCGCAAACTCAAGACAGGTGACAGGATTGTGTCATCGAATATCTGTCCAAGAGTTGCCAACTGTAAGTCCAGCAAAAGTAATCAAGATCCTTGAGTCCGACTTTGCAGACATAAGTTCTAAAGAAAAGAGTGTATCCCAGGAGGACATAAAGTTCATACACACTCTAGAAGAAAGTATTGAGCAGAATCAGCAAGGTCATCTTGAAATGCCCTTACCTTATAGAGAATGACTTTGTCTGCCAAATAACAGAATTCTTGCCCTAGCCAAATTGAAATGTTTGAAGAAAAGGTTGGAAAGAGCTCCCAAACTCAAGAATGGTTATTTGAAATTCATGGAAGGTATCCTCGAAGAAGGACATGCAGAGAAAGTTAATAACCAACCTAAAGAAGGAGAAGTGTGATACATCCTACATCAATGTGTCTACCACTCAAAGAAACCAGATAAGATTAGAGTGGTATTTGATTGCTCAGCAAAGTACGATGGTGTTGCATTGAACGATCATTTACTAAAAGGACCAGATCTTACAAACACTCTGCCTCGAGTACTCTGTAGATTCAAAAAGTATCCCGTAGCATTCATGCGTGATGTTGAAAAGATGTTCCACCAGTTTCATGTGAAGAATGAAAATATAGACTTCCTGAGGTTTCTATGGTGGGAGAACTGAGATACAGATTCAGAGCCAGCAGAATACAGAATGAAAGTACACTTGTTTGGAGCAGCATCATCTCCAGGTTGCGCCAATTATGGTATGAAGTACCTGGCCAATCAGAATGAAAAGGATTGCCCATCAGCAGCAAATTTTCTGAAGAAAAACTTTTATGTAGATGATAATCTTATAAGTCTAGAGTCCACAGAATCTGCAATCAAACTAGTGAAAGAAAGCCAAGAGTTATGCACAAGAGGAAACCTACACCTTCACAAATGTATCTAATCAGTGACTCTGAACGTGCATCAACAATGAAGAATGTAGATCTCAATTATGATCATCTTCCAGTTCAAAAGGTACTTGGATTGGGATGGAATGTAGAGAATGACAAGTTTTTCTTTGAAGTGTCTATTGAAGAGAAAGTTGCAACTTAGACGTACCATTCTTTCCGCAGTGGCTTCTTTATATGATCCATTAGGATTCTTGGCCCCAGTGGTACTCAAAGCAAAATAAATACTACAAGAATTATGCAGACAGAAGTTGGGATGGGACGAGCCCATACCTGAAAATTTCAGGCCAAGAGAGTTGGATAGGAGACTTAAAACTTGACAAAAAAGCAAAACGTTTCACTACTCCACTCAAGTTGGAACGTCCTATACTGAAGTTAGTTGTTCTACGAGAGTGATAAAAGACACTTGAGTGGAGAACATGATGGAAAATGCCTCAAATTCATGTTTAAGTCCTACTACTGAGAACATAGAATTATAGGTAATTTTGATGGGAGTGTAGCTGACCAGTTAAGACCTGTACTAGGTTGCTAATATAGCTTATATGTTTATACAGCTAGACCTGCCAATAACCTTAATACAGTTCCTATGTTTGTGTGTTAAAGACAAAAGCAGAGTTATTTCCAGTGACTTCATGTTTGGATGTCATGTAATAGTTATATTTTGTGTTCCCAGAAGCAGAAAAGATAATATGCCTTTAAGATTCATTATATGGATGTGAGGTAAGCTCAATGACACAGCAGAAACAACAGAAAGCATAGAGTTAAAAAGTTGTTGCTGGGCAGGAATCTAGACTAATCACAGCCAGCCTCACAGACAGCAGGAGTTTTGACCAATCACAGCCAGCCTTACACACAGCCTGTGTGGGAAATCCCCCTAGCAGGAGCTGCTAGAATCATTACACCAGAGGAGAGGAGCTGAATAGACATTCACTCCACTAAGAGCTGTGTTTTCTAGAAGCAGAGAGGCCAAAATAGGTATTTAAAAACAGTTATATAATGTTCCTACTTTTAATATAATGATTAGAACTGTATACTGAACCAGTTATATGTGTGTTTACTTACAGTTCCACGAATTGCAAACTACAAAGTTCACAATCCAAATTCAAATTCCATATTGCAATCCAAATTGCATACAACCATACCAGATCCTACTCAACCAATAGTTACTGCTAACTGCATATTGCAAATTGCGACCAAATTCAGCAAGTGAACTATTAGTTAGACCTCAGATATACCTCTCAGAAAGATCATAAAGTGCATAAATAACTTAAAGTGAGAGTACAGATACTCAGAGAAATATATCCACCATTTTATGTTGAATGACAAGATTGAACAGTTGAACCACCATCCTATATATACTGCCATTTTGTGATATCTTTTCAACACATGTAATTGGACTATCTGCTGCAGAGGCGGCAGTGTTATATATAAAGAAAAGTATAAGTTAATAAATAAGTTATTTCAATTATTTGGGGTGCTCTTTAAACCTACTGTTTCAATAGAACAGCGGCTAGAGGAATTACAGAGTAATAGACAGTCTGGTTAGACTAAAAGTCAGAGATACCAAAATTCTTCTAATGCCACAGCGCAAAAGGCACTTAGTGCTGCGCCTGCCACAGACTGTGACATCACAGGGCTGGCTTGATGCTGATTGGCTGCATTCATGGCATTGTGGGTGATCTCTCATGCCCAGAGTTCTTTGCTCCATGTCCTAACATGTGCAGCAGCCATTTTAGGAAAAATGCGATTCATTACCACAAAACGTCAGGAAATTCGAATTCGGTGCGAATCAAATTTTACCTGATAGTCGGATCGAATTCCACTTCGTCAACTTCGATTCGCTCATCTCTATACAGTATGTCTGACAGACAAGGGTTCCAAGGGAATGGGTAGTGGCAAAAATGTTTCTGGAGCTGGCAGAAGTAGCAGCAGGGGGGCAGTAGCAGCAGTCGCAACAACAGGCCAGAGCTGCCAGTGTTATCTAGCAATCATGTTTTAACCAGCAACCCAGCTGTCCTTGAATGATTGACTTGGTCTTCATCATCATCTCAACTGACATCAGACACCCCCAGCCAGGTGTGGTGTTCTGCACCTGGTTTGCCTGGGCGAATGGAGTCACACCTGGGAGAAACTGCTCTGCATCCTTCAAGAGGAAATCAAATCCTGGCTATCCTCACCAATAACAGGAAGAACATTGTGAACGTGCTGCGTCAAGGAGGGCTTACCCATGCGTCCTGCATCGCGTATATCTTTAATCTGGTTGTAAAGAGGTTCCTGAAGTCTTCTACTCTACTGCAAGACATCTTGAAAATGGCCAGGAAACTGTGAATGCACTTCACCCTCTCTTATCATGCAAAACACACCCTTCTTGAGCTGCAAAGGCAGAATAGCGTTCCCCAACATCACCTCATATGCAACGTTTCCACATGTTGGAAGTCAACCCTCCACATGTTGGACCGACTATATGAGCAGAGGAAGGCTATGAGTGATTTCTTGATAATGTAGGCAGACAGGAGTACTCTCCTGTACTGTAGTTAGCACTGGTGCCTTGGAGAGTTGGTGTCCTGGGTTTGAATATGACAACATGGACAACATGTTCTCCCTGTGTTTGCGTGGGTTTCCTCCGGGTATTTCAGTTTCCTTCCACACTCAAATACTTACATACTAATAAGGAACTTATATTGTGAGCTCCATTGGAGACATCAAGCAATTATAATGGCTGTAAAGCACTGCAGAATACGTCAGCGCTATATAAAAGTGAACAAAATAAACAAATAAAGCATGGTGGAGGTTCTTTGCAAGTTTGGGGCAGAATTTCAGCAAACAGAGTTGGGAATTTTATCAGGATTAAAGGTGACCTCAATTGAGGATTACAGGTAGATACTTATCCATCATGCAGTACCATCAGGGAGGTGTCTGATTGGCTCCAAATTTATTCTGCAGCAGGAAAACGACCCCAAACATACAGCCAATGTCATTAAGAACTATCTTCAGCCTAAAGAACAAGGTTACCTGGTTGTGGTGACATGGCCCCCACAGAGCCCTGATCTCACCATCATCCAGTGTGTCTGGGATTACAAGAGACAGAAGGATTTGAGCAAACCTACATCCACAGAAGGTCTGTGGTTAGTTCTCCAAGATATTTAGAACAACCTTCCTGACAATTTCTATGTACCTAGAAGAATTGATACTGTTTAGAAGACACAAAATATTGACCTGATTTAGATTTCTCTTTTATTAATTCACTTTAATTGCTAAAATAAACTATTACCATTTCTATTTTTAAAATCATTCTTTTTGTGCAGCTTTTTTTCCAAACCTAAATCACAGAAAAAGATTTTTAAACATCTGCATGATGTGATAAATATGCAGATGTACATGGCTACATTTATAAAAGAAAAATCACAGAAAATAATGCGCTAACCCAATAGATGCAAACATTATATATGGACTAAGCCCTCACGCTAATGATAAAATCTGAGAATAGCCAATATTTTGATCAAAACACATCTTTACCCACCTACCAGCACTATTTAATTACAGGTTTTTTTTTTAATTAAAAGTGTGCCTAGTAGAGAATGTATTTAAATTAATTTTGGTTCCGATTTGTTCCATTCTACATGAATCAAATGTGTTCTAATTGGCCTGAGCATTGGTTTTAGGCCTCTTTCACACTTGCGTTGTCCGGATCCGGCGTGTACTCCACTTGCCGGAATTACACGCCGGATCCGGAAAAATGCAAGTGTACTGAAAGCATTTGAAGACGGATCCGTCTTCAAAATGCTTTCAGTGTTACTATGGCACCCAGGACGCTATTAAAGTCCTGGTTGCCATAGTAGGAGCGGGGAGCGGGGGAGCGGTATACTTACAGTCCGCGCGGCTCCCGGGGCGCTCCAGAATGACGTCAGAGCGCCCCATGCGCATGGATGACGTGCCATGTGATCATGTCATCCATGCGCGTGGGGCGCCCTGACGTCACTCTGGAGCGCCCCGGGAGCTGCACGGACGGTAAGTATGCTGCTCCCCCGCTCCCCGCTACACTTTACCATGGCTGCCAGGACTTTAGCATCCCGGCAGCCATGGTAACCATTGAGAAAAAGCAATGACGTTTAGCTTAAGGCCGGATCCGGATCAATGCCTTTCAATGGGCATTAATTCCGGATCCGGCCTTGCGGCAAGTGTTCAGGATTTTTGGCCGGAGCAAAAAGCGCAGCATGCTGCGATATTTTCTCTGGCCAAAAAACGTTCCGTTCCGGAACTGAAGACATCCTGATGCATCCTGAACGGATTTCACTCCATTCAGAATGTATGGGGATAAATTTGATCAGGATTCTTCCGGCATAGAGCCCCGACGACGGAACTCTATGCCGGAAGACAAGAACGCAAGTGTGAAAGAGCCCTTAATTGGCCTGAACAATGACAGCAATAGCAAATAATGTCAGAATATCACTATCATATATAGGTATATGTAAATGCATGGTTCACAATGTCAACAAATGGTCTGTTTAACCTGATCGCTACCAGTGCCGTAGCTGTACGGCGCTGCAAACTAGGTATAAAATACCAGCGCAGTACAGCTACGGCGCGGTGTTCACCCGGTCCCTGAGCGAAATCTCTCTGTGACCGGGTGATGATGGATGTTCAGGACGGCAGCCCAACATCGATTGCTGTGATTGGGCGATTACTGCAGACCGGCCAATCGCAGCTCCGGATGATTTCTCATTCATCCAGAAAGCTGCAGTGGGTGGAACAGGGTTTGTACAGGGGTGACTAGTGCTGAACTTTCAGCACCTGTCCCCCCTGGGTCAGGCAGGGGACACCAGTATTTGGTGTCCCCTGCCAGCGCTGCTATTGGCTGGGACAACTTACCAGCCAATGGCAGTGCTACAGCTGCACAGCAAAGGGCTGAACTTCCCTGCATGGAGCCATTCTAGCTGGTGACTGCATGCAGAGAGGTTCTGTGCCCCTCTGTGCTGCTGGTTGGCTTGCTGGGACTTGTGGTGCACCACCACTGCGACTTCTACTGTTCCTGTAAAGAAGAAGAAAGAAGAAAAGAAGAACAACATCTGGAACTGCTGCAGTGATTTATTTTCCATTTGCAGCAGTTCTAGATCCCTAAACCACCCTCCGTCCCAGTCCCTTCCCGTCCTCCAACTGTCCTTTTTTTACGGATGCAATTTGGTCTGTGCGTTTTTAGTTTTTTTTTTATTAATTTTTTTACAATATTCCAGCTCTGCACAACTTTTTCTGCGTGCAAGGTGTGACCGCCAAGTGGTGTTCAGTGCATACCTGCCTGATCAGCAGCACCTGGGGATTATTTTTTGCACTTTTTGTTAATTTTCTTGCCAATTTTTCATTTTTGTCAAAAAGAAGAAACTGTAGTTAGGGGTTTATATAAATATATATAGATTTATTTTCCAATTTATTACAAACCTCTTCACATGTGAAAGCACCTCATACACACCCCACACTAAATAAAGTTTTACACATTTCACACATTTCACCACAATAAAATAAAAATGGCCCGTCCGTCCCAACGAGTATACTCAGCTGAAGAGGCATATGCATATCTTGCCTCTGATACTGAGTCGGCCAGTAAGGGAGAAGAGGATGCCACTTTCCTCTACTCCTCTACCTCCTCATGATCATCATCCGGTGATGAGGGACCCTCTAGAAGGTGCCCCAGGGTAGCAGTGGAGACAGCCCCCCAGAGTGACCCCATATGAACCCCACCCCCTGACAATTATCAGCCCCAAATTCCTGAGTTTGTGGGCAGCTCAGGAATTCAGATAGACTGTGTGGGCTTCACTGAAATTTAATTTTTTAAAATCTTTTTCTCTGAAGATCTAATAAATTTGATGGTAACCCAAACACATTTATACACCCAGCAGTTTATTTCCCAGAACCCCACATCGCACTATGCTAGACCCCTCGGTTGGACCCCAGTAAATGCAGCAGAGATGATGACCTTTTGGGGCTCTTGCTGCATATGGGCGTTGTTAAAAAAAAACAAAGATTACTCAGTATTGGAGCGTGGATGTCTTGTACCACACTGCAATTTACAGTAATACCATGGCCCGTAATCGATTCCAAGCAATCCTTAAAATTTTTGCATTACAACGATAATGCACAGTGCCCACCCCAGAATGACCCCGCATTTGACCGTCTGTACAAAATTAGGCAGTACACAAAAATCAGAGAGGCCTTCCTAGATCCCTGGTAGGGCAACCACTAAGAAAAGGAGACAGCCTTGCTCTCCTCAATGAGAACATGTTGGTAGTTAAGTACAAGGACAAGAGGGATGTCCTTGTACTGACCACCATTCACACTAACACCAGCACCCCTGCCCCTGTACGAGGTATCACAACCACTGTCCCCAAGCCAGACTGTATCCTGGACTACAATAAACACATGGGGGGGGGGGGGGGTATGATCTTTCAGATCAAGTTCTGAAGCCCTACAGTGCCACACGAAAAACAAAAGTGTGGTACAAAAAGCTGGCAGCGCACCTTGTACAGATGGCGCTGTGCAATGCGTTTGTGCTTTTTAAATCTAGAGGCCAGACAAAAAGATTCCTACAGTTTCAAGAGGTGGTGATAAAGGCCCGATTTTTTTCTAACCAAGCAATCGAAGGCCCCAGTACTTCTGCAAGTTACAGTGCCTGAGTTGTTCCAGTGTAACATTTTCCTGGTGAAGTCTCCCAAACAGCCAGAAAGGGAAGGACCCAAAAAAGATGCAGGGTGTGTTCCAAAAGGGGGATAAGGAAAGACACCATTTACCACTGCCCTTAAAAACCTGGCCTGTGCTTCAAGGATTGTTTCAGAATCTATCACTCATCCATGTAATAATTTCATCCTTGATGTACCCTGTAATTTTACCACCTTATAACTGATTTTGTCCACAGAGCTTACATATTCACTTTTCACCAACCACTACGTATTAATTTCTGTAATACACCTATTTGGTCAATTGTGCGCTTTCAACCCCTTAAAATGTTCTTATGTGGGTGCTCTTTCCAAAGTGAAGTTACTTCTTAAGGGTATTTAATTTCTGGGGACCTTCAGGAATTGTTTAACATGCGACATGGCACCTAAAATCCATGTCTGTTTATTCAGGCCTACAAAATCCATATTTTGCAGTTTGCCACTGGAGCCCTACGGTGCACCCATACAGCAGGTTACAAGCACATATGGGGCGTTTCCTGAATGGGGAGAAAATGGGGAACACATACTGGTGTACATTTTCTCCTTCAACCCCTTGTGAAAGTGAAAATTTGGGGTCTGCTAGTAATGTGTGCTTTGAAATGCTTTCTCTAGTATTTCTGCCTTCTGTGAGTCACCTGTAAAGTACCCTTTCTACCATTTAAAATGTTCATACGGGGGTGCTTGTTCCGAAATGGGGTCTCTTCTTGGGGTTTTTCATTTTCGGGGACCTCAGAATTTTTTTTTTATGCGACATGGCACCTAAAATACATGTCTGTTTATTCAGGCCTGCAAAAAACATTTTTTGCACTTTGCCTCTAGACATCTGCTGTGCGCCAATACATCAGGCTACAAGCAAATATGGGGTGTTTGCAAAATGGTGAGAAAATGGGGAACATATACTGGGGTGCATTCTATCCTTTAACCCCTTGTGAAAGTGAAAAATTGGGGTCTGCTAGTAATTTTTCATTTTTAAAAATGTGTGCTTTGAAATGCTTTCTCTAGAATTTTTGCCTTCTGTGAGTCACCTGTTTGCTGAAAAGTACCCTTTCTACCACTTAAAATGTTTGTACGGGGGTGCTCTTACCGAAATGTGGTCACTTCTTGGGGTTTTTCATTTCTGGGCGCCTCAGAAAATGTATTTAATGCGACATGGCACCTAAAATACATGTCTGTTTATTCCCAATTACCATTGCAGCTAAATCCGCTGAAATCTGCAAAAAAAAAGTGACATTTTCAAATTTCATTCCCATTTTCATTTAATTCTCGTGGGGTACCTAAAGGGTTAACAAAGTTTGTAAAATCAGTTTTGAATAGCTTGAGGGGTGTAGTTTCTAAAATGGGGCCATTTAAAGGGAGTCTTTCACACCGATTGACCCTATTAACCTATTAACACACTTATGTCCACGGCATCCCCCCTATTAAAACTGTTCTTACCGTTAGTTCCCTGCTAGCATCATTCGTCTCAAAAACACTTTTATTCCATATGCAAATGAGGCTGTGAAGGTGCCCAGGGGCGGCCTTACAACGGCCGGTGCCCAGGCCCCTGGGTCATTTTCATACCAATTCACTCCCCCTCCTCCGCGTCTGCCCGCCCATCCGCCGCGTCTGCCCGCCCATGGTCTCTTCTCTATCTTTCCTCCTACTGTCCGTAATCCCGCGCATGAGCCGATGACCACGATATCGGCGCGTGCGCATTGAATGACCACAGTCTGGCTGGGGCATCACAGTTTACTGTGCGCATGCGCCGGCACCGGCCTAACTTACGTTCTTGCCGTGATCACAGCATCACGGCAAGAACGTAAGTTAGGCCTGGGCCGGCGCATGCGCACAGTAAACTGTGATGCCCCAGCCAGACTGTGGTCATTCAATGCGCACGCGCCGATATCGTGGTCATCGGCTCATGCGCGGGATTACGGACAGTAGGAGGAAAGATAGAGAAGAGACCATGGGCGGGCAGACGCGGCGGATGGGCGGGCAGACGCGGAGGAGGGGGAGTGAATTGGTATGAAAATGACCCAGGGGCCTGGGCACCGGCCGTTGTAAGGCCGCCCCTGGGCACCTTCACAGCCTCATTTGCATATGGAATAAAAGTGTTTTTGAGACGAATGATGCTAGCAGGGAACTAACGGTAAGAACAGTTTTAATAGGGGGGATGCCGTGGACATAAGTGTGTTAATAGGTTAATAGGGTCAATCGGTGTGAAAGACTCCCTTTAAAGGGAACCTGTCACCGGCATTTTGTGTATAGAGCGGAGGACATGGGTTGCTAGATGGCCGCTAGCACATCCGCAATACCCAGTCCCCATAGCTCTGTGTGCTTTTATTGTGTAAAAAAAACAATTTGATACATATGCAAATTAACCTGCGATGAGTCCTGTATGTGAGATGAGTCAGGGACAGGACTCATCTCAGGTTAATTTGCATATGTATCAAATCGTTTTTTTTACACAATAAAAGCACACAGAGCTATGGGGACTGGGTATTGCGGATGGGCTAGCGGCCATCTAGCAACCCATGTCCTCAGCTCTATACACAAAATCCTGGTGACAGGTTCCCTTTAAGGGTGGTTTCTAATATGTAAGCCCTAGAAAGTGACTTCATAACTGAACTGGTCCTGAAAAAATTGGGGTTTGGAAATGTTCTTAAAAATTTTAAGATTTGTTTCTAAACTTCTAAGCTTTCTAACGTCCCAAAAAATAAAATGTGATTTCCAAACATGAAGTAGACATATGGAGAATGGAAAGTAATAACTATATTTGGAGTTATTACTATCTATTATAAAAGTAGAGAAATTTAAATTTGCTAATTTTTCAAAATTTTGGGTAAATTTGGTATTCTTTTATAAATAAAAATGAATTTTTTTTTAACTCAATTTTACCAATGACATGAAGTACAATATGTGACGAGAATACAATCTCAGAATGGCCTGGATAAGTAAAAGCGTTTTAAAGTTGTTACCACATAAAGTGACACATGTCAGATTTGCAAAAATCGGCCTGGGATTTAAGGTGAAAAGTGGCTCTGTAGTGAATGGGTTTTAAAAAAAGGGATTCTATTTACATTTTACTTGTTAAGTTGTTATGTTGCATGCATTTCTCTCCTTGTCCACTAGATGGCAGTATGGTATTATTGAAATGCATTTCCTAGAGTTCTGTAAGTAATCTTTCTGCAAACTTTCTGTAAAATGAGAATATTGTTAGCAACAAATCAGGCAACATTTAAAGAAGTGATATGCTGCAATAATAAAAGATAATATACGAGCTGTAATCCATTAGTGATGGCTGAACGGATGCCTTCAGAAGACGGACCGCAGCGAGTTATCATAGCTATACAGCTTGAGCTATGTTTGTTGAAGAAATACAATTTTGACAATATTGGCGAGCCTGCCAAATATTTCACTGTCTTTTCTAGTTTGTAACTGTCCTATTTTCCAGTGATAGTGTTTGTTCCAGGAACTGTTCAAATTTCTTAATACTGCCCAGGTATATAGATTCATTTCTTAAATGCTGCTTGAAAACAGTATGTGGTTTGGTCATCTTTGGGTGTGAGTAGTTTATATGGAGGGTAGGATACCTACACAGTAATTTTTTAACACCGTATCCTTAGAGCATGACCATTATACAGAAAGATATAAATATATAGAGAGTCCTGATTTGGATATACTTGATATTGGTGAGAATCACAGATGCAAACTCATGAGATAATTCCTACCAACTCCTAAACTATCCCACATTACAACAGCTTTCTTCTGTGTTCCCCATGCTTCTCTAACTTGCAGTAAGAGTATACAGATCATAAAAGCTGCCATATGACACATGAAGGAAGGAGGCCTAAAATGGAATGTCTATCTTTCTTTTCCATGGCTAGTGTGAACATGCCCAGGGTCTTTCTCCACAAGTCCCTATGCTTCTCCAAGACATGTGTATGAAGATCAATAACTGCCAGACTGGTAAGGCAACATGAGCCTGTACTACGGCACACTTTGGCCAATTTTTTTCAGTGTCCGCCACTGTAATCCAACTTGTGTGCTAATTAAATTATTTGACCACGACATGTATTAATCTCAGAAAGTGTGCCGAGGTGGACATACTGACATAAGGCCTAACTGGATAATGAATACTCTGGGTTGCTATTGAAAGAGGTCAGCACCTATAGTTTGGAATCTGTGGGCAATGAATGATATAAGTAGAAACCAGTTTGTAGTAGCAAAATCCGGAGAAGAAATTCATAGTCAATCAAGCAAAAGGTAAGGTCTGGCAGAGTTCATACAATACAATATTCCAAGCAGACCATTTCAAAGGCAAGGGCAGAAGTTCAAAGTCTGAAGCAATCAAGAAACTACAGAAATTAACCCCTTCCCGTCCACCCCGTGTAAATTTATGCCAGCAGTCGGACATTTAAAAATGGCACCCAGTCGCGAGCGGGTTTTAAACATCAGGCACACGGGACTAATGTATGCGATCGATGATGTCAATTGCATACTTTTAATCCCTGAGATGCAGTGGTCAAATGTGACCATGGCATCTGGGTGGTTAAAGACTAGTAATGCACACTCACGGCCGTGTACTGGCTACCTCTGGTGAGGATCATGGATTGGTTAAACTATTTAAAAGTGTAAAAAATGTGCAAAATGAGCGACACTCCGATGGATAAGCACAAGTAAAACCTTTATTCACCCAGGCGGTGCAACGTTTCGGCTCCAAACATGAGCCTTTTTCAAGCAAAAATCAACTCCCCCCCCTTTCCCCAAACTTAAAATAAAAATACATATTACAATACATACATAAACGACTGTACATAAACTATACATAAAATATAAAAATATCCCATACGGCAAATGGCGAAATTGAAAACAAAATAGTCGATTCGCTGTTTTTTGGTTGCTTCACCTCCCACAATTTTTTTTATAAAAAGTGATCAAAAAAATCATACACTTTCATTGGTATAGTACAAGTACAGATCACCCTGAAAAAACAAATGAGCCCTCACACAGCTCCATACACATTAAAATAAAAAAAAGTTACGGGGGTCAGAATATGGGAATGTAAACAAAAAATTAGTTTTTTTCCCAAACTTTATATATTTTTTTAAATGGAAGAAAAACTATACATATGTGGTATTGTTGCAATTGTGCTGACACAGAGAATAAAAGTAACAGGTCTGTTACCTTATAGGAAACAGTGGCAGAAAAAGGGGCAGAATGCAGTTTTTTTTATAATTCCACCCCATTTGGAATGTTTTTCCTGCTTCCCACTGTATTGTATGCAACTGTAAATGGTGCCATTAGAAAGTATATCTTGTCCCGCAAAAAACAAGCCCTCATAAGGCTATGTGAATGAAAAAATAGAAAAAAGTTTTGGGAGGGCTGGGAGTAAAAAATGAAAATGAAAAGAAAAAAGAAAATCACCCAGTCTTGAAAGGGTTAACAAACCTGTTGCTAAGGCAAGTAGCAGTGGAGGAGGGGTCCTTAAATAGCCATAGAGTTCAGGGATATAAATGGCCAACTTCACCACTGAAAAAGGCCCAGGAGAGGTGGTAGACTTTTCCCTTGCAGCATGCATGTCACAGAAAACTCCAGCTCATTGCAGGGAAAGGAGGAGATGATTTGCTGGTAATAGCGTTATATCATCTTTAACAAGGATGCCCAACCTGTGGCCCTCCAGCTGTTGCAAAATTATAATTTCCATCATGCCGTGACAGCCTATAGCTATTATGGCATGCTGGGAGTTATATAGAACATATTTTTTTTCCATATTCGTGTTTTTTTTGCGGCCCATGTGTGGTTCAATTCACTTCTACGGGTCTGTGTAAAAAACGGAATATACTCCATGCGCATTCCGTTTCCATATGTCCACATAGCCGTTCCGCAAAAAAATAGAACATGTCCTATTATTGTCCTTAATACGGACAAGGATAGGACAGTTCTATTATGGCCCCGACGTTCCGTTCCGCAAAATGCGGAATTCACATGGCTAGTATCCGTGTTTTGCGGCTTAGCAATTCGTGGACCACAAAACAGGCAATGGTCGTGTGCATGAGCCCTAAGTGACTACAGTATAATACACGGGACTATAAAGATTTGAGTTACTCACTCAGTATATTTTTTTAATACTACTGCGATACAGCACAGCCACAGTGAACCGTACAGCATCATTTAGATAGTTTTAGAATGGCAATTAAAAAAAATAACCACACAGCTCAAAACTGTGATGCAAAACCAAAATGAAATGTGAGTTCAGATTATTTCCTGTAGATGAAACCGTTCCTGCAGAACTACATTGTGAGGATATCATATTTATATTGCATGCAAGCATTCAGTGTAAGCATACAACATGCTTTACAACAATACCGTATATATTAGATATAAGTAGTACACCTGGTGTCAAATACAGAGCAGCGGTCCCTGTGACAGCTGTGTGGACTGTCTAGCTCAAGATTTAAGGGGTGGTTGAGTGCTCAATTGAATCTTGATTTATCACATGTTGGTGTGCTGTGCCTCTTGCTTGCGATTTTCACGCAGCCCCATTCATTTCTATGGGGCCTGCGTTGCGTGAAAAGCGCACAATATAGAGCATGCTGCGATTTTCACGCAACGCACAAGTGATGCGTAAAAATCACCGTTCATGTGCACAGCCCCATAGAAATGAATGGGTCCGGATTCAGTGCGGGTCACGCATGGGTCACGCATTGCACCCGCGTGGAAAACTCGCCGGTGTGAAAGAGGCCTTACTGCAGCAAGAGGGACATTTCTAATACACCCTTCACTCTTTGACACTATCCTGGCCAGCTGGGAATTACAGACAAGTTTTGGAAGAACCTTATTGCCAGCCTTCAACTCTGCAGAGAGAGACTTTGGAAAGGAAAGGGAAGGAGTACTACAACCATCATCATTTCTCATATCCATACATTGCTATTGTGAATTATTTGGAACCGTGCTTTGAAACACATTCTGCACTTTGGTAAAAAGAGACTTGATTATTTTCTACACCTGACATGGTTACTGACTACGACAACAGCACCTACATCTCCTGCCACATTTTAAGGCCTATTGCATACGGCCGTTTTTTTTCCCATTTACTGGGCGTTTTTTGCGTTCCGTATACGGTCCGTATACGGAACCATTCATTTCAATGGTTTCGCAAAAAAAACTGAATGTACTCCGTATGCATTCCGTTTCCGTATTTCCGTTTTTCCGTTCCGTTTTAACATAGAACATGTCCTATTATTGCCCGCAAATCACGGTCCGTGGCTCCATTCAAGTCAATGGATCCGCAAAAAAAACGGAACACATACGGAAATGCATCCGTATGTCTTCCGTTTCCGTTCCGTTTTTTCCTGAACCATCTATTGAAAATGTTATGCCCAGCCCAATTTTATCTATGTAATTACTGTATACTGTATATGCCATACGGAAAAACAGAACGGAAAAACGGAACAGAAACGGAAACACAATGGAAACAAAAAACGGAACAACGGATCCATGAAAAACGGACCGCAAAACACTGAAAAAGCCATACGGTCGTGTGCAATAGGCCTAACCCAGATGGTCTTACTGTTTTTAATATAAAAATGCTCTTTCAGACAGTTTTATTATTTTAGTTGCATTTGCTGCTGAAATTACGCTTATTTTGGAGGCTTTTGTGCCTTGTTAGCCTATTTAGATTTTTTTTGACTCATTCAGAAGTTCTCAGTTTTTGCAACTTTTTTCCGATCTACAGTATTTAAGTAAGGGCGCCATTTTTGCACCTGAATTGTTGCTAAAACAGTCTAATTTCTACTCCACCCCAGGACTGGCGTACTTTTGTTTGTCTGTTTTTAGTGGAAAAGTGCTACATTTTTTATGCAGTAAAAGTCACACTTTCCAGGAGACATGTGACTTTTTTATGCACAAATAAATTAGACCAGTCTATGTGAATATGAACTTGTGTAACCGAAAAACAACCACCAGAGGTCAGACTATTAACAATATGCTGGGTCTAATTAATCAACGGCTGTGCGACTTTTAACCCGTTCGCTACCAGCGCCGTATATGTACGGCGCTGGAGCGATGTGTAAACATGGTGCCCACTCACACGTGCAGCGGGCGTCATGGCCGGCAGATCTCTGCTGTTTCATACAGCAGAGACCTGCGGCTACTTACCGTGACCGGCTTTAGATGCCGTGATCAAGCGAGATCACGGCATCTAAATGCGCAAAAACCCTGAAACTCACAATTTCGGGCCTCCTACCGATGCCCCCTGTGGCCAATTCGGACATTGGTAGTTGCGCTGAACACTTTCAGCCTCGCTGATGAGGCTGAAAGTGTTCATGCTGCAATTCTTATTTTGGCCACCAAATGCCAGGCCAGGATAAGAAATGAGCAAATTAGGGTTTAAATGTCAATTTAAAAATCCCTGATTGGACAAAATCTAAAATTTAAAAACATTATTTATAGGCTCATATATGACCTTCAAAATGGTCACAGAAAATAAAAAATTTTATAAAAAAAAAAAAAAAAAGTTTAACCCCTTAAGGACCAGGCTCATTTTCACCTTAAGGACCAGGCCATTTTTTGCAAATCTGACCAGTGTCACTTTAAGTGCTGATAACTTTAAAACGCTTTTACTTATACAGGCCATTCTGAGATTGTTTTTTCGTCACATATTGTACTTCATGACACTGGTAAAATAAAGTCAAAAAAATTAATTTTTTTGCATAATAAAATACCTAATTTACCAAAAATTTGGAAAAATTTGCAAATTTCAAAGTTTCAGTTTCTCTACTTCTGTAATACATAGTAATACCCCCAAAAATTGTGATGACTTAACATTCCCCATATGTCTACTTCATGTTTGAATTATTTTGGGAATGATATTTTATTTTTTGGGGATGTTACAAGGCTTAGAAGTTTAGAAGCAAATCTTGAAATTTTTCAGAAATTTACAAAAACCCAATTTTTAGGGACCACTACAGCTCTGAAGTCACTTTGCGAGGCTTACATAATAGAAACCGCCCAAAAATGACCCCATTCTATAAACTACACCCCTCAAGGTATTCAAAACTGATTTTTACAAACTCCGTTAACCCTTTAGGTGTTGCACAAGAGTTATTGGCAAATGGGGATGAAATTTGAGAATTTCATTTTTTTGCCTAATTTTCCATTTTAACCCATTTTTTCCACTAACAAAGCAAGGGTTAACAGCCAAACAAGACTGTATCTTTATTGCCCTGACTCTGCCGTTTACAGAAACACCCCATATGTGGCCGTAAACTACTGTACGGCCACACAGCGGGGCGTAGAGTGAAAGGTGCGCCGTATGGTTTTTGGAAGCCAGATTTTGCTGGACAGTTTTTTTGACACCATGTCCCATTTGAAGCCCCCTGATGCACCCCTAGAGTAGAAACTCCATAAAAGTGACCCCATCTAAGAAACTACACCCCTCAAGGTATTCAAAACTGATTTTACAAACTTCGTTAACCCTTTAGGTGTTGCACAAGAGTTATTGGCAAATGGGGATGAAATTTGAGAATTTCATTTTTTTGCCTAATTTTCCATTTTAACCCATTTTTTCCACTAACAAAGCAAGGGTTAACAGCCAAACAAGACTGTATCTTTATTGCCCTGACTCTGCCATTTACAGAAACACCCAATATGTGGCCGTAAACTACTGTACGGCCACACAGCGGGGCGTAGAGTGAAAGGTGCGCCGTATGGTTTTTGGAAGCCAGATTTTGCTGGACAGTTTTTTTGACACCATGTCCCATTTGAAGCCCCCTGATGCACCCCTAGAGTAGAAACTCCATAAAAGTGACCCCATCTAAGAAACTACACCCCTCAAGGTATTCAAAACTGATTTTACAAACTTCGTTAACCCTTTAGGTGTTGCACAAGAGTTATTGGCAAATGGGGATGAAATTTGAGAATTTCATTTTTTTGCCTAATTTTCCATTTTAACCCATTTTTTCCACTAACAAAGCAAGGGTTAACAGCCAAACAAGACTGTATCTTTATTGCCCTGACTCTGCCATTTACAGAAACACCCAATATGTGGCCGTAAACTACTGTACGGCCACACAGCGGGGTGTAGAGTGAAAGGTGCGCCATATGGTTTTTGGAAGCCAGATTTTGCTGGACAGTTTTTTTGACACCATGTCCCATTTGAAGCCCCCCTGATGCACCCCTAGAGTAGAAACTCCATTAAAGTGACCCCATCTAAGAAACTACACCTCTCAAGGTATTCAAAACTGATTTTACAAACTTTGTTAACCCTTTAGGTGTTGCACAAGATTTAATGGAAAATAGAGATACAATTTCAAAATTTCACTTTTTTGGCAGATTTTCCATTTTAATATTTTTTTTCCAGTTACAAAGCAAGGGTTAACAGCCAAACAAAACTCATTATTTATGGCCCTGATTCTGTAGTTTACAGAAACACCCCATATGTGGTCGTAAACCACTGTACGGGCACACAGCAGGGCGCAGAAGGAAAGGAATGCCATACGGTTTTTGGAAGGCAGATTTTGCTAGACTGGTTTTTTGACACCATGTCCCATTTGAAGCCCCCCTGATGCACCCCTAGAGTAGAAACTCCAAAAAAGTGACCCCATTTTAGAAAGTACGGAATAGGGTGGCAGTATTGTTGGTACTAGTTCAGGGTAGATATGATTTTTGGTTGCTCTATATTACACTTTTTGTGCGGCAAGGTAACAAGAAATAGCTTTTTTGGCACGTTTTTTTTTTTGTTATTTACAACATTCATCTGACAGGTTAGATCATGTGGTAATTTTATAGAGCAGGTTGTCACGGACGCAGCGATACCTAATATGTATACAATTTTTTTTTATTTATGTAAGTTTTATACAATAACTTGTTTAGTGTCTCCATAGTCTGAGAGCCATCGTTTTTTCAGTTTTTGGGCGATTATCTTGAGTAGGGTCTAATTTTTTGCGGGATGAGATGACAGTTTGATTGGCACTATTTTGGGGTGCATATGACTTTTTGATCGCTTGCTATTACACTTTTTGTGACGTAAGATGGCAAAAAATAGCTTTTTTTACACCGTTTTTTTTTTTTTTTTTACGGTGGTCACCTGAGGGGTTAGGTCATGTGATATTTATATAGAGCCGGTCGATACGGACGCGGCAATACCTAATATGTATACTTTATTTTTATTTATGTAGGTTTTACACAATGATTTTATTTTTGAAACAAAAAAAATGATGTTTTAGTGTTTCCATAGTCTAAGAGCCATAGTTTTTTCAGTTTTTGGGTGATTATCTTGAGTAGGGTCTCATTTTTTGCGGGATGAGATGACGGTTTGATTGGTACTATTTTGGCGTACATGCGACTTTTTTGATCACTTTTATTACCTTTTTTGGGAAGTAAGGTGGGCAAAATTTCAATTTTCTCATAGTTTTTATTTTTTTATTTTTATGGCGTTCACTGTGCGGGGAAAGTAACATGGCCGTTTTATAGATCAGGTCGTTACGGACGCGGCGATACCTAATATGTGTAGTTTATTTTATTTTTTTAATTTTTATTCAGTGATAAATGATTTTTTTTTTTATCTTAACTTTTTTCACTTATTCTTTTTATTTTTTGACCCAGACCCACTTGGTTCTTGAAGATCCAGTGGGTCTGATGTCTGTAAAATACAGTAAAGAAACTATATAGGTTTCTGTACTGTATTTTACTTACACTGAACAGATCTATGCTTTCAGCACAGATCTGTTCAGCACCATGGACAGCAGGACGCCTGAGCAGGCGTCCTGTTGCCATGGGAACCTTCCCCGTCTGCTCAGTTATGGTCAGAACTTCGCAGACGGGGAAGGGTGAGGACGGGGCTTCGGGGGGCTCTCTGGGGGCTCTCTCCCTCTCCATCGGGGGGCTGCAAAGGCACAGCAGCCCCCCGATCGGAGAGGGAGGGAGCTCCCTCTTACTGTTAACCTTTTCCATACAGCGGTCCGTACAGACCGCTGTATGGAAAGGGTTAAACGGCTGACATCGCATCAACGATGTCAGCCGTTTATACCAGGGTGCCAGCAATGTGCTGGCACCCTGGTATACCCACTGTACACCAACGATTACGCAATAGGAGGCGGGCGGGGGATCGCGATCCCGCCTGCCGCACCGCCCGCCTCCCGCAATGCCCCCACCGCCTGCGACACCCCCCCTGCACCACCCGCCGCCATCAAATCATGCAGGGGTGCAGGGGGGGGTGTACTATATTGATTTTAGGCACTCTAAAGTTTCTGATCCCCGCGGTCAGGGACCGCGGGGATCAGAAACTGCAAAAAGCGCAGCAAACCGCAGGTCTGAATTGACCTGCGGTTTTCTGCGATCGTCGATGCGGGGGGGTCAAATGACCCCCCCCCCCTGCATTGTTACAGGATGCCGGCTGAATGATTTCAGCCGGCATCCCGTTCCGATTAACCCCCGCGGCGCCGGCATCGCTATTTAAAGCCATGACGTACCGGTACGTCATGTGTCCTTAAGGACTCGGGAAACATGCCGTACCGGTACGTCATGTGTCCTTAAGGGGTTAAATCACCTCCCATTCCGTATAATAAAAGAAAATACCTAAATAACAATAAAAAAAACATCCTGGATATCATCACGACCTAAAACGCCCGTACTATCAACATATTTTTAAAAAATTTTAAATACGGCGAATGGCATAACAGAAAAAAGGGTCAAAATGGCCAATTTGCCATATTTTCATTGCTTCTCTTACCCAAAAAAATGTAATAAAATGTGATCAAAAAGTTACACACTCCAAAATGGTATCAATAAAAACTAAAGATTGTTCCGCAAAAAATTAGGCCCTAAAAAGCTCAGTAGACATAAGTATAAAAAAGTTATGGGGGTCAGAATATGGTGATATAAAAAAAAAAAAAACTTTTATCAAAGTTTACATTTATTTTTACACTATTTGGACATAAAAAACCTACACATATGGGGCATCATTGTAGAGAATGAAGGGCAGGGGTCAGTTTTTCCGTAAACAAAATAACGTGGGAGTAAAACGGTGGAGGATTCGCGTTTTTTTCCCAATTCCACCCCATTTGGAATTTTTTTACCGCTTTCCACTACATTGTATGCAATAATTAATGGTGGCATTAGAAAGTACAACCTGTCCCACAAAAAAAAATCAGCCCTCATACAGCTATATGACTGGAAATATAAAAAAATTATGGCTCATTGAAAATAGGGAAGAAAAATGAAAACACAAAAACAAAAAAACCTCTCAATCTTAAAGGGGTATTCCCATCTTGCAAAATCAGCCAGAGTTGCAGTTACTTCACAAATCACTTCCTGTTTTTCTGTTTCTAAGGCTGGGCGGGCTTAGGCAGCTAGAGTGAAGGCGGCCACGCCTCCTTATGACCTCACACTGAGAGCTGATTCCTACGTGCTCGTTCATGTGAAAAGTATGACTCACCAGTCTGGCTGGCACCAGGAAGTGTCTGTGAAGCTTATCTCTCCTGCTGTGGACTCACATCAGTCCGTGGAGCAATGGTCAGTGATTTTATTGACTACCATTTAGATGACCTGAATACTAACTACACATAAAAGTTTTCATATCTATTCCAAAGCCTATCTGTGCAGCAGAAACTGTAATTTACTGCAGCCCAAATGCATGTCTGCTAGTATCCATATGATTAGTTTTTTTGTCTCCTATAAAAAAAATCACTGAACAGCACAGATGCAGATTTGTTACCATTAGAGCTGTAGTACATTAGAGTAATAACGTGCATATTCAACTATGCTGCATATCAGTGTATTACCCTATCTCTCCACCATTCTTTATATGCCATATATTGATAATCCCCACCTCACCAATCACTGAGAATGTAACAGCGCATACCTAGCTCTGCTACATATCCCTGTTATGTCAGTCCTACACCTGTAATATCTCTCCACCATTCTTTATATGACATATATTGATAATCCCCACCTCACCAATCACTAAGAATGTACCAGCGCATACCTAGCTCTGCTACATAACCATTTTATGTCAGTCCTACACCTGTAATATCTCTCCACCATTCTTTCTATGCCATATATTGATAATCCCCACCTCACCAATCACTAAGAATGTACCAGCGCATACCTAGCTCTGCTACATATGCATTTTATGTCAGTCCTACACCTGTAATATCTCTCCACCATTCTTTATATGACATATATTGATAATCCCCACCTCACCAATCACTAAGAATGTACCAGCGCATTCCTAGCTCTGCTACATATGCATTTTATCTCAGTCCTACACCTGTAATATCTCTCCACCATTCTTTCTATGCCATATATTGATAATCCCCACCTCACCAATCACTGAGAATGTACCAGCGCATACCTAGCTCTGCTACATATCCCTGTTATGTCAGTCCTACACCTGTAATATCTCTCCACCATTCTTTATATGACATATATTGATAATCCCCACCTCACCAATCACTAAGAATGTACCAGCGCATACCTAGCTCTGCTACATAACCATTTTATGTCAGTCCTACACCTGTAATATCTCTCCACCATTCTTTCTATGCCATATATTGATAATCCCCACCTCACCAATCACTAAGAATGTACCAGCGCATACCTAGCTCTGCTACATATGCATTTTATCTCAGTCCTACACCTGTAATATCTCTCCACCATTCTTTATATGCCATATATTGATAATCCCGACCTCACCAATCACTGAGAATGTACCAGCGCATACCTAGCTCTGCTACATATGCATTTTATGTCAGTCCTACACCTGTAATATCTCTCCACCATTCTTTATATGCCATATATTGATAATCCCCACCTCACCAATCACTAAGAATGTACCAGCGCATACCTAGCTCTGCTACATATGCATTTTATGTCAGTCCTACACCTGTAATATCTCTCCACCATTCTTTATATGACATATATTGATAATCCCCACCTCACCAATCACTAAGAATGTACCAGCGCATACCTAGCTCTGCTACATATGCATTTTATCTCAGTCCTACACCTGTAATATCTCTCCACCATTCTTTCTATGCCATATATTGATAATCCCCACCTCACCAATCACTGAGAATGTACCAGCGCATACCTAGCTCTGCTACATATGCATTTTATCTCAGTCCTACACCTGTAATATCTCTCCACCATTCTTTCTATGCCATATATTGATAATCCCCACCTCACCAATCACTAAGAATGTACCAGCGCATACCTAGCTCTGCTACATATGCATTTTATCTCAGTCCTACACCTGTAATATCTCTCCACCTTTCTTTATATGACATATATTGATAATCCCCACCTCACCAATCACTAAGAATGTACCAGCGCATACCTAGCTCTGCTACATAACCATTTTATGTCAGTCCTACACCTGTAATATCTCTCCACCATTCTTTATATGACATATTGATAATCCCCGTGAGTACATATAAGTGTCACAGTAATGTTTCCGGGTGTACTCCTGGTTTCCCAATGTTGGGATATTTGCCTTATATAGGAAAATAATATAGCGCTTTTGCTGGTATACTTAGTAGGCTTTAACAGTAATATGTTATTATTGCCGGTAGTGCATATTATCACAATGTAAGGGAACAGTATTGCTGATGCTGTACGTTACCCTTCTTCATCTGTTCCGATGCTGTTTCTCCTTTAGGCAAGGACCTGCGTGGCGTCCCACGTGATCACTAGCCTTACCATGTGATGTACGCACGTGACTATGATGCGGTGTGACGTCACTGGTGTTCGTTTTTGATTGGCCAATCCTTTCCACTGCGGGAAGCTTTGAAAAGATTATCGTGACGGTTGATATTCTTCGTCCGAATAATTTTCAGTTCCAAACGTCCGGGTTAATTGTAGTCCTCACTAGTTCCTCAGACCAGACGTGTTTCGGGACACTTATGGTCCCTTCCTCAGTGGTCAAGTTGTGATGTATCCGGAGCAAGTGAGGATTTATGTGCTGTTTTCTTTAAGGGGTGTTGCTTTCAATTTGCTTAGGTTGTTTGGGAATCCTGGTGTGGATTTTGTCAATTGATGGATACTGTTTGCTTTGGTTGTTTGGAAATTCCGGTCCGGATTCTTTCTGATAGATAGATGAATGATTTGGTGTGTGTTCACACTACCTGTTCATCTTGGGTTTCTGAGTGCGGTTTTAGTATAATTTATATTGTATTATGATTTATATATGACATACTTTCTTGTTGGATTTTGTACTTAATTTTAGTGATGATTGAAGTGATCTGTCTTTTTATGGTAATGGACCTTGACTGTAACTTTTTGAATCTTTTAGTGTATTTGAAATGTGGTTATGATTTATCTCCCTATTTTATGTATCCCCATATCTCAGGGGAGCGATGTTTAATAAATAGTTGAGATTTATGTGGTCCCTAATTTTTAGTGCGGTTTCTATACGTTTTTTTTAGGATGGTTTGAATTCTTATTTATGATATCCAGATATATTTTAGAAGTTGGGGTTTCTTATTCTCCTTGATTTATTAAATTGGTAAAATATATATAAAATTGGTACAATATATATATATCAAGGACGTTTCATGGTTGTCTTTTTCTAGATGTCTTTATTCTTGTCCAGGTTGTTTAAGTCTGATATTTGTAATTAGAATATGTGCCTACTTTGTGTGTCACATCAATTAACTCTGAGGGACGCTTTTCTATTATATTGGACTTATTTTGAGTTTTGTGTTTATTTGCGATGTCTTCTGCAGTTTCTGTGCGGTTTCTCAGTTGAACTTGGTTGTCTTGGGAGGGTTGTCTTGGGAGGGTTAGGATGCGTGTAAAGGGAGAGGGGCCTAAAAAGGAGAGGAGATAGTGGTGCTGGTAGACAGCCTGACTCCTATCTCTCTTTCCCAAAGAGGCACCTCCCCATATCACAAGAATCCAAATATTTCTAACTCGGCGTTTAGACCTGCGGGTATTAGAGTGTCGAATTCATAGATTCTTTTAGATTCATTTCTGGACATGTTGTTTATGTGGTTTCCTCCTCTCCATGGTTTATTGATTTTTTCAAAAGCTACAAATTTGAGAGATGATGGATCACTATTATGGTATATTTTATAGTGTTTGGATAATGTATGTTGTTCGTACCCCTTTTTGATGTTTCCTATGTGTTCCGATATTCTTTTCTTTAGTTGTCTTTTGGTTCTGCCAATATACTGTTTGTTACATGGACACTCCAACAGATAAATGACATCTGTGGTGTTACATGTTATACATTCATCTATTTGTAGTTTGAATGAGTTCTGTGTCGAACAAACTTGTAGTGTTTTTTTGGGAAAATGTGTCACTTTGCAGTTACTGCATCGCCCACATCTAAAAAAGCCCTTTAGTGTTAACCAATTTGTTTGTATATTTTTTATTTTTTGTTTCACTGTGGGGGCTACTTTTAATCCTAAATTAGGGGCTTTGGTGTAAACTATAGGTGGTGTAATATTAAGTGCTGGGCCTAAAATTTTATCCTTAAGTAGGTGATGCCAATGTTTGTTGACGATTTTGGCAATATTTTTATGTTGTGTGTTATACGGTAGGATTAGTTTTGCTTCTTCATTTTGTTGTGTATTTGTTTGTTGTTTCTCTTTAAAGAATTCCTGTATATCCATTTTCTTAACTTTGTTTAATGCATTATCCAATAATTTCTCTGGGTATTGTTTCTTTTCAAATTTCTCTTTCATTTGGGTGGCTTCTTCTTCAAATTTAGTGTTAGTGGTACAATTTCTTTTTAGCCTTCTGAATTGATTGGTTGGGATATTGGTTAGCCATTGTGGGAGATGGCAACTGGAAAATAGAATATGGTTGTTTTTCATTACAGGTTTTTGGTATGTACTGCATATTAATTTGGTGTTTTCTACTCGGATACATAGATCTAAAAATTCGAGTTGGGTTTTTGTTGTGTTGGATGTGAACCGTAAATTAAGATTATTGATATTAATTTCTTTCAGAAATGTTTCTAAAGAGCTGTCATTGTTTTGCCATATAAAAATCACATCATCTATGTATCTTCTCCACAGGACCAGATTCCCCCCGAGCTTGGGGCCTATCACCTCCCGTTCCCATTCGGACATGAAGATGTTGGCATAGCTCGGGGCGAATCTGGTACCCATTGCTGTGCCGATTTGTTGTTGATAGTAGTCAGAGTTAAAGATGAAATAGTTATGTGTTAGTATGAAATGAACTCCGGAAGTGATGAAATTTATTTGATCGGTTTTCAGTGGTGAGTAATCTGTTAAATGTTTTTTCAGTGCTGATATGCCTTGTGTATGGTCGATGATTGTGTATAAAGAGTTCACATCAAGTGTTCCTAGTGTCCAATTTTCATTATATTCTATTGATTCCAATGTGGTAATGATGGCCGTGGTGTCCTTAATGTAAGAAGGGATAATTTTCACATATGGTTGTAGCATCTTATCTATGTATTCAGACAAGTTTGATGTAATTGATCCTATGCCTGAAATTATGGGTCTTCCAGGAGGAGCAGTTGGGTTTTTGTGTAATTTAGGTATGCAATAGAATGCTGGTAAGCGTTTTTGTGTGGATGTAATATATTTGTGTTCTCGTTCTAAGAGAATGTCATCATTCAGGCCATTGGTACAGTATTCTACTAATTTCTTTTGGTATTCTTCTGTGGGGTCTTGTTTTAGTCTTTGATAGGTTAAGTGATCTGACAATTGGCGTATGCATTCCTGATTATAATTTGCGGAGTCTAGTATGACTATGGCCCCTCCCTTGTCTGCTGGGCGGATGGTGATCTCTTCCATTACTTGGAGCTGTTTCATTGCCTCCCTTTCTTTTCTTGTTAGGTTATTTGAGTATAGATGTGTTTTCAATTTCCTAATGTCTTGTTCTACATTTTTGCGGAATGCTGCAATTTCTTGGCTGATTTCTTGTCTGGGAAAATGTTTTGATTTGCTCCTCAAGGCTGTGTGTGCATAGTTGTCACTTTCAGGTATGTGTGGAATAGTTGTATTCTTTAAATGGTATTTCTTTAAACATAGTTTTCTGATATATTTTTCAATACCTATATAGGTTGCAAATTTATTCAGATTTGTTGTTGGTGCAAAGTTGAGGCCTTTGTTTAATAGTTTTTTCTGATCTGATGTTAGGTCTATCTGACTTAAATTAACTATAATTTCCTCTTGTTCTATCTGTTGTGGTGTCTGTTTGAGTAATGATCGTCTTCTTCCTCTTCGTATCTTTCTCTTCGTTGGTATGTGCGTGTTTTGGGTGGGATCCATGTTTGTTGTGACTGGTTCTCCCTCTGGTAGTGATTTTGGTGTGGGTTCTGATGTCTGTACTGTGTCGGACCATCCCTTGGCTGATATGTTGATTTGTTCGTTTGTCTGTGTCTCAGGTTGTAATCGTGAGTAGAGGAATGTATCTGATTGTGTTTTTTCTTCAAAATTGATGCAGGTGTCATTTTTTGTCTGGTTTTGTGATGAGGGGGAGTTGCATCTAAAAAATGTGGGGTTGCAAGTGTTTCGTATCTATTAGAGGTTGGCACATTGTAGTGGGTGGGTGAATTAGTTGTGACTGAGTTTGGATATTTTCTGTTTGTCCCATTATTTGTTTTTTCTTCTATATTTTTAGATGGTATATGGTTTGTGTGTTCCACTGATTGATTATTTCGTTCGTCATAATGGTTATGTTCATATCTTTGTGTATTATGCTCCTCATATTGATAGTGTCTCAATTTTTTTGTTTTTTTGTATATTATTTCCTTTTCTAATGTGTCTAGTCCTTTACATACCCTTTCTTCCCATTTATGGTATTCCTCATCTTTTTGGAGGGATTCCATTTTCTCTTTTAGTTTATCTATTTGTGTAATGGTTTCTTCTAATAATTGTTTTCTTCTTTTTATTATTAGTTCTACTAGAATACATGACTGAGTTCTTAGACATGATTCCCATTCTTCTTTGAATTCTATACTGAGTAGGTCTTGTGCTGGGTCTTTAAATAATGTTAGACCTTTTGGAATCTGTCCTCTTTCTAAGCACTGAGTGAGAGCTTTTATTTCCCATCTGTGCTTCAATTGTTTGTGTAATAGTTTTTCTAGTTCTTTGAATGTAGTAGTTAATGATATCGTGGAGTCTACTATGCTTTTGCTTGGATTTTGCTCATCAAAGGAATATGTGTCTATTTTTCTGCATTTGCTTTCCATATGGCTCCAAATGTCCATATTAGACCGGCCGGGAGCTCACCAGATAGGTGTAAATGTAATTTGAATAGAATAATTACTGAGGCTCACCTGTCGGTCTATACGGATAGAGGTGCTCACTCGCCGGTACACCTAAAACCGTGGAATTATGTGATATTAAGGAAGGAAATTGCGATGGCACACTCTCATTTGGATATAAATTATTATTTAATGTTTTTAGTTAAATCAAGTTAAATAATGTTTAGTCTATGGTAAAAAAAAAATTCTGTATTAAGATAAAAAATGAAAAAATGAGATAAAAAATAATAAAGATAAAAAATAAAAATAAAAATGATTAAAAATAATGAAAGTTCAAAGTCTTATGATGGATTTTTAACGGGTCTCTTCAGTAAATATTGGATGGTTATATCATGTAGGCAAAAAATGAGAACAGTTCACTTTTATGAGTTAACGTTGTTTTTTCAAGGTTATACAATGTGACTGGTGGAAAAATTCAAAATATATGAAAAAAGCGGTGCAAAAGAATGTTAATAAAACATATGTGGTTGGTTAAGATATATATCTTGAGAAAAAGGGGTGCTCATTTAAAATAAATGTTGTGCACAACAAAAGTTAATTGAAGTCCATGTGATGCCTCCAGGCTGGTGAGTACATATAAGTGTCACAGTAATGTTCCCGGGTGTACTCCTGGTTTCCCAATGTTGGGATATTTGCCTTATATAGGAAAATAATATAGCGCTTTTGCTGGTATACTTAGTAGGCTTTAACAGTAATATGTTATTATTGCCGGTAGTGCATATTATCACAATGTAAGGGAACAGTATTGCTGATGCTGTACGTTACCCTTCTTCATCTGTTCCGATGCTGTTTCTCCTTTAGGCAAGGACCTGCGTGGCGTCCCACGTGATCACTAGCCTTTCCATGTGATGTACGCACGTGACTATGATGCGGTGTGACGTCACTGGTGTTCGTTTTTGATTGGCCAATCCTTTCCACTGCGGGAAGCTTTGAAAAGATTATCGTGACGGTTGATATTCTTCGTCCGAATAATTTTCAGTTCCAAACGTCCGGGTCTACCAGCACCACTATCTCCTCTCCTTTTTAGGCCCCTCTCCCTTTACACGCATCCTAACCCTCCCAAGACAACCCTCCCAAGACAACCAAGTTCAACTGAGAAACCGCACAGAAACTGCAGAAGACATCGCAAATAAACACAAAACTCAAAATAAGTCCAATATAATAGAAAAGCTCTCTCAGAGTTAATTGATGTGACACACAAAGTAGGCACATATTCTAATTACAAATATCAGACTTAAACAACCTGGACAAGAATAAAGACATCTAGAAAAAGACAACCATGAAACGTCCTTGATATATATATATTGTACCAATTTTATATATATTTTACCAATTTAATAAATCAAGGAGAATAAGAAACCCCAACTTCTAAAATATATCTGGATATCATAAATAAGAATTCAAACCATCCTAAAAAAAACGTATAGAAACCGCACTAAAAATTAGGGACCACATAAATCTCAACTATTTATTAAACATCGCTCCCCTGAGATATGGGGATACATAAAATAGGGAGATAAATCATAACCACATTTCAAATACACTAAAAGATTCAAAAAGTTACAGTCAAGGTCCATTACCATAAAAAGACAGATCACTTCAATCATCACTAAAATTAAGTACAAAATCCAACAAGAAAGTATGTCATATATAAATCATAATACAATATAAATTATACTAAAACCGCACTCAGAAACCCAAGATGAACAGGTAGTGTGAACACACACCAAATCATTCATCTATCTATCAGAAAGAATCCGGACCGGAATTTCCAAACAACCAAAGCAAACAGTATCCATCAATTGACAAAATCCACACCAGGATTCCCAAACAACCTAAGCAAATTGAAAGCAACACCCCTTAAAGAAAACAGCACATAAATCCTCACTTGCTCCGGATACATCACAACTTGACCACTGAGGAAGGGACCATAAGTGTCCCGAAACGCGTCTGGTCTGAGGAACTAGTGAGGACTACAATTAACCCGGACGTTTGGAACTGAAAATTATTCGGACGAAGAATATCAACCGTCACGATAATCTTTTCAAAGCTTCCCGCAGTGGAAAGGATTGGCCAATCAAAAACGAACACCAGTGACGTCACACCGCATCATAGTCACGTGCGTACATCACATGGTAAGGCTAGTGATCACGTGGGACGCCACGCAGGTCCTTGCCTAAAGGAGAAACAGCATCGGAACAGATGAAGAAGGGTAACGTACAGCATCAGCAATACTGTTCCCTTACATTGTGATAATATGCACTACCGGCAATAATAACATATTACTGTTAAAGCCTACTAAGTATACCAGCAAAAGCGCTATATTATTTTCCTATATAAGGCAAATATCCCAACATTGGGAAACCAGGAGTACACCCGGGAACATTACTGTGACACTTATATGTACTCACCAGCCTGGAGGCATCACATGGACTTCAATTAACTTTTGTTGTGCACAACATTTATTTTAAATGAGCACCCCTTTTTCTCAAGATATATATCTTAACCAACCACATATGTTTTATTAACATTCTTTTGCACCGCTTTTTTCATATATTTTGAATTTTTCCACCAGTCACATTGTATAACCTTGAAAAAACAACGTTAACTCATAAAAGTGAACTGTTCTCATTTTTTGCCTACATGATATAACCATCCAATATTTACTGAAGAGACCCGTTAAAAATCCATCATAAGACTTTAAACTTTCATTATTTTTAATCATTTTTATTTTTATTTTTTATCTTTATTATTTTTTATCTCATTTTTTCATTTTTTATCTTAATACAGAATTTTTTTTTTACCATAGACTAAACATTATTTAACTTGATTTAACTAAAAACATTAAATAATAATTTATATCCAAATGAGAGTGTGCCATCGCAATTTCCTTCCTTAATATCACATACAGACGTGGACAAAATTGTTGGTACCCTTTGGTCAATGAAAGAAAAAGTCACAATGGTCACAGAAATAACTTTAATCTGACAAAAGTAATAATAAATTAAAATTCTATAAATGTTAACCAATGAAAGTCAGACATTGTTTTTCAACCATGCTTCAACAGAATTATGTAAAAAAATAAACTCATGAAACAGGCATGGACAAAAATGATGGTACCCCTAGAAAACACAGAACATAATGTGACCAAAGGGACATGTTAATTCAAGGTGTGTCCACTAATTAGCATCACAGGTGTCTACAACCTTGTAATCAGCCATTGGGCCTATATATATGGCTCCAGGTAATCACTGTGTTGTTTGGTGATATGGTGTGTACCACACTCGACATGGACCAGAGGAAGCAAAGGAAAGAGCTGTCTCAAGAGATCAGAAAGAAAATTATAGACAAGCATGTTAAAGGTAAAGGCTATAAGACCATCTCCAAGCAACTAGATGTTCCTGTGAGTACAGTTGCACATATTATTCATAAGTTTAAGATCCATGGGACTGTAGCCAACCTCCCTGGACGTGGCCGCAGGAGGAAAATTGATGACAAATCTAAGAGACGGATAATCCGAATGGTAACAAAAGAGCCTAGAAAGACTTCTAAAGAGATTCAAGGTGAACTTCATGCTCAAGGAACATCAGTGTCAGATCGCACCATCCGTCGTTGTTTGAGCCAAAGTGGACTACATGGGAGACGACCAAGGAGGACACCATTGTTGAAAACGAATCATAAAAAAGCAAGACTGGAATATGCCAAACTACATGTTGACAAGCCACAAAGCTTCTGGGAGAATGTCCTGTGGACAGATGAGACAAAAATCGAAGTTTTTGCCAAGGCACATCAGCTGTATGTTCACAGACGAAAAAATGAAGCATATCAAGAAAAGAACACTGTCCCTACTGTGAAACATGGAGGAGGCTCTGTTATGTTCTGGGGCTGCTTTGCTGCGTCTGGCACAGGGTGTCTTGAATCTGTGCAGGGTACAATGAAATCTCAAGACTATCAAGGAATTCTAGAGAGAAATGTACTAGCCAGTGTCAGAAAGCTTGGTCTCAGTCGCAGGTCATGGGTCTTGCAACAGGACAATGACCCAAAACACACCGCTAAAAACACCCAAGAATGGCTAAGAGGAAAAAATTGGACTATTCTAAAGTGGCCTTCTATGAGCCCTGACCTCAATCCTATTGAGCATCTTTGGAAGGAGCTGAAACATGCAGTCTGGAAAAGGCACCCTTCAAACCGGACACAACTGGAGCAGTTTGCTCATGAGGAGTGGGCCAAAATACCTGCTGAGAGGTGCAGATGTCTCATTGACAGTTACAGGAAGCGTTTGATTGCAGTGATTGCCTCAAAAGGTTGCGCAACAAAATATTAAGTTAGGGGTACCATCATTTTTGTCCATGCCTGTTTCATGAGTTTATTTTTTTACATAATTCTGTTGAAGCATGGTTGAAAAACAATGTCTGACTTTCATTGGTTAACATTTATAGAATTTTAATTTATTATTACTTTTGTCAGATTAAAGTTATTTCTGTGACCATTGTGACTTTTTCTTTCATTGACCAAAGGGTACCAACAATTTTGTCCACGTCTGTAATTCCACGGTTTTAGGTGTACCGGCGAGTGAGCACCTCTATCCGTATAGACCGACAGGTGAGCCTCAGTAATTATTCTATTCATATTGATAATCCCCACCTCACCAATCACTGAGAATGTTCCAGCGCATACCTAGCTCTGCTACATATAGTTTTAACGTTGAAAATAGTCTGCAATTTAGATAAATGCATATTTTTTATTTAATTTTTTTGTTTTTTACAGTTGTCTACGAGTTCCAGCATATCGTCAGTTTACAACCTGGATCTATAGATTTCTAGGCAAACATGTATGGATACCAATTCCCTCATGTGTAACAAAAATATTAGAGAGCCTTTTCCTGACCATGAATGACAATATACCGGTTTCCAATACTATTCGGATGTTTCCATGTTTTTTGATAATTTAGATTTACAATATTTAGTATTTTTTGCTAAACAAAATATAATATTTTGGTATTTTCATTTATCCAATTTTTTTTATATCAATATTATTTATTAAATTGCAATTGTTGTATTATATTCATTTTTTAATATAACATTTTAAATACATTTTTAAAAAGGTTTTTTACTATGAAAGGTTTTAATAATTTTAAGTATTGCAATTTATTTTATTTACTAAATTTATAATACAGAATTCCAGTGGGTTTCACCTTGAACAACTAGAAAAATTGGATAAAAATTCAGCAAGATATTTGAACAATTTTTTTTTAATAACAAAAACTAATTAACATTTGCAACATGTACATGTAAAACGATGTTATAATTACAAGAAACGAAAAAATTTAATACAACATTTACAAGAAGGATAACCATAATATGCATTAGTAAAGTAAATGTAAATAAAACAATATAATAACAAAATTTAGTAGTATCATTGTAGAAAATTTATTTTCTAAAGAGATGTCTTCGCACCAGATCTTCTTTAGGTGGCCTTTCAACTGGTGCTATGTTTCGGGGTAAACTGGGCAAGGCAGATTCCCATGTGGATTCAAATTTTCCCTCAGCAAGTTCAATAATTCTAATGAATATTGGCTTCAAAAATTCTTGAGACCGTGGTTCGTACAGTAACTTGACCACCCAGGCTTTGCGTGCTTTACTGTACTCAAATCTATATTTTTTAGCTTGTTCCTGACCCTCTGCATCAGTCCTTTCTTGGAAAACTGCCTGTACTCTGCCAACATTTGTATTGTGTTCCAAAACAGCGAGTGTTGTACGAGCTACCATGGCATCAAAATAAAAATGCACCCGTTTAGGTCGGTACTTTAGTACGCAGGAGTGGAAAACCTCTAAATCTCCTGTATGACAAAAAAAAACAAAGATGTTCAATGTCCTTTATAAGTTTCTGACTTTCAACAATACTTTTCAGCTTTTCAAATGCGGCAGAGTGATCAAGGAGCCACTTTTTATCTTGTATTTCTGTGTTATGATGGCACCGTGAGTATTCATCTTCTGTTTCCCATTCGTGTATATTTAAAACATGTTTTAGAACGGACTTCCATCTTATCACTAATTTTGTAGGGTTGCCATCACAATTTCTAGCGCACCACCATAGATGGTTTTTTATGGATGATATCCACGGTGAGAGGGCAGAACAATTTTGGGTTTTTGAAGCAGTTAGAATTTTTTGGCCAACTGACTTTGCCAGATGCCAAACATCAAATTGATGGATTATCCGTGGATATTCATCTTTTATTAGTTTCCGTATTGAAACATGGCGATCGGTTGCCACTATTCTAACATTTATATTTTTTTCTATAATTCGGTCTATTGTTTCTTTAAAAGCATTTTTTTCTAGGCTAACTGAAGATGCCGGAGGAATTATTTGTACAACACTAAAGTCGACTATTTTTCCTTGGTCAGTCTCCATCATTGTATATATACAATATTTAGCTGAAAATCCAGGGCTGTCAGATTGACCGTCACCCGCCAAGCATACAGGTGATCTTCCTAGTGCAGAGACAATTTTTGCACGTTCTTGTTGCCATTCTTCGTGTATGCTTGGAAAAATGTATTTTGGCTGGTAACGGTAATGGGTTGAACGAGATATCATAAAAATATTTATTATATCAAAAAACATTTTTATTTTGAGGAAGTGATTCCCACTAAGCACTATTGCACTAGACAAGAGTAGGTTGCCGGCGGAAATGCGATTTACTCTCGGCTGGCTGGTCCATAGTAGTTGAATGTGACCCCGGACACATTTCACATCCAAGTTAATCGCAGATCCGATCTGTCTAATCTTCTTATGAGTTAGTCGACTCCCACATGACTTCCTATATTGGCATGGAATCATACTGATCAGACTATCCAGGCAACTTTCGAAAACTATAAAAAAAAATTCACTAACAGGGTCTTTGATATCACCTCCAATTATATCCATTTGGTTCCCATCGATTGTTACTTGATCTAGAGGCTCTATCTCATCCTCAAAGTCTTCTAGGAATGTAGATAAATCTTCGTCTTCCTCTTCATCAGATTCCATAATTACCCCAGGCGATAAATCAGGTTCTTCTTCTATAGCATCATTTTCTTCTTCCAATAAATTTATACTTGTAAGTTGAATTGTATGACAATCTCTAATGTTTGTTTTCTTCAATGGTGACAGTTCGTTTATTTCTAATCTGCTGCACAGTTTGGCAGCGCTCAATGGTGTTGAATAAAATAAACTTTGTGACATCTCAATGTCTTCACTGAATTGTATATTATCATTGTCAGAATGCTTGGATGGTTCAATTTCTTCTTCTAACAGGTCTATTTGGCCATTATCTGAACTTTCATCTTCGTTCAGCTGTCCTTTGCCACTTGCGAGTGATGTTTTTTCACATGTTTTTCCTTTTTTTTTTTTTTTGCCAGAAAAAGATACTTTAGCACTTTTTACACGGTCCTTCAATAGACAACACTGTGTTCCTCGTTGACGATATCTTATTTTTTTGGTCTGGATACCAATATTGACTTTTGAAACATAACTCGTATCAAGGACAAATGTCTTATGATCCTTAGACCAATATAAGTCTGTATTTGTTGACTGATCAACCATGGTTGGCAAGCTATAAGTAGGAAGTAAAACATTGGTGTCTGTAACAGTTGCAGTAATTGGCAGGTGAAGTTGGATCGTGCTTCCCAGGAGATTAATTTCACCGTGTAGAACGACATTCCCACTTGAACCAACCGGATGTGACACAACTTGTGTGTTTTGACGTTCTGATACCCTTCTTCTTTTTTGTTTTCTTTTGACACATGGGGTAGCTGCTATTGTTGGCAATGTTCCATCGGAACTTTTTGTTTCTCCAACGAGTTCTCCGGAAACATCTCCTAACGGAGTAGCGGAGCGCGATTCTGAACTAACCAATGATTCCGAAGTTGTCTGACTTTCCGTCTCAGTAGTTGCATCCGATGAATCCAGGGTACTGCTAATTTTTGGTGGGAAAATGGTGGGCACAGCATCACAACGTAATTTTTTACGCAATCCTCCTTCCTCATATGAAAAATAGTCAAAGTGCTTTGAGCACAATCGATAATTATCATTTTTTTTTTGTGTTTCCAAGATTTTTTCAAGCCATTCGTCCACGTTTGGAAAATGGTCAGGAGCCTGCTCAAGCCATTTTCGGACTATTCTGGGATCTTTTGGAAAGACATGCATTATGATATTTTTATCTTTGTTTTTCCAGGTGTGGGTACATCCCTTTATAATGCACGAGGGCATGTTGGAAATTCCAAATTTAGTGATCTGTAAAGGTTGATAAAATAGCCTTCATTAGAAATATATCAAATTCAAAATACCACAAACAATAAAAAATTTAAAAAATTGTGATCGAAATTAGCTTTTTCTCATAGTAGATCATAATTGTGGTTTGCAGACCGATAGATCCGCTTATCAATCATAGAGGTGGTAAAAGTTGTTAAATTTGAGGAACACCTCATCTACGTATACCAAAACTAAATACAAGTTGTTGGCCTCTACCAAACCAATCGAAACTACAACAATCAACAAATGGGGTTAGATAAATATTAATATTTTGAATATAGCATTAAAATATATCATATATATATATATATATATATATATGTAAAATAAAACAAAACATGCTCTCTTACCGTTCAAATCAGTCAACAGGCGTACTATTTCCTGGAATAGATGTTACTAAATCGGATTTCAAGAGTCGAGATAACACGCTGTAATGCAAGCAGGAATCTCCAGAATCGTATACTGGAAAAAAAATAAAAAATAAAATATATATATATATAAATAAATAAAAAATAAATAAATATTCAAGTGTCCTTTGCTTTGTCCCTATAAAATCCATGTTGTACAACATATATACCTGTGAATCATATTCCATCCATTCCAGGCCTCTCCATTCTCAAATAAATCCTTTCTGTCCACCATATATCCCAGTAACTAAAATTACATCCCATAATGGCCGTTCCTTTGTCCCTATAAATTCACATTATAGATTAGCTCCAAAGTTTGAACAACCCCCACCCACCACTGATGCAGATTTGTTTCCATTACAGCTGTACTCCAGTTGTGTATAAACCTTACACTATGTATCTTTATAGATGCATAAACAGCTCAGCTACATGTGTCTTCTCCAGTCCCATAAGATTACTTTGGCTGAATGGCTTCCTAAACAGCCCTGCTACATCTTTATTCTACTCCCCCACTAGCACTGTGTCTGAAAAGCTTCATATACAGCTCTGCTACATCTGTCCATTTATCTCTTCAACCAGCACGGTGTTCGAACAGCAGCATATTCGGCCATGCTACATCGTTTTCTCTATAACACCATCATTGATGCTGACCCGCCACATATACAGCTCTGATACATCTGTCTATTCCCTTCCCCACTATAACTATGGCAGAAAATCTGTATATTCTGCTCTGCCACAGCCCCCATCAGCCTCATATAGCCCCCATCAGCCTCATATAGCCCCCATCAGCCTCATATAGCCCCCATCAGCCTCATATAGCCCCCATCAGCCTCAGATAGCCCCCCATCAGCCTCAGATAGCCCCCCATCAGCCTCAGATAGCCCCCCATCAGCCTCAGATAGCCCCCCATCAGCCTCAGATAGCCCCCCATCAGCCTCATACAGCCCCCATCAGCCTCATACAGCCCCCATCAGCCTCATATAGCCCCCATCAGCCTCATATAGCCCCCATCAGCCTCATATAGCCCCCATCAGCCTCATATGCCCCCCATCAGCCTCATATAGCCCCCATCAGCCTCATACAGCCCCCATCAGCCTCATATAGCCCCCATCAGCCTCATATGCCCCCCATCAGCCTCATACAGCCAAGCCCCCATCAGCCTCATACAGCCCCCATCAGCCTCATACAGCCCCCATCAGCCTCATACAGCCCCCATCAGCCTCATACAGCCCCCATCAGCCTCATACAGCCCCTACAGCCCCCATCAGCCTCATACAGCCCCCATCAGCCTCATACAGCCCCCATCAGCCTCATACAGCCCCCATCAGCCTCAGATAGCCCCCCATCAGCCTCATATAGCCCCCATCAGCCTCAGATAGCCCCCCATCAGCCTCATATAGCCCCCATCAGCCTCAGATAGCCCCCCATCAGCCTCATATAGCCCCCATCAGCCTCATACAGCCCCCATCAGCCTCATATAGCCCCCATCAGCCTCATATGCCCCCCATCAGCCTCATACAGCCCCCATCAGCCTCATACAGCCCCCATCAGCCTCATATAGCCCCCATCAGCCTCAGATAGCCCCCCATCAGCCTCATATAGCCCCCATCAGCCTCATATAGCCCCCATCAGCCTCATATAGCCCACATCAGCCTCATATAGCCCCCATCAGCCTCAGATAGCCCCCCATCAGCCTCATATAGCCCCCATCAGCCTCATATAGCCCCCATCAGCCTCATATAGCCCCCATCAGCCTCATATAGCCCCCATCAGCCTCATATAGCCCACATCAGCCTCATTCAGCCCCCATCAGCCTCATACAGTCCCCATCAGCCTCATACAGCCCCCATCAGCCTCATACAGCCCCCATCAGCCTCATACAGCCCCCATCAGCCTCATACAGCCCCCATCAGCCTCATACAGCCCCCATCAGCCTCATACAGCCCCCATCAGCCTCATATAGCCCCCATCAGCCTCATATAGCCCCCATCAGCCTCATATAGCCCCCATCAGCCTCATATAGCCCCCATCAGCCTCATATAGCCCCCATCAGCCTCATATAGCCCCCATCAGCCTCATATAGCCCCCATCAGCCTCATATAGCCCCCATCAGCCTCATATAGCCCCCATCAGCCTCATATAGCCCACATCAGCCTCATATAGCCCCCATCAGCCTCATACAGCCCCCATCAGCCTCATACAGCCGCCATCAGCCTCATACAGCCCCCATCAGCCTCATACAGCCCCCATCAGCCTCATATAGCCCCCATCAGCCTCATATAGCCCCCATCAGCCTCATATAGCCCCCATCAGCCTCATATAGCCCCCATCAGCCTCATATAGCCCACATCAGCCTCATATAGCCCCCATCAGCCTCATACTGCCCCATCAGCCTCATACAGCCCCCATCAGCCTCATACAGCCCCCATCAGCCTCATATAGCCCCCATCAGCCTCATATAGCCCCCATCAGCCTCATATGCCCCCCATCAGCCTCATATAGCCCCCATCAGCCTCATATAGCCCCCCATCAGCCTCATATAGCCCCCATCAGCCTCATATAGCCCCCATCAGCCTCAGATAGCCCCCCATCAGCCTCATATAGCCCCCATCAGCCTCAGATAGCCCCCCATCAGCCTCATATAGCCCCCATCAGCCTCATACAGCCCCCATCAGCCTCATATAGCCCCCATCAGCCTCATATGCCCCCCATCAGCCTCATACAGCCCCCATCAGCCTCATACAGCCCCCATCAGCCTCATATAGCCCCCATCAGCCTCATATAGCCCCCATCAGCCTCATATAGCCCCCCATCAGCCTCATATAGCCCCCATCAGCCTCAGATAGCCCCCCATCAGCCTCATATAGCCCCCATCAGCCTCATATAGCCCCCATCAGCCTCATATAGCCCCCATCAGCCTCATATAGCCCCCATCAGCCTCATATAGCCCACATCAGCCTCATATAGCCCCCATCAGCCTCAGATAGCCCCCCATCAGCCTCATATAGCCCCCATCAGCCTCATATAGCCCCCATCAGCCTCATATAGCCCACATCAGCCTCATATAGCCCACATCAGCCTCATATAGCCCACATCAGCCTCATATGCCCCCATCAGCCTCATATGCCCCCATCAGCCTCATATGCCCCCCATCAGCCTCATATGCCCCCCATCAGCCTCATATGCCCCCATCAGCCTCAGATAGCCCCCCCATTAGCCTCATTTAGCCCTACCCCATTAGCCTCAATAGCCCCCCCATCATCCATCCGCCCCAAAAGTCAGTCCGTCTGCCCCCTCAAGTGCCTCCATCAGCCCCCAATCTCATATATAACATATACTCACCACGCTGTCTCTCCCACGCCGTCCGCTCTCTGAGTCCTCTCTCCCTTCCACAAAGTAATCGGCCGCGCATGCGCAGATCGCGGCTAAAAGGAAAATAGATCTGCGCATGCGCGGACCGCCCGGCGACGTGCGCGTTCTTGAGAATCAGTACAGCCGCCGCTAGATCACCAGGGAAGGAGTGCGCAAGCGCGGCCATTGGATGCGGCCGGCGAGCGGCGGCCGTATCCAAGGGCAGCGCTTATAAACTAGGGATTTGGGATTTTGAATTTATAAAAGAAAAGTAGGTTTTTTTTAATTAGTTGTATTTAGTAAAAAGTTTATTTGGGGGGCTGTAATTGAATGAGACATGATTATATTGATGGGAATACCCCTTTAAGGTTAATAAATACTCGGTAAAAGAAAGACAGCCGAATTACATAGTTACATAGTTGATACGGTTGAAAAAAGACATAAGTTCATCAAGTTCAACCAAGGGATGGTGGGGATGCGAATCCCCAGAAGGAAGTGAGACTCGGATTTCTACACATTTTCATAAGCATTTATGTTTTTTACTTTTAAGAATTCATCTAAACCCTTTTTGAAACTGTCCACTGTTCCTGCTGTGACCACGTCCTGAGGAAGTGTATTCCACAGATTCACCGTTCTTACAGTAAAGAAGCTTTGACGCTTCTGGAGACTGAACTTTTTCTTCTCCAGTCGGAGGCAGTGCCCCCTTGTCGGGCATTTTACATGGAACAGTTTTTCACCTTATTTGTATGGCCCCTATTTGTATAGGTTAATCATGTCCCCCCTTAGGCCCCTTTCAAACGGACGAGTATTCCGCACGGATGCGATGCGTGAGTTGAACGCATTGCACCTGCACTGAATACCGACCCATTCATTTCTATGGGGCTGTTCACATGAGCGGTGATTTTCATGCATCACTTATGCGTTGTGTGAAAATCGCAGCATGCTCTATTTTGTGCGTTTTTCACGTAATGCAGGCCCCATAGAAATGAATGGGGTTGCGTGAAAATCGCAAGCATCCGCAAGCAAGTGCGGATGCGGTGCGATTTTTTACGCACGGTTGCTAGGAGACGATCGGGATGGAGACCCGATCATTATTATTTTCCCTTATAACATGGTTATAAGGGAAAATACTAGCATTCTGAATATAGAATGCATAGTAAAATAGACCTGGCAGGTTAAAAAATAAAAATAAAAATTAACTCACCTTAGTCCACTTGATCGCGTAGCCCGGCATCTCGTCTGTCTCCTTTGCTGAACAGGACCTGTGGTGACGTCACTCCGGTCATCACATGTTCCATCACATGATCTTTTGGTGATGGATCATGTGATGGATCATGTGATGATCGGTGTGACGTCACCACAGGTCCTGTTCCTGCAATGAATGCTCACCACAGGTCCTGTTCAGCAAAGGAGACAGAAGAGATGCCGGGCTACGCGATCAAGTGGACCATGGTGAGTTAAATAATTATTTTTTTTTAACCCCTCCAGCGCTATTTTACTATGCATTCTGTATTCAGAATGCTATTATTTTCCCTTATAACCATGTTATAAGGGAAAATAATACAATCTACAGAACACCGATCCCAGACCCGAACTTCTGTGAAAAAGTTCGGGTTTGGGTACCAAACATGCGCGATTTTTCTCACACGAGTGCAAAACGCATTACAATGTTTTGCACTCGCGCGGAAAAATCGCGGGTGTTCCCGCAACACGCCCGCACATTTTCCCGCAACACCCGTCTGAAAGAGGCCTTAGACATCTCTTCTCAAGACTAACTGTTCTATAATTACCTGTGAAGGAACTAGATCCTTTTTTGAATATGGGCACCACATTTGCCTTGCACCAATCACTTGGCACTGTACCAGAACCTAGAGAATCTTTAGAAATTATAAATATGATTATACGCCAGTCTCATTTTATTGCCAAAAACAAGCGAGCTTGATAAATATGCCCCAATGTGTCTGTTTGAAGAGTAATTTATGACCACATTTGCTATTATGAATCAGATATAAATTTATCTGATCATTCATCATCCCATCTTTCCTTCTGATGTGCAAGTTTAAAGCAACAGCTTGATAGTAAAATTGTGCTTTTGGTAAAACCGTGGAGCTGTGGCTCCATGCGTCCAGCGGTGGCCCTTGCAGACGAGCGATTGTCGCGCTGCGAGTCCGCAGTGCAGCTCCCGGCCTAAATTCCCAGAGCTGCCACGGGTCACAGAGCATTATATTGATTTATGATGCTATGTAACCCTTACAGTTCTGAAATGTATTGGATAACACTGACATAATGCTGCCAGTGTAATCCAATACATTCCAGAACTGTAAGGGTTACAAAGCATCATAAATCAATATAATGCTATGTGACCCCCGGCAGTGCTGGGAGGTCAGGCCGGGATCTGCGCTGGGGGCTCCTCTGCAAGGGGCCTAAGGGTATGTTCACACAGAGCGGCACATTTATCAAGCTCGCCTGTTTTTGGCCACAAAATTGGACAGGTGTATTTCATTCGTCTGTCTTTCTTTTGCAGAGTATTTATGAAAAATTGCACAGCCATTAATGTCTCCCGGGAAAATGCGGCTTTTACTGCAAAAAAATGTTGCACTTCACCACTGAAAACAGACGAAGAAAAGTACGCCAGTCCTGGTGTGGAGAACCTGTAAATTTGGGGCTAAGTGCAAATTTAAGCACGGGTGCTCGGTCTGTGGGGGGTCACACGGTGCAGCGCGGTGCTTTAGGAGCAGTAGACAAAGAGGGGGGGACTTCAATAGCAAAGGGGGAGACGCTGGTACGTCTGGGAAGGATGGGCCCATTTCTAGACAGGTATCCGGATAGGTAAGCGGCAGCGTTATTAACCACAGGTTTATACCCCCCTAGTGACCAGGCCCTTTTTTACAAATCGGCACTCCACAACTTTAGCGGTTTATTGCTCGGTCATGCAACTTACCACCCAAATGAATTTTACCTCCTTTTCTTCTCACTAATAGAGCTTTCATTTGGTGGTATTTCATTGCTGCTGACATTTTAACTTTTTTTGTTATTAATCGAAATGTAACGATTTTTTTGCAAAAAAATGACATTTTTCACTTTCAGTTCTAAAATTTTGCAAAAAAAAACGACATCCATATATAAAGTTTTCGCTAAATTTATTGTTCTACGTGTCTTTGATAAAAAAAAAATGTTTGGGTAAAAAAAAAATTGTTTGGGTAAAAGTTATAGCGTTTACAAACTATGGTACAAAAATGTGAATTTCCGCTTTTTGAAGCAGCTCTGACTTTCTGAGCACCTGTCATGTTTCCTGAGGTTCTACAATGCCCAGACAGTAGAAAACCCCCACAAATGACCCCATTTCGGAAAGTAGACACCCTAAGGTATTCGCTGATGGGCATAGTGAGTTCATAGAACTTTTTATTTTTTGTCACAAGTTAGCGGAAAATGATGATTTTTTTTTTTCTATTTGTTTTCTTACAAAGTCTCATATTCCACTAACTTGTGACAAAAAATAAAAACTTCCATGAACTCACTATGCCCATCACGAAATACCTTGGGGTGTCTTCTTTCCAAAATGGGGTCACCTGTGGGGAAGTTATACTGCCCTGGCATTCTAGGGGCCCTAATGTGTGGCAAGTAGTTTGAAATCAAAATGTGTAAAAAATGACCTGTGAAATCCGAAAGGTGCTCTTTGGAATGTGTGCCCCTTTGCCCACCTAGGCGGCAAAAAAGTGTGACACATCTGGTATCGCCGTACTCAGGAGAAGTTGGGGAATGTGTTTTGGGGTGTCATTTTACATATACCCATGCTGGGTGAGAGAAATATCTCTGCAAAAGACAACTTTTCCCATTTTTTTATACAAAGTTGGCATTTGACCAAGATATTTATCTCACCCAGCATGGGTATATGTAAAATGACACCCCAAAACACATTGCCCAACACCTCCTGAGTACTGCGATACCAGATGTGTGACACTTTTTTGCAGCCTAGGTGGGCAAAGGGGCCCAAATTCCTTTTAGGGGGGCATTTTTAGACATTTGGATCCCAGACTTCTTCTCATGGTTTCGGGCCCCTATAATGCCAGGTCAGTATAAATACCCCACATGTGACCCCATTTTGGAAAGAAGACACCCCAAGGTATTCAATGAGGGGCATGGCGAGTTCATCGAAATTTTTTTTTTGGGCACAAGTTAGCGGAAATTTTTTATTTTATTTTTTTTCTCACAAAGTCTCCCTTTCCGCTAACTTGGGACAAAAATGTCAATCTTTCATGGACTCAATATGCCCCTCACGGAATACCTTGGGGTGTCTTCTTTCCGAAATGGGGTCACATGTGGGGTATTTATACTGCCCTGGCATTTTAGGGGCCCTAAAGAGTGAGAAGAAGTCTGGAATATAAATGTCTAAAAAATGTTACGCGTTTGGATTCCGTGAGGGGTATGGCGAGTTCATGTGAGATTTTATTTTTTGACACAAGTTAGTGGAATATGAGACTTTGTAAGAAAAAAAAATATATATATTTCCGCTAACTTGGGCCAAAAAAAATTCTGAATGGAGCCTTACAGGGGGGCGATCAATGACCGGGGGGTGATCAGGGAGTGTATATGGGGTGATCACCCCCCTGTCACTGATCACCCCTCTGAAAGGCTCCATTCAGACGTCCATGTTTTTTACGGATCCACGGATACATAGATCGGAACCGCAAAACACATACGGACGTCTGAATGGAGCCTTACATGGGGGTGATCAATGACAGGGGGGTGATCAGGGAGTGTATATGGGGTGATCACCCCCCTGTAAGGCTCCATTCAGACGTCCGTATGCGTTTTGCGGATCCGATCCATGGATGCGTGGATCCGTAAAACACATATGGGCGTCTGAATGGAGCCTGACAGGGGGGTGATCAATGACAGGGGGGTGATCAATGACAGGGGGGTGATCAATGACAGGGGGGTGATCAATGACAGGAGGTGATCAGGGAGTGTATATGGGGTGATCACCCCCCTGTCACTGATCACCCCCCTGTAAGGCTCCATTCAGACGTCCGTATGCGTTTTGCGGATCCGATCCATGAATGCGTGGATCCGTAAAACACATGCAGACGTCTGAATGGAGCCTTACAGGGGGGTGATCATCCCATATAGACTCCCTGATCACCCCCCTGTAAGGCTCCATTCAGACGTCCGTATGTGTTTTGCGGATCCGATCCATGTATCCGTGGATCCGTAAAAATCATACGGACGTCTGAATGGAGCCTTACAGGGGGGTGATCAATGACGGAGGTGATCAGGGAGTCTATATGGGTGATCACTCCTCTGTCATTGATCACCCCCCTGTAAGGCTCCATTCAGACATCCGCATGTGTTTTGCGGATCCGATCCATGTATCAGTGGATCCGTAAAAATCATACGGACGTCTGAATGGAGCCTTACAGGGGGGTGATCAATGACAGGGGGGTGATCAATGACAGGAGGTGATCAGGGAGTGTATATGGGGTGATCACCCCCCTGTCACTGATCACCCCCCTGTAAGGCTCCATTCAGACGTCCGTATGCGTTTTGCGGATCCGATCCATGAATGCGTGGATCCGTAAAACACATGCAGACGTCTGAATGGAGCCTTACAGGGGGGTGATCATCCCATATAGACTCCCTGATCACCCCCCTGTAAGGCTCCATTCAGACGTCCGTATGTGTTTTGCGGATCCGATCCATGTATCCGTGGATCCGTAAAAATCATCGCTGACGCCCGGCACGTGGGCAACATACTTAAAAGCGTGGCAGTGCTGGGAGGATTAGTGCAGAAAGTTGGGGGTTGGGGACGGGGACTTGGAGATTCCGATGCTGTTTGTGGGTCACTGTAGGGAGGAGGGTTGGTCACTGGCAAAAATGAATAGTTGCATGGCCGGGCTGGCGTTTGGGTTTAAGTGTAGGAAGTGGCCGGATGTGCCGAAGTCATTTTTGGTGGTGCGGGCGTTGAAGGGGTGGCGTCGGGCGAGGGAGGGGGAAGATAGCAGGAGACCAGTATCCTTTGATTTATTGTTGAAGCTGGGGGAACAGTTGGGTGAGATTTGTAGTTCCGCCTCGGAAGAGTTGGCATTTTCGTTGGCGTTTTTTGGGGCTTTACGTTTGGGGGAGTTGGTTTGCCCGACGGTTCGGCGGCCGGGGGGGTTACAAAGGGCAGATGTGGAGTTGTTTCATGACCGGTTGGAATTTATCATTCGCCGCTCTAAGACGGATACGGAGGGACGGGGCAGAGAGTAGTGCTGTTTTGTGTGCCAGGTTGTGCTATGTGCCCGGTGCAGATTCTGTGGGATTACTTGGGGGATAGGAGGAGCGGGGTGTTGACGTTGTTAGTGCATAGGAATGATTCCTTTTTGTCCCGTTTTCAGTTCTCTGCGATTTTTTCAGTTCTCTGCAGGGTACTTGAGTCATTCGTTTAAAATCGGGGCGGCGACGGAAGCTGCAAGGTGGGGGTTGGGCGACGAGATCATTAAAAGGATTGGGCGATGGGAGTCTTTTCGGTTTAAATCCTACATTCGCTTGAATAGTTTGTAAGAGAACGGTTGGGGGTCAAGTGGTAGAGTGGTTGCATTGGAGATGTTATTCCTGGTTTGTTCTTGGTTTTATTTTCTCGTTACAGATGTGGTGCCGGCCCTAGTGTGGATCCTTGGGCATTCTTATGTCTTCTGGGGGGCTGTCCGGGCAGTGATAAGATGGCTGGGGCGTAGGGGCATGGTCTGGGCGGGGGTGTTGCCGGAGATTCACAGGTTTGTGAGGCAGGATAGGGCACCCGAGGTGTCGGTACTGCATGTGGGCGGTAATGACCTGGCGGCGCAGCCGTTCCTTGAGTTATTGCAGGGCATTAAATTTGATCTGTTGCGGATATGGGTGTTGTTCCCACGGATGGTCTGATATAGTCCCAAGGATGGTGTGGAGGATGGTGTGGAGGATGGTGTGGAGGGGTGCCCGTTCAGTGGAGGGTGTGAACAGGGCAAGAGTCAAGGTGAACGGGGCAATGGGTCGATTCATAGCCAGGAATGGGGCGGTGGCGGTGAGACACATGGAGTTTGAGAAGGGTGTAGGGGGGTTTTGGAGGGCTGACGGTGTGCACTTAAATGCAGTCGGTTTGGACATGTGGAACCTAGCAATTCAGGAGGGGATTGAAGTGGCTTTACGGTTATGGAGGGACGCACAGACTTAAGGCGGTCAAGTCTTCGCGTCAGTGGCGGGGGGAGGTCCTTGAAGTTGGTCATATTCACAGAGGAGGATGCTGGAGGGCTCCATGGTTGGGGCTGGATTCCCAGTGGTGGCGGTTTTAAAAGGGGCCATACAGTGGTGCTCCTGAGCTGGTGGGCAACGGCTGGAGGCAACGGCTGGAGGCAATACCCGGTGGGGTATTTGCAGTTGTTTGGGGGCTTCAAGGACCTCCCCTCGGAGGGAATTGTTATTTAATATATTATGTTTTGTATGTTAATAAAAGACGGCTGCTGTGGCCGATTTATTCCAAACCTGGTGTCTGAGTTTCATTATGGTATGTTAGGGTTAAGATACTGGGGGGTGGTGAATTATTGGGGAGATGGGGGAAAAGAAGGGTTACAGGGGTCGGACGGTAAGTAACCAATACCACCGTCATGAAACCGTCCCAGGCTTTGGAGAGGGTTGCCCTGCCTCTGTTGGAACTGCTGTGTGTTCCCCTTGTCTCCCCTCCTCGATTGTCCAAGGAACTACAGACTCTGCCGCCAGCGTTGTCAGCTGGAAATTTGGAGAGCAATTTTTCAACAAGGATCTTCTGGTATTGCACCGTTTAGTTTGTCCTCTCCACCAGAGGAATGAGAGATGAGAAGTTCTCTTTGTAGCGGGGGTCGAGAAGGGTGAACAACCAGTTATCCGTGTTGTCTAAAATGCTTATAACGCACGGGTCGCGGAAAAGGCAGCCTAACATGAAGTCAGCCATGTGTGCCAGAATACCAACAGGCAAGACTTCGCTCTCGTCATCAGGAGGATCACTCTCAATCTCCTACTCCTCTTTCTCCTCTTCTGCCCACCCACGCTGAACAGATGGAATTAAACTTCCATGGGTACTACCCTCTGTAGCGGATGCAACAGTCTCCTCCTCCTCCTCTTCATTGTCCAATTTGTGCTGAGAAGACGAACTGAGGGTGGTCTGGCTATCACCCTGTGTAATATCTTCCCCCATTTCCACCTCTTTCACATGCAAAGCGTCGTCCGTAATTGTAAGCAGCGAGCGTTTGAGTAGACACAGAAGTGGGATGGTGACGCTGATAATAGCGTTTTCGCCGCTCACCATCTGTGTTGATATCTCAAAGTTTATTAAAGCCTGTGACTAGCGGTAGCTGACTGGAAAGGCGACGACCATGTTGTAGATGGTATTCCACTACTGCCCTCTGCTGCTCACAAAGCCTGGCCAACATGTGGAAGGTGGAGTTCCAGCACATGCTCACGTCGCACAACAGTCGGAGAGCTGGCAATTGTAAGCGCTGCTGCAGCATTGACAGACCGGCTAAAGCTATTGATTACATGCGGAAATGTGCACACACGCGACGCACCTTCACCAGTAGCTCAGGCAAATTGGGGCAGGTTTTGAGAAACTGCTAAACCACAAGATTGAACACCTGGTCTAGTCATGGGATGTGTGTGAGCTTGCCGAGCTCCAAATCCGCCACCAAGTTACGGCCATTATCAGACACAACCATGCCTGGTTGTAGGTTGAGCAGCGAGAGCCACAGCTCATTTGGTATGCTGTTTGTCCCATAAGCATATCAGCTTCAGCTAGGCCTGTTGCCACTTCCCCACTGCAGTGCTACACTGGTTCCAGCTACCGACTGATGACTGACTGGTGCTTCACGCGGTGAATTCGGAGGTGGAAGTGGAGGAGGATGTGGAGGTGGAGGAGAAGTGGGGTTTGGAGGCACTAACGTAGGTGCTGGCGGAAACCCTGATCGACATAGGGCCCGCAATTCTTGGAGTCGGTTGCACCTGTGCCATCCCAGGGTACGACTCGCTCCCGGCCTCCACAACATTCACCCAGTGTGCCGTCAGGGAAATGTAGCGTCCGTGGCCGAATGCAGTTGTCCATGTGTCCATGGTTAAGTGGACCTTCCCAGTAACTGCGTTGGTCACGGCACGGCTGCCGACATCAGGCTGAGGAAGGCCTCAGTTTTCACAAGCCTAAATGGCAACATTTCCAGGGCCAGTCATTTGGAAAGCTGAACATTTAGTGCTATGGCCTGTGGGTGGGTGGCTGGGTATTTGCGCTTTAGTTCAAAGGCCTGGGGTAAGGACATTTGGATGCTGCGCAGCGACATGGAAGTGGATGTGGTCGCTGATGGTGTTTGCGAAAGTCCAGGTGCAGGGCGGGAGGAATCCGGGCCTGCGCCTTTGACAGAGGATTGGACAGCACGTAACATAGGGGAAGAGGAGGCAGTGGTGTGACCCGCAGACACTGATTGTGGACCCAGGCGTTCATCCCACTTATTACGGTGCTTGGATGCCATGTGGCGGATCATGCTGGTGGTGGTGAGGTTGTTAGTGTTCACGCCCCGTTTTTTTTGTATGGCACAGGTTGCAAACTACTATTCTTTTGTCGTCCGCACCTTCCTAAAAAAAGTGCCATACTGCAGAACATCTACCCCGTGGCAAGGGAGATTTCCGCAAGGGGATGCTTTGTGGAACAGTTATGGACCTGTTTGGTGTGGCCCGCCTTCTCCCTTTTGACACCCACTGCCTCTTCCAGCCTGTTTTGGTGCTGCAGATCCTTCCCCCTCTGTACTGCTGTCCTTGCTCGGCTTTCCACCTTCCCAAGTTGGGTCAGTGACCTCATCGTCCACCACCTCCTCTTCCACTTCCTCACTCTGATAATCCTCCTGATTTGTTGACCTAACAACAACCTCAGTGATTGACAACTGTGTCTCATCCTCTTCATCAACCTCTTGAGACAGTAATTGCCGTTGACTCATTGGCAACTGTGTCTCATCATCATCCAGCTCATTAAACACTAATTGCCGTTCCCCACGTCAAGTTCTTTTGACTGTGGAGGCTCATGGGGTTGGGAATCAGGGCACAAGATCTCATGTCCCTCTTCAAGCGTGCTTGGTGAGAGGGCCAAATCAAGTAATGGCGATGAAAAGAGGTCCTCAGAATATCCGAGTGTGGGATCACTTGTTTGGCAAGACTGTACATGGTAGTAGGAAGGAGGATCAGGGGTGAGGATTGTGTTGACCGGACTCCTGGCTACTGAGACTGGACTTGGTGGAAGACAGGGTGGTGCTTAACCCATTGGAAGCATTATCTGCTGCAATCCAACCGACCACCTGCTCGCACTGGGATGACTTTGCGAGCGTTGTCCTGCACCGCCTGGCAAACTGGGACATAAAGCTAGGTATCTTGGATGATTGTTTTTCTTGTGCTCTGGCAGCAGTCACAGTTTCTCTGCGCACAGGGCAATGGCTTCTGCATGCACCATCAGCATCACGGCCACTTCCCCGTCCCTTAATGCTCACCTTCTTCATTTTAAATGTGATATATGCTCGAAAGTATGTCACACGTACAGTAGCGTAGGATTTAAAAGTGTATGCGCAAAAAAATTTACAAATGTATTTGTGATGAGGAAATGTTATAGAAGACAGGTACCACAGGTAATGTCACTGTTCGCAGTGTCTACGGAAAAAGTACACTGGATGTCACTGATATTTTAGGGATGCGCACACTTTGAACAGGAGATGTGGCGTGGATAATTTAACTGTCCGCAGCAGACACCATCTAAGGGAAAAGTACACTGGATGTCACTGATTGTCATGGTCATATTGGTGTTTGACCGTGATGTGGTTGCCGTGCTGACTGGTTGCCAGGTGCAATGTGTAGTTTGTGGTTTGCACGTGCAATTCCCCTTTAAGGTGTGCCTCCCTGCTGTTTGGTGTACTAGGGATTAATCTTCTAGCTAGTGGGGATTATGGTGTGTCCTGGGTGTGGCCGCAAGCTTGTTGTATATCTGTGGCTTGCAGGCTGGGGGCAGTTGTTCTACAGCCTTGTTTGGTGATAGAGCTCTGCTCCTTGCCTGGGTGATCCAGCCCAGTCCTTGAAGGCCACCTTATGGGACATAAATTGTCTTTCCTTGTGTATGCTCCTGGTTCCCTACCTCACTTGTTATTTTTTAGGTGTGGGTTTATGTTCAGGGTGTGTTGTACGTCTTCATGGTTGTTACATGTCTGGGCTGTTGTTGGTGTTTGTCCCTACATGTATGTTTGACGTTTGCCCTGTATGTTGAAGCCTGTTTGCAGCGCTTCTTGGGGCTGCCATGCACTGGGTGAGCATGGGGGGCTCTGGCAGAGTTGGCATGCTGGATTCCTGTGTGGCTTGTTTGTACTGTGACCTGCTGTGTGTTCGGGCTCCTGTACTGATGCACAGGTTCCAGTTGTGGAGGCTTCGGCAGGTAAGTGAGTTGTCATGTTCTTACCTGCCGATCCTCTTGCTGTGTACGGTCTCTCCCTTTCCCTGCTTCTAGGTCTTTAGAGACTCATGTTCCTCCGTGTTGTGGATGAACTGTCACGGCTGAGGATGGGGAAAACCCTCAGCCATGCGATGCCCGATGATGTTGTGGCTGCTCGGCCAGGAGAACAGGATAGGGAGCAGGTCACCTCCTCAAGCATCCCTAACCTGACCCTAACTCCTACCTGCATGGGCCGACCTTTAAGGTAGGAGGACCCATGCGCAGGAACCTCGGAGCCCTGACTTACCCTCCGCAGATCCCTGAGCTAGGAGCTGGGTAAGACGACCTACTCCTCCAAGGTACGGAGGAGCAGGAGTCTCAATGGCCAAGCTGTTGGGAAAAGGGGAACTCATACAGCCTTACGGGTATGGCAGGCGAACTAGTAGTTCCACCAACCTGCCACAGCCTTGCTGACTGGATCCCTGTGCAAACAGGAATCCAGAACCGTAAGCTGCACCAAATCACATAGGAAGGTCCCAACAGAACATAACATACAACATCACACACAGCAAGACATAAACATAACGACAATATCTTTATGACCACAGGGGTGGCTCTCACTGGCAGGTAGAATAGAAAGGAGGCTGCTCCAGCCAAGCATGACTGAAGCAACCCTCAGACCTGAACTAACAGTGAGGCTTTATAGGCCAAGAAGCCACACCCCACAGTCAGACACACCCAGTGATATCACACACACACTGGGAAGGGAGCTAACCCTTCCAGCACCACAGAAGGGAAACACACATTAAATGGGAAGTGACCAAACTAAGATCACACTGTGGCTGTTGCCGCAGGCAACGACATGGGTGGCAGCCGTCCTGGGAGACAGCCCGAAGGCCGGGACACTGCCACCACATGTACAACATACTAAACGTTGCCACGGGCAGCCACAGTGAAAGGAAGATGTCCGTGTGCACCAAACATAAAACACAGTGCACACCAGACATACAAAAGTGCCTACACACACGCACACAACTCCAAGGGAACCGCACACATAGCTGTTGTCCGCGGCAACCGCACTTGAGGCAAACAACATCAAGCCTCAAGCTGCGGTTGAAACAACAACCCAAACCGCGGGCAACTGTATGCGGCTCCCAAGGAGTCACGGCCATAACCGTGGCCGTGACATGAACAGGTCGTTTCTCCCCTGCTCCTAAGTGAGGGATTTCCAGGACTGTCCGAGAACCCAAACCAAACCAAACCAGGAGGGGGGACAACTCCGCCCCCCCTACTTTTCCTTACCGAACTACCAACCACACCGCAAATCAACACAGGACTCCAACTTGTTGGATGGTGATCGGCCACAGCTTTATTTATTTTCTTATACCAACCAAACACCGAAACCGTTAACCATCATGAGCGGTATGCCGGCCACTGGCCTCCCAGTGGGCAAGTCCGCTATTTACTTTGCCCCGTCTTGTCATTTGCATATATATGCCGCCAGCTGTGACTTAACAGAAGTAGACCGAATCACTGTACCAAAACAGTCATTAACATACCAAACAGGCAATTGAAAATGAAGGTATATAAATATTTATTAATTTATTTTTATTTATTTTTTTATTTTTGTAATACACGTAAAATCAACAGAAAGGGAGGGCAGACGGGCCCGTCGCTGGCCATTCAAGAGGGAGATAAACGGGATGGGAAAATACTTAAACCAGAGGGGGCTGACTCCTGCAGCACGGGAAGGGGAGGGGCAGGCAAAGCACAGGGCTATATTAACCCCTTCCTGCCAAAACCAGCTCCCCTTATAGCAGAGCCGAACCAGCTTAAATCCCCCCCACCAGAAAAAAGGGGGGGGGGGGACAAACAAGAGAAGAAGGGAAGGGGGGTCCCAGAAGTCCACGACCCCCTTCCTTAAACAGTCAGGGGCTCATCAGGCGACTCAGGATATTAGGTATACAGGGTATGAGTCGTTCCACCATCTGGGTCTGCTCATACGGTTAGGAGTTAGGGAGAGGATTAGGGACGCAATAGGAGATGACCTGCTTCCCTTTTTCTTGCTTCCTGGCCTAGTTGCTACTGTTATCTCTTTACATTGTATAGTGTTTTTTTTTTCCCCCACTCCCCACCGTGACACTGATATTTTAGAGACACGCACACTTTACACAGGAGATGTGGCGCGAATAATTTAACTGTCCGCAGCGGCCTATTACACAGTATTTAGAGCAGGATGCGCTAAAAATATATATCACTCACAATAGTCCTTAAAAGGACTTTTGGGTCTCTTAAAAGTTTTTTGCATAAAAATCTTCCTATTACACTCCCTACACTGTCTGTCCTTTCCTATGCACAGCTCTCCCTAACACGGAGCAATTTAGCGCAGGTTGCTGCTGTCACACACAATAGTCCTTACAAGGACTTTTTGGTCTCTGAAACGTTTTTGTACAATTATTCTATATAGCACCCGATGACACGTTCTGGCCAGCCAATCACTGTAATGCCAGCCAACATGGCTACTGGCATTACAGTGAGGGCAGTACTCACCTGCACGTTTATTGGCTGCGTAGCAGCCAAAAAACATGTGCGGGGAGGAGACTCGAGCATGGCGTTCAAGCACATGCGGTACTTGGCCGAGTACCACCATGTGCCGAGCATCAAGATGCTTGGGCCGAACAGGTGTTCGGCCGAGCATGCTCGATCAACACTACTCCGTATTCATCCATGTGGTTTTTTTTTTGTCATGGTGTTTGGCACAGATCCAAGACAAAAACTGAGAGCAAATAATGCATTTTTGCATTGAAGTACACCCCCTCCCAAAATTTATAAAAAAAATGCACCAAAAAAGCACAAAAAAACCAAACCAAAAACGTGCATTTAAAAAAACCTGCAGATTGCCCGATTTTTTTAATCTGACTTAGGGCTCATGCACACGACAGTATGTATTTTGTGGTCCGCAAAAAACAGATCCGCAAAAAATACTGATGACGTCTGTGTGCATTCAGTTTTTTGCAGAATGGAACAGCTGGTCCCTAATAGAACAGTACTATCCTTGTCTGTAATGTGGACAATAATAGGACACACTCTATTCTTTTGCGGAATGGAAATACGGACACACGGAAACGGAATGTACATGGAGTAACTTAGTTTGTTTCTGCGGACCCATTGAAATGGATGGTTTCGCATACGGTCCGCAAAAAAAAATGGAACGGTCACGGAAAGAAAATACGTTCACACAATGTTTTTTTGTACTGAAAAAAACCTAAGGCAGAATCCTCATCAGGTGTTTTTGGATATGTTTTTTTCCCCCTGAAGTGTTTTATATGCAGTGTTTTATGTGGTTTTGGCTTGGATTTTTATTCCTGCCATTTTCAATAGGAATTTCACCCAGAATCCTTGTCCAGACTGTAAATTTTTTCAAGGTTGTGGACGGTATTTAAAAGTGCACGCTGAAAAGGATTGGTGGGCTATGCATGCATTTTTTGGGTAAAATTTTTTGGTGCAGAATCTGTGCCAAAATCTTGTAGCAGATATGTAGAACTGATGCAGCTGAGCTGATGGACAGAAAACCGGTGTGGTAGGGTTAATGGAGCAAAGTAGTAGCAGTGTATTCAATACAAAAAGTTTTGTTTTTATTGGATCTATTTAGTTTACTGAAAGTCATATACTTAAATATGAAGAACAGAAATGAAATGCATTGCATTTAATATGAAATTTTATCTCACACACAGAATATATATTATTTTTATGATCTATACCCCACGGCTATGTTACGTTGTTACTGCAATAACCTGAATAAAACGTATGCGGTTAACATTTAAAATGACAATAGGTTCACAAGACGCCTTCTGTATCTGGCTGATTATGTAGAAGAAAACCAGGTCATACAAACAATCACCAAATCTGCTTAGTCTATTAAACACTTCTGTCTTCCTGCTGGGTGTCATGTACAGTAACGAAGATAGGAGCTAATTACTAGTGTTAGGCAAGCATGCTCGGCCGAACACTAGTTCGGCTCGAGCAACGCGATGCTCGGCACATCGCGGTGTTCGGCCGAATACCGCGTGTGCTCGAGCGCGATGCTCGAGTCTCCTCCCCGCACGTTTGTTGGGTGCTATGCAGCCAATAAACGTGCAGGTAAGTACTGCCATTCACTGTAATGCCGATGACACGTGTTCGGCTCAGTATTAGTCAGGGAAAGCTGGAGAGCAGAAGGGAGAGATAGTGTAGGGATTGAAATAGCAATATTTAAGTTTTTATACTTGTTATAGACACAAAAGTCCATTTAAGGACTATTGTGTGTGGCAGCAACCTGCACTAAATTGCTAAAACTTGTTAGAGACCTAAAAGTCATTTTAAGAACTATAGTTGTATCTGGAAACAATGTATGTTTTTAGCACAACCTGCGAAAAATATCTTGCTATTGTTTGGCTGACTGCAGACAGCGACATTATCTGTGCTACATCTCCTGTCTAACGTGTGCGCAGCCTAAAAATATCTGTGACATCCAGTGTATTTGTCCGCTGCGGACAGTTACATTACCTGCGCTACAACTCCTGTATAATATTTGCGAATACGAAATATCAGTAACATTCAGTGTAATTTTTTATTAGCCGCTGGTGACAGCGACATTACTTGCTCTATACCTCCTGTATAACGTGTGCGCATCCTAAATATCAGTGACATTCATTCAGTGTAATTTTTTATTAGCCGCTGGTGACAGCGACAGTACTTGCACTATACCTCCTGTTTAATGTGTGCACATCCTAAATATCAGTGACATTCATTCAGTGTAATTTTTTATTAGGCAGTGGTGACAGCGACATTACTTGCACTATACCTACTGTTTAAAGTGTGTGCATCCTAAATATCAGTGACATTCATTTAGTGTAATTTTGTATTAGGCGGTGGTGACAGCGACATTACTTGCACTATACCCCCTGTTTAATGTGTGCGCATCCTAAATATCTGTGACATTCTGTGTACTTTATTTGCGCATACACTTACAAAACCTGTGCTCCTGTACGTGTGACATACGTACAAGCATATATACAATTTAATATGTGCAAGGCAAGCAGCAAGGGATGGGGAAGTGGCCGTGCTGCTGATGGTGCATTCATAGGCCGTGGCCCTGGGAGTGGTGAAACTGTGCCTGCTGCTAGAGCACAAGAAACACACTCATCCATAATACCTAGCTTTATGTCCCAGTTTACAGGGCGGTGAAGGATACCACTCTCGAAGTCAGACCAGTGCGAGCAGGTGGTCGGTTGGATTGCAGCAGATAATGCTTCCAGTCGGTTAAGCACCAACCTGTCTTCCACAAAGTCCAGTCTCAGTAGCCAAGAGTCTGGTCAACAGAATCCTCACCCTGATCCTCCTTCCTCCCTCCATGGAGAGTTTTGCCAAACAAGTGATCCCACATTCAGATATTCCGAGGAGCTCTTTTCATGCCATTCCTTGATTTGGTCCTCTCGCCAAGCCCGCTTGAAGAGGGACATGAGGAGATTGTGTGCATTGATGCCCAAACTCTGTAGCATCCACAGTCCGAAGAAGATGACAGTGGGAAATGGCAATTAGTGTTTCACGAGGTGGATAATGATGATGAGACACAGTTGCCAATAAGTCAGCCGCAATTAGTGTCTCAAGAGGTTCATGATGAGAATGAGACACAGTTGTCAATAACTGAGGTTGTTGTTAGGTCAACAAGTCAGGAGGATGACCAGAGTGAGGAAGTGGAAGAGGAGGTGCTGGACGATGAAGTCACTGACCCAACCTGGGAAGGTGGCAAGCCGAGCGAGGACAGCAGTACAGAGGGGGAGTGATCCGCAGCACCACAACAGGCTGAAAGAGGAAGTGGGGTGGCAAAAGGGAGAAGGTGGGTCACACCAAACAGGCCCGCAACTGTTCCCCGGAATACCCCCTTGAGGCATCTCCCTTGCCAAGGGGTAGGTGTTCCACAATTTGTAGGTGGTCAGCTCGGCAGCAGGCCCACAAAAATTTTTAAATGGTCAGCTCGGCAGCAGGACCTCACCCACAAATTATTTAGATGGTCAGCTCGGCAGCAGGCCCTTGCCCATAATGTTTTAGATGGTCAGCTCGGCAGCAGGCCCTTTCCCACTATTTTTTTAGATGGTCGGCTTGGCAGCAGGCCCTCACCCCTAATGTTTGAGCTGGTCAGCTCAGCAGCAGACCCTCACCCCTAATATTTTAGATGGTTAGATCAGCAGCAGGCCCTCGCCCCTAATGTTTTAGAGGGTCACCAGCAGGCCCTTCCTAATGTTTTTGAGGGTCACCATCAGGCCATCAATCATAATTTTTCAAGGGTGTGTATGATGCCCTCCTTTATGTGTAATAAAGGGTGTATTGGAGTGCCAGTACCTTGTAATTTTTGGCAGCCCTTTCCCTTAGTGCATAGGCTTTATGAGTGTAGGAGTCCCACTACCTGAACAATTGTACCACAATGTGAATCAGGCCCTCCTTTATGTGATATACAGGTTGTATCGGAGTGCCTCTTCCTTGTAATTTTTGGCAGCACTTGCACTTTTTATACAAGTAAATATACAGGAAAGAATGTTTTCATAACAATTTTTACTCTAAAATCGATTTTATCTTCGGTTTGATGCGTTTTATTGTCAGTCTGTAAAAGTGGCGTACAACTCGGACAACATCGTTCCCAGCAGCGACCTGGGAGTCCAAGATGCATCCAGACATCCTCCCCTATGCTGTTTCCAAACCATTTCAGTGGTTTTTCCATCAATTTCTGACCTTTTTACATCCTCCCCTCTTCAGAGCAAGGGGTGCCTGGTTTAATGCTCGGGTGCTCCCGTTGACTTCCATTGTGCTCGGTAGAGCACCCGAGCATCCTGAGGTGTTCTACTCGAGTACCCAAGCACTTTGGTGCTCGACCAGCACTACTAATTACCATTGAGAGTCCATGTCGTCAGCTTGCAAATCAAGCATTCCAGCTGCAGATCAGGGTTTAAAATATGGGAATCAAGGGACCTGATGACAAGCACTCAAGGATTTCATTAACATTAGTTAGCTAAGGCTTTTGCCTTTCACCTGAATAATATGATATTATTAGAGTCCATAATGAATACAGCAGTGGAGGAGAAGCAGTGACATTTCATGTTTGCCATCATAATGTCAATTATCCAGAACATTGCCGCTTGAGAGTCGAAGATTGGAAAGTGTCTCTTTAGTCATCTCACATACAGAAGATAATTAGTACCACACCGTGAAGGCGATTTTATATATCTGTCAATAAAATTGCCATCTACAGCTAGAAGAATGATAATAACATGGTCTCCAAAGGGCTCTCATTATAACAACTCTACTAAGTGAAGAATAAGTAGTTGACTTTCTTTCCTTTGATGTAGAGGTAATTGTCCATACCTGCTCCTGGGCCAGAAATACATGTTCTTGGTAAAGACTACAGATGGGCAAATCATTCAAAATTCTTTTCAGGTTTGATTAGGTTGAAATGGTTGAACGATTCAATTTAAGTACAAATTAATTCTACCGGGGTCGAAAGTGCTCCACCTTTTTTCTCTGTTGTCTAACTTTTTTTTTTTTTTACATTTTTATTAATTTCTCTTTGCAAAAATGGAATCACAAAAAATTCTGATTCATATACAACTCAAATTTTTACAACATCCTGGTAGCATCCAATTAGTCTAGTAAGGATGATATCAAAGCATCTAAAAGTCTATACCTGGCTTTATATTAAAGGGGAGGTATTCTACTTTCCATATTTTCTATCTGGCTACATAGATATCTTAGAGGGGATGTCCCTCTAATAGCCAGCGGGGTCAACCATACAGTATATTAAATAGTTGTGCATTTATTATAATGGGTAAATGTTTCAGAATGAAGGGTATTGTCATGGATGTACCAAGACATACGGTTAGGAACAAGGAAGGGGATGAATGGAAGACAGCTTTTACGCAAAATTAGAGAAGTGTGTTTTTGCTGTACACGAGGTGCAGTTTTTGTGCTACCTGCTGTCATCATCGGGTTTTCGAATGGATCCAGAGAAAGTCCGTCCTTTATTGAACTGGGACCCGAAAATCTGAAGGCAGTTTTTGGGGTTCACCAACTATTACCAAAAATTTATTCAGAACTATTTGACAGTAGTAAAACCCTTAACTGACAGGACTAAGAAAGGGACAGATGTTTCAGTGTGGTCTGATTCGGTGTTGCGAGCCTTTTCTGCGATTAAAGAATGTTTCTCTTCTGCCCCTATATTGGTGCAGCCAGATGTATCACAACCTTTCAATGTGGAAGCGGACGCGTCCGAGGTGGGGGTAGTAGCAGTTTTATTGCAGGGCCCGTCACCTGGTAAATGGCGTCCATGTGCCTTTTTCTCTAAAATAAACTCTCTTCTGCAGAGAGAAATTTTGATGTGGGTAACAGAGAGTTACTGGCCATTAAGTTGGCTTTTGAGGAATGGTGTCATTGCTTGAAAGAGGCTATTCACCCAAACACGGTGTTCACTGATCACAAAAACCTGTCTTACCTGGAGTCAGCTAAACGACTGAACCCGAGGCAGGCCAGACGGTTTTTGTTTTTCACCATATTCAATTATCATCCTGGGGTTAAGAACGTCAAGGAAGATGCCTTGTCACATAGTTTTCCTGGAGGTGGTGATTTTGAAAATCCGAGTCCTATACTGTCGGAAGGTGTGGTGATATCTGCTCTTTATCCTGATCTAGAGGTGAAGGTGTTAGACGCCCAGGGAAACGCACTGGATTCTTGTCCCTCTGGGAAACTGTTTGTGCCATCGGAATTGCGTCACAAGGTGTTTGAGGAATTTTCACTGTATGGTTCTTATGGGACACCCTGGCAGCAGATCTACTGCCGACCTCATCACTCGTAGATGGTGCCCAGGGTTGCGTAAGTGTGTTGAGGACTATGTACCTGTGCATGTGCTGAGGTGACACATACTCGGCCTTCCGGATCTCTACTTCCGTTGCCTATCCCGTCCAGACCATAGACTCGCTTATCCATGGATTTTATCACTGATCTACTTAAAGGGGTTGTCTGAGTTATGAAAAAATAATAATATAGCACAGAAAATCTAATATATAACGGAGCTAAGCAAGTTTTATGCAAAACAAAATATATATATTTCCTCCTTTCCCTGGTTCTTTTCTGGCCCTTTGTTTACATGCAATAAAAACAATCTCTGCCCCTCCCCCTGCACTAAGGGAGTGAATACAAGAGCTGCCCTGAGTGCTGGGAAACTCTGCAGCATGTTGTATGTGTAGGAGTACATGTCCCATCTGTATAATGACACTGCTAATACACACAGGATCTCCCCCCTACCTTCTTGTGCAATGTTCTCTCTAGTTTGTCAGAACTGTGTCCAGCATTATCTCCTCACTGCCTGCATAGCTGTGCAGCTGAAGGGGTTAAGAATCCTAGCAGAGAGCAGACTGCAGTGAAGGGGGGCGTGGCCAGCACGCTTGTAAACGACCTTTATCAGAGCAGGGAGAGAAGCTGAGATCACAGGTCACGTGACCTTAAGTGAAATCTGAGAAACCAGCCACTGGAGACAAAGTGAGTGAATTGGGAAGCTGTTATATTTGCTTAGTTAGGAACATAGAAAGAACAAAAAAATTACTCGGATAACCCCTTTAATTCTTTAGGAAAGACAGTTATTCTGGTGGTAGTTAATCGCTTTAGTAAAATGGTGCACTTTATAGCGTTGCCTAACTAATGCTAAAACACTTGCACAAGTGTTTGCTAACAACATTGTCAAACTCCATGGCATTCCCTCTGACGTGGTCTCGGATCGTGGGACTCAGCTTGTTTCCAGATTCTGGAAGGCTTTCTGTACTCGACTGGGGGTACAACTGTCCTTTTCTTCGGCATTTTTATCCTCAGTCGAACGGACAGACGGAGGCACTAAGAGTCTGGAGACTTACTTGAGATGTTTTTTCGAGAACCAGGAGGAGTTATCTTCGTTTTTGTCTTTCGCAGAGTTTGCTGTTAAAGATGTGTGAATTTTATTCTATATTTTGTATCTCTAGGACTGTAATGAGTTAACTTTCTCTACTTCCAAGTGCCCACCCACCCCCTCTTTGTTTCAAGACTGGAGGAGAGGGGGGGGCAAAGGGCTGTGTTGTGAGAGGTGTCTGTTTTCTCATCCTTGTACAGGCGTCCCAACAAGGGAGCTAGATAGAGAGTCATATAGACTGTGAAGGAGTGCATAAGCCAATTATATGGCTCGATGATATGTATATATTATTCACTGCCTATAGAGAAGCACCTCTTTGAAGTGTCACATATGACGTAGGCAGTATTCTTGTTAGAATAAACTCCATTACAAAATGGCGATGGTAACCAGATGTTTACATTAGTTCACATTCCAAAGTAGGACCTAGTGCGCAGAAGCCAGGGTGCTATCTCCTCTCTCTTATCTGTTCTTCCTTTTTGACCAATGAAACAATGTTTAAGCCTCAGTGAGGACTGCCCTCTTCTGAAGATGTATATACGCTTACCCCATGTAATAAAAGTTAGAGATTGCTTTGACCAACTTCTGTGTCAGTGTCCAGTCTCTCAACCACGCGTGGATATTAACCCCCTGGGGGTACATTGATTTGGAGCACCAGAGTGCATCTAAAATGCTCTAATTTAGGGCTACTTTGACATTGCCATAAATAATTGTAGACAGGAGTCCACTGGGAAGTCGCAGTTTTTTTGGGCATATGGGTTTCACCCGCAATTTGGCACATTTTCCGGTTCAAATACTTCTGGTATCCCTGAGGAGGAAAGTTTTTCGTCATCATTGTCATCTACTGTATATGGCGGAAAGTTCAAGATAACTTGATGAATATGGACAACAAGTATAAATGTGTGGCTGACAGGAGACGTATGAATGGTCCGGACCTAAGAGTGGGTGATTCTGTGTGGCTGTCCACAAGAAACATTAAGTTGAAGGTACCTTCTTGGAAGTTGGGTCCAAGGTTTATTGGTCCATATAAGATCACTGCCATTATAAATCCTGTAGCTTTTCGTCTTGAACTTCTTCAGGCCCTGAAAATTCATAATGTGTTTCATAAATCTTTGTTGAAGAGATATGTTGAACCTTTGGAGCCGTCTTCCTTGCCACCCACTCCTGTCATGGTGGACGGTAGTTTGGAATTTCAGATTGTCAAGATAATTGACTCTTTAGTTCTCCGTAGATCTCTTCAGTGTCCTGTGCACTGGAAGGGCTATGGACCAGAGGAGAGGATGTGGGTACTGGGATCTGCCGTGAATGCCAGTTGTTTTTTTAAAGCTTTTCACAGGTCTCACCCAGATAAGGTCTGCCCTGGGTGCCCAGAGGTCACCCGTAGAAGAGGGGGTACTGTCACGGATGTACTGAGGCATATAAGTCCTGGCAACAGTGAGTGGCAGGAGATCTGTGAGACTGGCAACACATGGTTTGATCTGACAGGTTTTCCTTGTGGATCAATAGTCATCTGTATTGTTTATGGTAAGGGCAACACCCCTTGCCTCCAGGTGTTGCTTATGTGGTCATTTAACCTTCCTCATTTATAGTTGCTTCTCCCACCATGCTGTGCGGTTTATAGCTTCTGTGCCTGTGGATTGTTTGTGGTTGGATCTCAACTGAGTTCCTGGTGCTTCCATAGCCTCTTTGAAGTTAAGTCTATCCTTTCCCTTTTGTATTTTGTTTGGGTTCTGTGTGTTGCATTTCCCTATTGTATGTATTAGGCCTGAAGTAGACTCCAGTTCGTCCTTCCTTTTGAAGGAAAAGGTAGTCTCATTCCTGCCATTAGTACCAGGGTCCTATAGGGCTAGATAGGACTCTAGATATTCCTGTGTATAAACTCACCTACCTTTGGGGTCTGTTCATACTGGTAGTCAGTCAGGATTTTGGATCCATCTTCCTTCCCTAGTTCTCAGGACTGATTCCCTGTTCTCGGGTTCCCTCCTATGCTCGGTGTGGTGTTTCCCTCCTACACCGAAGCATGACAGGTATGCAGGATAGAATGTCATTGAGGTGAAGTTAAAAAACCCAATGCCCTGATTTTATTTTAAAAAATACACAGCAGAGACAAATTTACATGTTATATGGGAATCAGGGTCAGAGTTGTCAATCAAATTATTTTCTTTCTGGACCATTTCTTCAACAATCATAAACAATATTGTCCCATATTTCCCATCTGATTGTCCAGTGACTAAAATAGTTGGCCACCATGAATGTTGAACTTCAGCATCACAGGTAGATTGACATTCTGAACTTTGCAGTAGGAAAGAGATTTTATCCACCACTGATAGGCAAAATGCAAAACTACATTTGTGTCCACTTATAACGTATTCCAGCTTTCTGCTGCTTCAAGAGGCAGGGATATAGTTGGAGTCCATAGAATACCACTGGCAATGATTCATTCCCATGGCAAAGAGACAACTTCTAAATGTAAAAGAAAACTAAGTGTCTCACACCACAAGATATAACATAGCTATCCAAACTCTATGCTTAGCCTTTTAAACGCATAACTTGGTGTGACTGAATCGTCACTGGGGCTGCTGGAGAGGCCTGAGTAGTGATGAGCGAGCATGCTCGGCCGAATATCGGTTTGGCTCAGGCATCGCTATGCTCGGCATATGGCGGTACTCGTCCGAGTACCGCATGTGCTCGAGCGCCATGCTCGAGTCTCCTCCCCGCATGTTTCGCGGGTTTTAAGCAGCCAATAAAGGTGCAGATATGTACTGCCCTCACTGTAATGCCAGTAGTCATGTTGGCTGCTGGCTTTACAGTGATTGGCTGGCCAGAACGCGTCATCGGGTGCTATATAGCACCCGATGACACGTGCTCGGATCAGTCATAGTCAGGGAGAGCAGAGCGTAGGAAGGGAAAGGCAGTGTAGGGAGCGAAATTCACAGTTATTATTCTAAGAAAGCTTTTCAAAGACCCAAAAGTCCTTTTAAGGACTACTGTGTGTGTGTTTGACAGCAGCAAGATATTTTTCTTTAATACCTATTAGCGACATATATTGTCCATCATCCGCAGACTGTGTCTTTTTGCATTAATTCAAATAATCAGCGCCACGTTAATTGTCTATAGTGTGTGTTTAATACACACCCGTGACATATACAGTACTCCATCCGAAAACTGTTTCTTTAGCGTAAATTTAAATAATCTGGGCCTTATCTAGTGTCCATAGTGTTGTTTTCTGTGACATATACAGTACGCCATCCGAAAACTGTTTCTTTAGGGCAAATTTAACTAATCTAGGCCTAATATAGTGTCCATATTCTGTGGTATTCTGTGACATATACTGTCCTGCATCCGAAAACTGTGTCTGTATGGCACATTCCAATAATCTGGGCCTAATATAGTGTCCATAATCTGTGGTGTTCTGTAGCCAATACTGTACTACATCAGAAAACAGTGTCTGTATTGCAAATTCCAAAAATCTGGGCCTAATATAGTGTCCATAGTTGGTCGGTTGCATTGCTGAAGATAATGCTTCCAGTCGGTTAAGCACCACCCTCTCTTCCACCAAGTCCAGTCTATGTAGCCAAGAGTCTGGTCAACCGAATCCTCACTCTGATCATCCTTCCTCCCACCATGGAGAGGCTTGCCAAACGAGCGATCCCACACTCGGATATTCTGAGGAGCTCTTTCCAGCGCCACTATTACATTTGGCCCTCGCACCCAGCATGCTTGAAGAGGGACCTGAGATATTGTGCCCTGATTCCCAACCTCTTGAGCCTTCACAGTCTCAAGAAGATGACGGTAGTGAACGGCAATCATTAGTTCACGATGTGGATGATGATGAGACACAGTTGTCAATCACCGAGGTTGTGGTTAGGTCGAGTCAGGAGGATGAGCAGAGTGAGGAAGTGGATGAGGAGGTGGTAGACCATGAGGTCACTGACCCAACATGGGAAGGTGAAAAGCCGAGCCAGGACAGCAGTAAAGAGGGGGAGGGATCCACAGCACCACAACAGGCTGTAAGAGGCAGTGGGGTTGCAAAAGGGAGAAGTTGGCCCACACCAAACAGGCCCGCAACCGTTACACCATGCACCCCATGCGTAAATCTACCTTGCCAAGGGGTAGGTGTTCCGCAGTATAGTGATTTTTTGAGGAAAGTGCAGACTACAAAAAAATGAACACTAGCAACCTCACCACCAGCATGATCCGCCACATGGCATCCAAGCACCCTAATAAGTGGGCCGAACACCTGGGTCCACAATCTGGGTCTGCGGGTCACACCACTGCCTCCTCTTCCCCTGTGTTACGCACTGCTGGCCAATCCTCTGTCCAGATGCCCCTCGCCCTGCACCTCGAACCTTCACATGAACCATCAGCAATAACATCTATTTCCCTGTCCCAGCGCAGCGCCCAAATGTCCATAACACAGTCATTTGAACACAAGCGCAAATAGCCAGCCACCCACCCATAGGCCATAGCACTAAATGCGCAACTTTCAAAATAACTAGCCCTTGAAATGTTGCCATTTAGGCTTGTGGACACTGAGGCCTTTCGCAGCCTGATGTATGCGGCCGTCCCTCGGTACACAGTCTCCAGCCGCCACTATTTTTCACGGTGTGCTGTACCCCCCTTACACCAGCATGTGTCCCAGAACATCACTGGTGCCCTGACTAACACAGTTACTGGGAATGTCCACTTAACCACGGACACATGGACAAGTGCTGGTGGCCAGGGACGCTATATTTCCCTGACCACACACTGGGTGAATGTTGTGGAGGCCGGGAGTGAGTCGTACCCTGGGATGGCACAGGTGCTACCCATGCCCAGGATTGCGGGCACTACGTCCATCAGGGTCTCCGCCAGCAGCTATGTTACTGGCTCCAACCCCCACTTCTCCTCCTTCGCCGCCTCCTCCTCCACTTCCACCTCCAGCAGTAGTCAGCCATCAGTTGCTAGCTGGAAGCAGTGTAGCACTGCTGTGGGTAAGCGTCAACAGGCCGTGCTGAAGCTGATCTGCTTAGGGGACAAACAGCAAACCGCCGCAGAGCTGTGGCAGAGTATAAGGGACCAGACCGAGCTGTGGCTTTCGCCACTCAACCTACAACCAGGCATGGTTGTGTCTGACAATGGCCGTAACTTGATGGTGGCTTTGGAGCTCGGCAACCTGACACACATCCCATGCCTAGCCTGAGTCGTAAACTAAGTGGTTTAGCAGTTTCTCAAAACCTACCCCAATTTTCCAGAGCTACTAGTGAAGGTGCGCTGCGTGTGCGCCCATTTCCGCAAGTCGTCCACAGCTTCACCTGGTCTGTCAACGCTGCAGCAGCGCTTGCGGCTTCCAGCTCACCGGCTGTTGTGCGACGTTAGCACCCGCTGAAACTCTACGTTCTACATGTTGGCCAGGCTTTGTGAGCAGCAGAGGGCCGTTGTGGAATACCAGCTGCAACATGGTCGTCGCCTTTCGAGTCGACTGCCACTATTCACAAGCAAGGAATGGGCATGGATGTCAGACCTCTGTGAGGTTTTAAAAAACTTTGCTAAATCCACACAGATGGTTAGTGGCGATAACGCTATTATCAGCGTAACCATCCAACTGCTGTGTCTGCTCAAACGATCGCTGCTAACAATTAAGGACGACGCTCTGAATGTGGCAGATGAGGAAATGGGGGAGGACATTACACAGGGTGATAGCCAGACCACCCACAGTTTGTCTTCTCAGCGCAAATTGGACCATGAAGAGGAGGAGGAGGAGCTGGAGACAGTTACCTCTCCTACTGAGGGTAGTACCCATGGAACTTTAATTCCATCTGTTCAGCGTGGATGGACAGAAGAGGAGGAGATGGAGAGTCAGCCTGATGTCAACATCGAAGGCTTGCCTGTTGGTACTCTGGCACACATGGCTGACTTCATGTTAGGCATTTTAGATAACGCGGATTACTGGGTATTCACCCTTCTCGACCCCCGCTACAAAGAGAACTTCTCATCTCTCATTCCTGTGGTGGAGAGGACGAGTAAAATGGTGCAATATCAGAAGGTACTTGTTGAGAGACTGCTCCAAAATTTTCCATCTGACATCGCGGCCGGCAGAGTCCGTATTTCCTTAGGCAACCAAGGAAGGGAGACAAGGGGAACACACAGCAGTTCCAACAAAGGCAGGGCAACACTCTCCAAGGCATGGGACACTATCATAACACCTTGCCAGCAACCTCACCCTGAAGTACGGCCTAGTGGTACAAGGAGGGAAAGGTTTTGGAAGATGGTGAAAGAATACATTGCAGACTGTGTCAGCGTCCTAAATGATCCCTCAGTGCCTTACAAATACTGGGTGCCCAAGCTTGACACATGGCACAAACTTGCACTCTAGGCCTTCGAGGTGCTGGCCTGCCCTGCTGCCAGCTTTTTGTCTGAGCGTGTAGTTAGTGCTGCTGGTGGCATTATAACAGATAAGCGTATCCTCTTGTTCACTGGCAATGTTGACAGGTTGACTCAGATAAAAATGAACAAGGCCTGGATTGAACCTGACTTCTCAACTCCACCAGAGGAGAGCTGAGCTAATGATAAACATAAAGGCAATTTCAACCTATCATTTATAATGTACTCAATCTACTGTAGTGTATTCCCATGCACCTTTTCCACCACAAAAAAAAAATATATGGTTGAATCTTGTTTTCTCCTCCTCCTCCTCCTCCTCTTCCAGATTGTATATATTCTCTCCACTCTAATTTAATAGGGTCAGCTCAACTGCAAGCCCCTTAACTCAATTTTTTTTATAAGGTCAGTTCAACTGCAGGCCCTCCAACTCAAATTTGTTTATAGGGTCAGCTCAACTTCAGGCCCTCAACTAAAATTTTTTATAGGGTCAGCTGAACAGCATGCACTTGCATATAATGTTTTAGAGCATCAGCTGTACAGCATGCACTAGCATATAATGTTTTAGATCTTCATTTGAACAGCATGCACTCGCATATAATGTTTTAGAAAGTCAGATGAACAGCATGCACTCGCAAATAATGTTTTAGAGCATCATTTGAACAGCATACACTTGCATATAATGTTTTAGAGCGTCAGCTGAACAGCATGCACTCACATATAATGTTTTACAGCGTCAGCTCACCTGCAGGCACTAGCATATAATGTTTTAGAGCGTCAGCTCACCAGCAGGCACTCGCATATAATGTTTTAGAATGTCAGATCACCAGCAGGCCCTCGCCCCTAATGTTTTAGAGGGTCAGCTCAGCAGCAGGCCCTCGCACCTCATGTTTTGGATAGTCAGATCAGCAAGCCCATGCGCCAAATGTTTTTGATGGTCGCCAGCAGGCCACCAATCATAATTTTTCAAGGGTGTGTATGATGCCCTCCTTTATGTGTAGCAAAGGGTGTTTTGGAGTGATGGTTCCTTGTAATTTTTGGCAGCCCTTTCACTTAGTGCATAGGCTTTATGAGTGTAGGAGTCCCACTACCTGAACTATTGTACCACAATGTGAATGAGGCCTTCATTTATGTGTATATGGTTGAATCTTCCTTTTATCAACATGCTTATTTGTCGCATATATGCCCTTGCATATAATTTTTTACAGGGTCAGCTCAACTGCAGTCCCTCGCATATAATGTTTTATAAGGTCAGTACACCTGCAGCCCCTCGCATATAATGCTTTACAGGGTCAGCTCAACTGCAGGCCCTCCCATGTAATGTTTTACAGGGTCAGCTCACCTGCAGGCCCTCACCTACAATCTTTTACAGGGTCAGCTCACCTTCTGATGACGACAGCGAAGTCTTGCCTGTTGGTACTCTGGCACACATGGCTGACTTAATGTTAGGCTTCCTTTCTCATAACCCGCGCAATATACGCATTATAGACAACACGGATTACTGGTTGTTTACCCTTCTGGACCCCCGTTACCAAGAGAACTTCTCATCTCTAATTCCTGTGGTGGAGAGGACAAGCAAAACGGTGCTATACCAGAAGGTCCTTGTTGAAAAATTGCTCCAAAGTTGATAGGGCAGACATCCAAATGGATCGTCACCATCACGGGGATGTGCAATCGCCTAGAAGTTATCAAGAGTCAACAAAGCGGCAGCAGGCCCTCACCTACAAGTCCAGTCTCAGCAGCCAAGAGTCTGGTCAACACAATCCTCACCATGATGGCATACTGGGTGAACATTGTGGAGGCCGGGAGCAAGTTGGCTGCTGGCACCAGACTTGCCCTCCAATAGATCCTCGTTAACGGAAAGTGTACTCATTCCAATAACAGGGCCGCTTAGGAGTGCTGTATTGTTATTTATTGTCACTACCTTCTTGAGTTGGAAGTGGGTAATTGCCGATCGCCTGCTGCCTTCCTTGGATGCTTGTGCTTTAATAATTTGACCCACCCTCTCTGGGTGGTTCACAATTAGGAAAAAAAAAGGGGCAAGGATGTGGTATCCCTTTCTCAAGCTTCCTCTCCGGCATCGAACCCTGATTTCCCGTTACCCGTGATCACCATGGTAGGCGCAGAAAAAAACATCAAAAGTTGATAGGGCAGACATCCAAATGGATCGTCGCTGTCACGGGGAAGTGAAATCGCCCAGAGGTTATCTAGAGTCATCAATGCGGCAGCAGGCCCTCGTCCCTAAGGTTTTAGATGGTCAGATCAGCAGGCCTTTGCTCCAAATGTTTTTAAGGGTCACCAGCAGGCCATCAATCATAATTTTTCAAGGGTGTGCAACAAAGGGTGTTTTAGAGCGCCAGTTTCTTGTAATTTTTGGCAGCCCTTTCACTTAGTGCATAGGCTTTATGAGTGTAGGAGTCCCACTACCTGAACAATTGTACCACAATGTGAATGAGGCCCTCCTTTATGTGATATACAGGCTGTTTCGGAGTGCCTCTTTCTTGTAATTTTTTGCAGCACTTGCACTTTATATACAATTGAATATACAGGAAAGAATGTTTACTCACAATTTTTCCTGTAAAATAGATTTTTGGGGGGTGTTGTGCATATTTTTGTCAGTCCGTAAAAGTGGCATACAACTCGGACAACATGGTTCCCAGCAGCGACCTGGGAGTCCAAGATGCATCCGGACCTCGTCCCCATGCTGTTCTCGATTCCTTTCAGTGGTGTTTCTGTCACTTTCTGACCTTTTCCAATGGACCAGGCACCCTCCCCTCTTCAGAGCAGGGGGTGCCTGGTTGTCTCCAATAGTGTTGAGCGCGAATATTCGAATTGCGAATTTTTTTCTCAAATATCGTAACTTCGAGATTTCGCGAATATTTAGAATATAGTTCTATATATTCGCGAAATCGAATATTAATTTTTTTTTTATTGTTATATTTTTTACTTTCCCACTTCCCTAAAGTAGTTCTTACCTGTCCTTTGGATTCCTGGCTTCCTGGCTGCTCCAGTCAGTGCCCGTTGCCGCTTCTGCCGACTTCCGTGCTCATGGAGCGTCCCCATCACCATGGGAACGTCTCCATATACTCGAATGTACTGTCGGATTTGAGAATTAAGTTGAAATCGCAATTCGATTAATTCAAGTTATAATAATCGAATTGCGATTTCAACTTAACACTGCTATATTCCATATTCGTTAATTCTAGCCTAATATGTAATATAGCAGTGCTAAGTTGTAATCGCAATCCGATTAATTCAAGTTTTAAGCGAATTGCGATTTCAACTTTTTACGTATATTCTTAATGCTCTAACTTCGTCTTTTAGAATATTTGTAATAGAGCAATAAAACAAATATTCTAAAAGACAAAGTTAGAGCAATATTACGAATAGTCTAAAAAACTAAGTTAGAGCAATATTAAGAATATTCGTAAATTTACACATATACACTCACCTAAAGAATTATTAGGAACACCATACTAATACGGTGTTGGACCCCCTTTTGCCTTCAGAACTGCTTTAATTCTACGTGGCATTGATTCAACAAGGTGCTGATAGCATTCTTTAGAAATGTTGGCCCATATTGATAGGATAGCATCTTGCAGTTGATGGAGATTTGAGGGATGCACATCCAGGGCACGAAGCTCCCGTTCCACTACATCCCAAAGATGCTCTATTGGGTTGAGATCTGGTGACTGTGGGGGCCATTTTAGTACAGTAAACTCATTGTCATGTTCAAAAAACCATTTTTCTAGTCTTCAACAGTCCAATTTTGGTGAGCTCATGCAAATTGTAGCCTCTTTTTTTCCTATTTGTAGTGGAGATGAGTGGTACCCGATGCGGTCTTCTTCTGTTGTAGCCCATCCGCCTCAAGGTTGTGCGTGTTGTGGTTTCACAAATGCTTTGCTGCATACCTCGGTTGTAACGAGTGGTTATTTCAGTCAACGTTGCTCTTCTATCAGCTTGAATCAGTCGGCCCATTCTCCTCTGACCTCTAGCATCAACAAGGCATTTTCGCCCACAGGACTGCCGCATACTGGATGTTTTTCCCTTTTCACACCATTCTTTGTAAACCCTAGAAATGGTTGTGCGTGAAAATCCCAGTAACTGAGCAGATTGTGAAATACTCAGACCGGCCCGTCTGGCACCAACAACCATGCCACACTTAAAATTGCTTAAATCAACTTTCTTTTCCATTCTGACATTCAGTTTGGAGTTCAGGAGATTGTCTTGACCAGGACCACAACCCTACATGCATTGAAGCAACTGCCATGTGATTGGTTGACTAGATAATCGCATTAATGAGAAATAGAACAGGTGTTCCTAATAATTCTTTAGGTGAGTGTAGATTGTAATTTAGCTAATATACTGCTATAGTAATTTTTTTAATAGTGTACATATTTTACAAAACTTAAGTTCATAAGAGGCAGAAAAAAAATTGAGAAAAAAAAAAGGATTATAGCACTATATTAGCTAAATTACAATCTATATGTGTATTTTACGAAAATTCGTAATATTGCTCTAACTTCGTCTTTTAGAATATTACGAATATTCTAAAAGACGAAGTTAGAGCAATATTAAGAATGTTCATAAAATACACATATTAGCCTAGCCATAGTCAATTAGTCATAGGAACGTTGCCTTATACTATCAAAAGAAAAAAAAAGAAAAAATCGCAATATGCGATTAATTAAATCGCATATTATTCGCGATAATTGGAATAATTACGAATATTCGATTTCGACGAATATAACACGAATATTCAATTGAATATTCGCGAAATATCGCGAAATCGAATATGGCACCTCCCGCTCATCACTAGTCTCCAATTGACTTCCATTATACTCAGGTGCTCGGTCGAGCACACGAATATAGCAATGTGTTCGGGCCAAACACCCGAACACTTTGGTGCTCGATCATCACTAGGCCTGAGGGCTAGCCTCCTTCCTACGGACTATGGACCCAGAACTATGGAGACCCCCTCAGACCTTTTGGGGTTACAAGGAACTATGAACCCTGATTTATGTGTGGAATTTATATGCCACGTATCTCCTATTGCCCACTAAAGGTGCAGGGTGTGAATCCAGAAACACAAAAAAATATTAACTCTGCACTGAGACTCCAACTAACTGTGTTAGTGATGGGATTAAGATAGCTGACTCTAGGAGTAGCTGACTTCGGTGTAGATGAGTAAATCACACTATGATACACTCAGGAGATAATCCCATCACATGTGTCTCCTTTCTCCCTATTCATTCATTAAGATACTGGGGGGGGGGGGGGGAATGTCTGTTTGCATGTTGTTCATGGTTGATTGATTTATTGATTTATGATGTTAGACTTCTTGAACTGTATATACGCTAAGTTGGTCTTCTATAAAGTCAGTTCCTCTTTTACCCTCAGCATAGAGCCTCGTCTCATGTGTGGGAGGAAAGGCTGTATCTACACTGGGGATTGCTATACGCTGTATACTCCCCTGGCAATAATCACTGAGCTGTTTTAAGAGCTTGTTCCTGCATCGTTCTCTGAAGGAAGAGAAGTTCACCCACTGGAGCCTGGAGCCTTGTCGTAGGTCTAGGGTGGGTAGGAGACAGTGAGACCCCAACCAAGCTGCGGCGGTTCGTGGGGTCGGCAGTGCTCACGGTGTCAAGTGGAGTGCTTGGAGCCCTCGGGAAGCACTATGAGCATCCATCAACGGAGGTACCCAGTCGGGGTGCCAGGAGATCCGTTACACTTGGATTATAGCCAAGTCAGCATTTCATCTGCAAACAATTCTTTCTGGCCAAATGCCGCGTGTGCTCAAGCGCGATGCTCGAGTCTCCTCCCCTGCTACGCAGCCAATAAATGTGCAGGTAAGTACGGCCCCTCACTGTAATGCAGTAGCCACGTTGATTACTTGCATTACAGTGATTGGCTGGCCGGAACGCGTCATCGGGTGCTATAAAGCACCCGATAACACGTGGTTCGGCTCATTCTTAGTCAGGGAGAGCTGTGCTATAGAAGGGACAGGTAGTGTAGGGAATTGAATTTTTATTATTTTGTTAGGCAGGGTTGGTGTTAGAGACCCAAAAGTCCTTTTAAGGACTATTGTTGTGTCTGGCAGCAATATATATTTTTAGTGCAACCTGCTCTAAATTGCGTGCAATTGTAGAGACCCAAAAGTTCTTTTAAGGACTATAGTTGTACCTGGCAGCCATATATATTTTTAGCGTAACCTGCGCTAAATAGCTTGCAATTGATTGGCGGCGGCAGACAGTGACATTATCAGCGCTACATCTCCTGTGTAACGTGTGTGCAGACTAAAAAGATCTGTGACATCCAGTGTACTTTTTCGGTAGACTGTGTCCACTGCGGACAGTTACATTACCTGCGCTACATCTCCTGTATAACGTTTGCGCATCCTAAAAATATCTGTGACATCCAGTGTACTTTTTCCATAGATGCTGCGGACAGCGACATTATCTGCACTACATCTCTTGTTTAACATGTGCACATACTAAAAATATCTGTGATATCCAGTGTACATATTCTTTAGACATTGTCCGCTGCGGACAGTTACATTATCTGCGCCACATCTCCTGTATAAAGTTTGCGCATCCTAAAAATATCTGTGACATCCAGTGTACTTTTTCTGTAGACTGTGTCCGCTGTGGACAGTGACATTACCTGCGCTACATCTCCTGTATAACTTTTCCGCATCCCAAATATCTGTGACATTGACTGTAATTTTTTCTTAGCCGCTGGTGACAGCAGCGTCATTACCTGTGATACCTCTCCTGTATAATGTTTACACATCCCAAATATCTGTGACATTGACTGTAATTTTCTCTTAGCTGCTGTTGACAGCAGCGCCATTACCTGTGGTACCTCTCCTGTATAACGTTTCCGCATCCTAAATATCAGTGACATTGACTGTAATTTTTTCTTAGCTGCTGGTGACAGCAGCGCCATTACCTGTGGTACCTCTCCTGTACAATGTTTCCGCATCCCAAATATCTGCGACATTGACTGTAATTTTTTTATTTGCCGCTGGTGACAGCAGCGACATTACCTGAACTACATCTCCCGTATAACGTTTGTGCATCCCAAATAGCTGTGACATTCCCTGTATTGTTTATTAGCTGCTGGTGACAGCAGCGACATTACCTGAGCTAAATCTCCTGTATAACGTTTGCGCATCATAAATATCAGTGATATTCCCTGTAATTTTTTAATAGCCCCTGGTGACAGCAGCAACATTTCCTGTGCTACATCTCCAGTATAACGTTTGCGCATCATAAATATCAGTGACATTCAGTTGAATTTTTTGGTCGCTTGTGACAGTGACATTACCTGCGCTACATCTCCTGTATAACGTTTGTACATCCTAAATATCAGTGACATTCAGTTTAATTTATTTGCGCATACACTTACAAAACCTGCGCTACTGTACGTGTGACATACTTGCAAGCATATATACTATTTAATATGCAGAAGGCGAGCAGTAAGGGATGGGGAAGTGGCCATGCTGCTGATGGTGCCCTGGGCGCAGTGAAACTGTGCCTGCTGCCAGAGCACAAGAAACACACTCATCCACGATACCAAGCTTCATGTCCCAGTTTGCATGGCGGCACAGGACACCACTCTCGAAGTCAGACCAGTGCGACCAGGTGTTCGGTTGGATTGCAGCAGATAATGCTTCCAGTCGGTTAAGCACTGCCTCGTCTTCCACAAAGTCCAGTCTCAGTAGCCAAGAGTCTGGTCAACAGAATTCTCACCCTGATCCTCCTTCCTCCCACCATGGAGAGTTTTGACAAACAATTGATCCCACACTCGGATATTCCGGATGATGATGTTGAGACACAGTTGCCAATAATTCAACGGCAATTAGTGTCTCAAGAGGTTGATGATGAGGATGAGACACAGTTGTCAATAAGTGAGGTTGTTGTTAGGTCAACAAGTCAGGAGGATGACCAGAGTGAGGTAGTGGAAGAGGAGGTGGTGGACAATGAAATCACTGACCCAACCTGGGAAGGTGGGAAGCCAAGCGAGGACAGCAGTACAGAGGGGGAGGGCAACAGGCTGGAAGAGGCAGTGGGGTGGCATAATGTAGAAGGTCGGCCACACCAAACAGGCCCGCAACTGTTCCCCTGAGCACCCCCCTTGTAGCAATCTCCCTTGCCAAGGGGTAGGTGTTCCGTAGTCTGGAGCTTTTATGAGTAAAGTGCGGACGACAAAAGAATTGTCATTTGCATCCTGTGCCATACAAAAATGAGCAGGGGCATGAACACTAGCAAGCTCACCACCACCAGCATGATCTGCCACATGGCATCAAAGCACCCTAATAGGTGAGCCAAAAGCCTGGGTCCACATTCAGTGTCTGCGGATAACACTGCTGCCTCCTCTTCCCCTGTGTTACGTGCTGGCCAATTCCCTGTCCAAGATGCAGGCCCGGATGCCTCCCGCACTGCACCTGGACCTTTGCAAGCACCATGATCTAGCACATTATTATTATTATTTATTATTAAAGCGCCATTCATAGCGCTGTACATATGAGAAGAGGTATACATACATAATACAGACAATTGCACTAATCATAAACAAGACGGGTTACAAACTGGTACAGAAGGAGAGAGGGCCCTGCCCGTGAGGGCTTGCAATCTACATTGTATTGGAGAAGGACACAGTAGGTGCAGGTGAAGTTGGTCAAGGCGGTATAGAGGCAGCAGGGTCACTGGTTGTAGGCTTGTCTAAAGAGGTGGGTTTTCAGGTTTCTTTTGAAGGATTCCACTGTAGGATTCCACTGTTGGGGTAGCGAGTTCCAGAGTATGGGGGATGCACGTGAGAAATCTTGGTGTCGAATGTGGGAAGAGGCGATTGTGTGTCCCAGCGCAGCATACAGATGTCCATACCTTTGAACGAAAGAGCAAATACCCAGCCACCCACCCACAGGCCAAAGCACTAAATGCGTACCTTTCCAAATTGCTGGCCTTGAAAATGTTGCCATTTAGGCTTATGGACACTGAGGCCTTCCGCAGCCTGATGGCGGCGGCTGTCCCTCGTTACTCAGTCCCCAGCCACCACTATTTTTCCCTGTGTGCCGTCTCCGCCTTAGCCAGCATGTGTCCCGTAACATCACCCGTGCCCTGACCAATGCAGTTATTGGGAAGGTCCACTTAACGACTGACACATGGACAAGTGGTTGTGGCCAGGGATGCTTCATTTCCCTGACGGCACACTGGGTGAACGTTGTGGAGGCCGGGAGCGAGTCGTACCCTATGATGGCACAGGTGCTACCGATGCCAAGGATTGCGGGCCCTACTTCCATCAGGATTTCCGCCACCACCTACATTAGTGGCTGCAACCTCCCCTTCTCCTCCTCTACCTCCTCCTCCACTTTTACCTCTGAATTATCATCTTGCAGAACCAGTCAGCCATCAGTCGGTAGCTGGAAGCAGTGTAGCACTGCAGTGGGGAAGCGGCAACAGGCCGTGCTGAAACTAATATGTTTAGGTGACAAACAGCACATCGCTGCAGAGCTATGGCAGGGTATAAGGGACCAGACTGAGCTGTGGCTTTCACCACTCAACCTACAACCAGGCATGGTTGTGTCTGATAATGGTCTTAACTTGGTGGCGGCTTTGGAGCTCAACAAGCTTACACACATCCTATGCCTAGCCCACGTCTTCAACTTAGTGGTTCAGCGGTTTATCAAAACCTACCCTAATTTTCCTGAGCTACTGGTGGTGCGCTGCGTGTGTGCCCATTTCTGAAAGTCACCTACAGTTGCCGCCGGTCTGGCAACGCTGCAGCAGCGCTTGCAATTGCCAGCTCACCAACTGTTGTGCGACGTGAGCACTCGCTGAACTCCACATTCCACATGTTGGCCAGCCTTTGTGAGCAGCAGAGGGCAGTAGTGGAATACCAGCTGCAACATGGTCGTTGCATATCCAGTCAGCTTCCGCTCTTCACAAGCGTCGAGTGGGCATGGATGCCTGACCTCTGTGAGGTTTTACGCAACTTTGAGGAATCAACAGATGGTGATCGGCGATGCCACCATTATCAGCGTAACCATCCCACTTCTGTGTCTATTGAAACACTCTCTGCTCACAATGAAGGAGGACACTTTGCATGTGAAAGAGGTGGAAATGGGGGAAGGCAGTACACAGGGTGATAGCCAGACCACCCCCCATTTGTCTTCTCAGCGCGAACAGGATGATGAGGAGTAGGAGGAGGAGGAGGAGCAGGAGATGATTGCTTCCGCTACAGAGGGTAGTACCCACAGCAGGTTTATTCCATCTGTTCAGCGTGGATGGCCCGAAGAGGAGGAAGAGGATAAAGAGATTGAGAGTCATCCTCCTGATGAGGACAGAAAAGTCTTGTCTGTTGGGACTCTGGCACACATGGCTGACTTTATGTTATGCTGCTTGTCCGATGACCCTCGCGTTATACGCATTTTGGCCAACACAGATTACTGTTTGTTCACCCTTCTCAACCCCTGCTACAAAGAGGACTTCTCATCTCTCATTCCTATGGTGCAGAGGACTAGCAAAATGGGGCAATATCAGAAGGTTCTTGTGGAAAAATTGCTCCAAAAATGTCCAGCTGACAACGCTGGCAGCAGAGTATTTAGTTCCTTGGGCAACCAAGGAGGGAAGGGGAACACACAGCAGTTCCAACAGAGGCAAGGCAACACTCTCCAAAGCCTGGGACAGTTTCATGACACTCTGCCAGCACTCTGCCAGCAACCTCACCCTGATGCGCGGCCTAGTGTTACAAGGAGAGAAAAGTTTAGCAATACGGTGAAGGAGTACGTAGCAGACCGTGTCAGCAGCCCTCTGTGCATTCCAACTTTTGGGTGTCAAAGCTAGACACGTGGCACGAACTGGCGCTCTACGCCTTGGAGGTGCTGGCCTGCCCTGCCGCCAGTGTTTTGTCAGAGCAGGTATTTAGTTCTGCTGGGGGCATAATAACTGATAAACGCATCTGCCTATCAATTGAAAATGCTGACAGGTTGACTCTTATAAAAATGAACAAGGCCTGGATAGTGATGAGCGGCAGGGGTCACATTCGATTTTGCGATATTTCGCAAATATTTTGTAGAATATTCGAATATTCGTTATATTAAAAAAAAAATTACTCGAAAAATCGGCAATGTAAAGATCGCATAATATGCGAATATTACACGATCAATACAGGCGTGGGTCAAAAACTAATATATTGCACTATATATAGTGCAATATATTCGTTTTTTTGAATATTCGTCATTTTTTTCCATCTGAAGTTATAATTCCTCCCTCCTCCATCATATCAACATGCTTATTAGGCTGCCCGTGCTCCTAATGTTTTAGAGGGTCAGCTCAGCAGCAGGCCCTCGCACATAATTTCTTCCATGGTCAGATCAGCAGCAGGCCCTCGCCCCTAATGTTTTAGAGAGTCAGCTCACCAGCAGTCCCTCAACCATAATGTTTTAGATGGTCAGCTCAGCAGCAGGCACTTGCCCCTAATGTTTTAGATGGTCAGCTCAGCAGCAGGCACTCGCCCCTAATGTTTTAGATGGTCAGCTCAGCAGCAGGCCCTCGCCCATAATATTTTCCATGGTCAGATCAGCAGCAGGCACTCGCCCCTAATGCTTCAGAGAGTCAGCTTTGCAGCCGACCCTCACCCCTAATGTTTTAGATGGTCAGCTCAGCAGCAGGCCTTTGCCCATAATTTTTTCCATGGTCAGATCAGCAGCAGGCCCTCGCCCATAATGTTTTAGAGAGTCAGCTCAGCAGCAGACCCTCAACCATAATTTTTTCGATGATCAGCTCAGAAGCAGGCCCGCAAGCATAACGCTGGGTTCACACCTAGGCGTTTCTCAAACGCGTGTTTCTATGCGCGTTTTTGTCGCGCGTTTTATGCGCGTTTTTTTTAATAGTGAACGCGCGTTTGACGCGCGTTTGGGTGATTGACAGCAGTGTTGTCCAAAGAGTCTATGGCCCAAACGCGCGTCAAACGCGCCAAAAAAAGCTCCTGTACTTGTTTGAGCGTCGGGCGTTTTACAGCGCGATCGTACGCGCTGTAAAACGCCCAGGTGTGAACCCTTCCCATAGGGAATCATTGGTTCTTGCCTGTTGTGCGTTTTACAGCGCGTAGGAACGCGCTGTAAAACGCTCAGGTGTGAACCCAGCGTAATTCTTTCCATGGTCAGATCAGCAGCAGGCACTCGCCCCTAATGTTTTAGAGAGTTAGCTCGGCAGCAGGCCCTCGCCCCTAATGTTTTAGATGGTCAGATCAGCAGCAGGCACTTGCCCCTAATGTTTTAGAGAGTCAGCTCAGCAGCACCCTAAATGTTTTAGATGGTCACTTGGTCAGCTCAGCAGCAGGCCCTCGCACATAATTTTTTCCATAGTCAGATCAGCAGTAGGCACTCACCCTAATGTTTTAGAGAGTCATCTCAGCAGCAGACCCTCAACCATAATTTTTTTGATGGTCAGCTCAGAAGCAGGCCCTCAACCATAATTTTTCCATGTTCAGATCAGCAGCAGGTACTCGCACCTAATGTTTTAGAGAGTCAGCTCAGCAGCAGACCTCAACCATAATTTTTTCGATGGTCAGCTCAGCAGCAGGCCCTCACCCATAATTTTTTCCATGGTCAGATCAGCAGCAGGCACTAGCCCCTAATGTTTTAGAGAGTTAGCTCGGCAGCAGGCCCTCGCCCCTTATGTTTTAGGTGGTCAACTCAGCAGCAGGACCTCGCCCCTAATGTAATTTAGATGGTCAGCTCAGCAGCAGGCTCTCGTCCATAATGTTTTAGATGGTCAGATCAGCAGCAGGCACTTGCCCCTAATGTTTTAGAGAGTCAGCTCAGCAGCAGACCCTCACCCCAAATGTTTTAGATGGTCACTTGGTCAGCTCAGCAGCAGGCCCTCGCACATAATTTTTTCCATAGTCAGATCAGCAGCAGGCCCTCGCCCCTAATGTTTTAGAGAGTCAGCTCAGCAGCAGGCCCTCGCCCATAATTTTTTACTTGGTCAGATCAGCAGCAGGCCCTTGCCCCTAATGTTTTAGATGGTCAGCTCAGCAGCAGGCCCTTGCTCATAATGTTTTAGAAGGTCAGATCAGCAGCAGGCACTCGCCCCTAATGTTTTAGAGACTCAGCTCGGCAGCAGGCCCTCACCCCTAATGTTTTAGATGGTCAGCTTAGCAGTAGACCCTCACCTCTAATGTTTTAGATGGTCAGATCAGCAGCAGGCCCTCACCCCTAATGTTTTAGAGGATCACCAGCAGGCCCTTGCTCCTAATGTTTTTGAGGGTCACCAGAAAGCCATCAATCATAATTTTTCAAGGGTGTGTATGATGCCCTCCTTTATGTGTAATAAAGGGTGTATTGGAGTGCCAGTTCCTTGCAATTTTTGGCAGCCCTTTCCCTTAGTATATAGGCTTTATGAGTGTAGAAGTCCCTCTAAAAGAACAATTGTACCACAATCTGAATGAGGCCCTCCTTTATGTGGTATACAGGTTGTATCGGAGTGCCTCTTCCTTGTAATTTTTGGCAGCACTTGCACTTTATATACAAGTAAATATACAGGAAAGAATGTTTCCTAACAATTTTTCCTCTAAAATAGATTTTATCTTCGGTTTTGTGCGTATTATTGTCAGTCTGTAAAATTGGCATACTACTCGGACAACATCATTCCCAGCAGAGACCTGGGAGTCCAAGATGCATCAAGACCTCCTCCCTATGCTGTTCCTGAACCATTTCAGTGGTGTTTCCATCAATTCTGACCTTTGCATGTGAACCAGACACCCTCCCCTCTTCAGAGCAGGGGGTACCTGATTTAATGGTCAGGTTCTCCCATTGTCTTCCATTGTGCTCGGGTGCTCAGTAGAGCACCTGAGCATTCCGAAGTGTTCTACTCTACACTTTGGTGCTCGATCAACACTAGTGATTAACTTTTTTCAGAGCAGATCAGAAAAAATTGGAATAGTTAGGAGAGAAGCCTTGGTCAAGGTCTGGGGAGGGGTAATCTTTCTCATTATGTAGAGCACCTAGTATGCATAAAAAAGTTTAGGTTAGGAAACACTTCACTGAGTTTCTAGGTAAAATATATATAAAAAAAAATCACATATCTGGTGGCATCAGAGAGGCTTATATTTATTTTCTTTTTGGAAGGAAATCTAATTTGCATGTCTATAGGCTTCTGGGAGAGATATTCAAATTAACTTTCCCTCCAAAAGGAAAAGAAAGCAAAGCCTCGGTCTGTAGGATCCCAAATCTGTGGGGTCCTTACCTTTTTTTGGAATTAGCATTATTACAGCTTCCATCGTTGAATCCAGCAGGTTCCCCTCCTCCAACGATTCAGCAAAGACCCCCAACAATCTGGGGAAAATAACCTCCTTATATTTACTATAAAATTCATATGGGAGTCCGTCTGAACCGGGGGTGGAGTTTCCCGAGCATAGTTTGATTGCCCCTTCAAGCTCCTGAATTGAGAAGTCAGCCTCACATACCATCAAGATAGGAATCCATCATTTCATCCGTAATCCTACAACCGGCTCTATAAAGATCTGAGAAGTAATCAAGAAAAACTTTCTCTATGGAGTTTTGTCCACCAACTATCCTCCCATTAGCCAGTCGGATGTTATCTATGTTTTTTTGGGATTCCTGGCTCGAGCTCACTCTGGATAGAAGTTTCCCCGGTTGCCCCAATTCAGTAAAATAATTTTGGCCCTTAAAGAGTAGGCTCTGTTGGGCCTTCTCCAGCAGAAAGTTGGAGTATGCTTGTGTAGTCTTCTGCATAATTTCCCTATTTTCCTCTGTCCTATTTCTATAGAAAGATTGTGTAGCTGAGGAGGCTTGTTCTTTTAAGTTTTTCTCATTTTTCCCGTACTCCTTTGTCAGGTTGGCGATGTTACTGACCATTATTTTTAAGCATGCATGGGATAGGCATAAGGCCATCCTTCATATAAGATAGGGCCAGGGGCTATCCATAGTATTCAGTATATTAGGCAGATTAGATGGGCCAAATGGTTCTTATCTGCCGACACATTCTATGTTTCTATGTTTCTATTCTCCTCATATAGGCCTTAAAGTATCCCATACTACTTGGATTTTAGCTGAACTACAATTAGTATCCCAAAATTAGTTGATTACCTTTTGTATTGTTTTGTGATTCTTTATTACTGATAACCAATAGGGGATTAGTCTAGATGGAGACCTCCCTATTTGTTTATCATGGGTCAGGCAAAGTTCGAGGAGTAGGGGTAGATGGTCCGAGAATGACGTAGTCTCGTACTTAATTCGTATTACATATCGCACATATTTTTTATTGATCAGGGCACGGTCTATTCTGGACACAGATCTACCTAATTTACTAATGCATGAAAAAACCCTTCTCCCCTGTCCCAGCCTTCCCCAGACATCCTCGAACCCGGCCTCAGAGCAGAAACGTGCCAAGGAGGACCTCTGAACAGAGGCGTCTCCCTTGACACCCATAGAGACCCTGTCTACCGCAGGGTTGATAACACAGTTGAAGTCTCCAATAATCAATGTAGGACATTCTGGCCATCTATCCATTCATTTTAGCAAAGAATTAAGTACTAAGAAAGGAGGTGGAATATAGACAAAGGCTAGAATACATATCTTCCCCGCCAGCTTACAATATAGGAAGACGAATCTCCCCTGGTGGTCAACAAAGGATGCCTCGCCTCTTTCTTCTATCCCCCAGACCCCTAAAATTCCAAGTAAGAATTCTGATTGACATTATGAACAGCAATTAAGAGAAAAAAAAAACATCTGCTCCCCGCACTAGACGTATCACAGCCCACAGCCACCCCCCAATCCAATTAATCCACTGCATATTGCAGCAGATCTCTCACCTATGACCATCCCTCTCCCACACCCCACCGCTCGACACCTCCCCGCTAATTAAACAGAGAAAGGGAAAAGTAAAGAACATCATCTACCAACTGTTATTCCCAACAAAGCCTTAAACAGGTCACATATCATTTAGTTCAAGCCACTCCGCGGCCTTATCCGGCATATCAAAAAAAAGAGTTGTATCCTTAAAAATAATCTGGAGTTTGGCTGGGAAAACAAGTGAGTACTTAATATCCCTTTCTCTTAACCTCTTTTTAACAGTAATGAACGAGCGTCTCTTTTCTTGGACATCTTTTGAAAAGTCTGGGAAAAAGGCCAGTCTATTTCCATCATATAAAACGGGGGGACATTCCCTCGCCCTTCTTAGTACTATATCTCTGTCCCTTAAAACCAACATTTTAGCGAGGAGTGTCCGTGGTTGTCTCCCAGGAATTAATTTGCCACCTGGGCTCTTTCTACTAGAAACAGGGTGAGAAGTATTCCCTCCCAAAATTTTCAAGAATCATCGTCTGTATGAATTGAGTAGGGTTCTTATCTTCCGCGCCCTCTGGGATCCCCAGGATTCTTACATTATATCTTCGTGATCTATCGTCCAGATCCACCACCTTTCTTTTAAAGGGAACCTGTCACCAGTTTTATGGTGTCCTAACTAAGGGCAACATAAATAAGTGACTGATTCGCTTATCAAAATGCCGGGTCACTTTCTTTAATTGACCCAGTCAATCTGCCAACATCTTGTATTGAAAAGCTCAAGCTGATAATGATGAGTCATGAATATTCATGAGCTCCTGACTCTCCCCGCCCACCCGCTGCTGAGTGACAGTTTGTTGCCATAGGAATCAGCAGCAGGTGGGCAGGGGAGTGGCTATAGCTCTGAATTAAATATACGCTGGACTCGATGACCTCACGCCGGACTCGAATCAGCTCATTAGCATGCGGCATCTTTGTGTGTATATTATGAGGTAACCATCTGTCACACCAGTAAGTGAATACATCTAAGGTACTTTTTAGTAGTTAATGATTGTATATAATTAGTTAGATTATAATCAAATATCCACATGACAGGTTCCCTTTAAGGAGATTAAGATCTGTCTTCAAGGTGGACATCTCTATGTTTACTTTTTTTATTCATTCTGTATAATAGCCATCGAGCTCTCCACTTTATCAACTCTTTCTCGGATTTTAGACAGATCATCCCTAACCAATCCCACATCGACTTGAATTACCCCAAGCTGGATTGTTATTACCTGAATTAGGTCCCCATTCTGTTTTACCGCCAGTAATATTTCTTTTAGTGGGGAGGGCTTGGTATTGATCGCATCTTCTCCCTCTATTCCCTCCTCCCCTTGGGGATACCCAGAAGCTTTTTGTGCTTCAAGTTCCATCACTTCAGGGTTATCAGTTCTTTTGGTACTAGAATCCTTTTGCCGCCTCTCGTATTAACCCTTGGAGACCTCAGAAATTGATCTATTTTGCTCCTTCAAAGGGTTTACTGGCCAATTTCTGACCAGAGAGGTCCGCAGAACGCTTACTAGCCTTTGGAGCCATTCCTTTTTATTTTTCCTTGGTATTCGCCTTTTTTTTTTCCTTTTTCTTTTTATCCTCTCGGTTCTTTCCCTTTTTTTTTTCTTTTTTCTTCCTCTCTCCCCCCTTTCCCTTCCTTTCCCCTCCCCTTTCCTCTTTTCCTTTTTTTTTATTTTTCTTTCTCTTTCCTCTTCCTCCCCCCTTTTTTTTATCACACAGTACCTTAAATCTTAGGTATCCCATATAGAGTATAGGCCAAAAGTACGTTGATAGCCTTTAGTTAGTTAGTTGAATAATTAATTAATTAGTTAGTTAGTCATCAAAGAAGCAGTAAGGCTGGGTTCACACCTGAGCGTTTTACAGCGCGTTCCTACGCGCTGTAAAACGCTCAACAAGGAGAAAACAATGCTTCCCTATCGGCATGGTTCTCACCTGGGCGTTTTACAGCGCGTACGATCGCGCTGTAAAACTCCCGACGCCCCAAGAAGTACATGAGCTTCTTTGGGGCGTCTTGTCGCGCGTTCCCGAAAGTCTATGTACAATGGGCGTTCGCTTGTCTCTGTATGCGCGATTGCGAACGCTCAGGTCTGAACCCAGCGTAAAGGAGCAATCTCACCGATCTTCAATTTCAGATCGTCAGCCGGCCCAGCTGGAACACAGGCAAAGCGCAGTCAGGCAGGCCAGCAGATTACAGGGAACCGGAGGACCAAACAGGAGGCTGCAGAGCGGTCACCAGGAGAAAAAATCACCCATGATCCGCTGTCACCACGGAGCACACAGGACGCGGTAGCAAGAGCAGTCCAGAGGGGAGGAAGCAGCACCCCAAGCCACCGGCAGACAGCAGTAGCCACAGGGGTAAGCAAGAAGCCAGGGGAGAAAAGCAGCCAACAAGCGGTCCCGGTCCAAGCGAGAAGGCAGAAGGGAGGAGCGGGGCCGCCAAGCGATCGAGTTCCAGCGGTCTCAGATGCGGTCAGCTGCGATCCAAACGAGGATGCATGAGGGGGGAGTGGAGAAAAAGGGAGAAGCGGTCCCGATTCACACGGAGGAGGCAGGAGAAGGGAGCGGAGATACCGAGCAGCCAAGCCAGGAGAGCTGACTATTGGCAATTTTGATCTTTGTGCCCCCCATATATTGTCCTACACATGTGGTTATCTTTCCACTGTCCTCTATACATTGTCTCCACCTGGCATAAGCGCATCGCTCCGGTGCGCTGTCTGGCTGGCATTGTAGTGACGCTCCTATACCTGGCTGTCTCAGGGCCGGCCGACGTGCGCGTCATGTGATCGGACCCGGGGCGGGGAGGTGTAGCTGCGTGATATCAGATGCGGCTCCCTCCCTCCTCCTGGTCTGGTCATGTGACACGGTGGGCATGCCTTGCTCTGTAGGCTGGGTGGCGCGTCTTTATGATGTCATCTCTGCAACACTGGGCGGATGCGCTAATCAGCTGCCAGCTGTGGACCACACCAGGACGAACTCAGTTTGTTACTTTACCTCCTGACGAAGCCTCTCCAGGTGAAATGTACGTCGAGGTGCAGCTTTTGGTCACGCTCTGGGTCCAGCATATCATGGGTAATACATGTTTTGTTGTTTTGCTCAGTTAGTTGATACATTTCTTTTTATATCTCTATTGCCACCTGCACTTGGCACACTTTTCTCTGTCTGTATGTGCCTATGTGCATATCTTATGCGGCCATCCCAGGTTTTTGGATGGGCTAGTTTGCCTTGTGCTATTTGTACATTTTTTCATTTATCTTTCTGTGCATGCAACATACATACCAGTACATGTTACTTTGAGTGAACCTACAGTTCTCACAATTTTCATGCTGATGTATACCTAGGGCTGTGACATATTTTTCCCTGCCAGCTGGGTGTTTGGGAGAGAGGTTGTATCTGACCTCCTTACATGAGGTCTCCTCCCCCCTCCTGTACACTTGTGCCTTTTGTTTCATATATTGTTTGTTTTGTTATATCATGTCTCAATAAATTACATATATTTTAAAAGCTAAGCATTGACTTTGGATAGCTACATCACACTTTGGGATCAGCATGTCTCTTTCTCAGGGGAATGTTACATGTTGGCTGGTCCTCTCTTTTAAAAAAAATAGGATTTGTTAGAATCTGAATTTTTTTTGGGGAAAATACTCGGAATTAAGAATGAATTCTGAATCATTAGAGTTGATTACCTCATCTCTAATGTGACATATTTGTTTTCCACTGAAGTTAAGGGATACAAAGTTACCACTGTTGGATCAATTTCCTCCCCAAACATGCATACTTCAGGATTGTGTTTCTATACAGCCACGTAAGACTTTACAACTGGGTCTTATGTATTTTTGACTAATTTATATGGAACATTTGGAAACAGAGGTAGGGGTGAAGAACTGTGAGGGTTCCAAATGCTGGTCCATAGCCCCCGCTGATCGTACTTTTATGACATATGACAACTACACTTTTTTTTCAAAAAATTGTCATATAGTCCCAACTCAGTTTTACTTAGCTTCCCTGCTGCGATGAAGCACATATTCCCAAGTCTTGATTGGATTTCCATTTTCTTACATTACGTCTGTTCAAAAATCAAAAGATATTAGTCACACACTGTCAAACTGAGACCTTCGGGAACATTGTGGAATACAACTGAGGACCACATTTTAGTTGAATAAGTGAAAATATCCAAGGAAACAACAGACCCGGGGCCTTGTCTGCAGTGAAGCTTTTCAAATGTCAGACACCCTGTAACATTTTAAATTCAAGAAACACGGTTCATGTCTCTGCAAATAATGTTAACAGCCCCTGTCTCTATAAAAGTCTGCCATTAAAAATGCAAGTAAATGAAGAGTAAAACTAGATTTATTAACCATCCATTTGTAGGCAGTCAGTGTGGGACAGGTACTTCAAGGGTCACCAGTCATAACAAACCCATAGCAGATACGTATTGTCATGAAATGCATCAATTGGTATATATTCCTCCATGTTAATGGAAGGTTTGGACATTTTGCTTAGCATTTCATTATATGGCCAGAATCCCAATGGAAACCTGACAGACTCCATTAAAGTCAATGAGGCCTGTCGGTGTCAGTTTGGATCCAACTGAAGACAAATAGCTTGTAAACACATAAGCTATGATGATAGAGAGCCTAAAGCTGTGTTCACACTGCCATCAGAAGTACCATTTGGAGTGTCCCTTAAGAAGGGCTGAGGAGTAGTGCTTACCATAAAAAAAGGAATCTGAAGGACCCTAATCAATGGGGTCTATTAGGCAATGGTGGTATCCATCATATGACAGTGTAGTGTCCTGGAGCAGGGGTACTTTGAAGGTTGGACATTTGTGGACATTTGCCCCTGTTTCTTCTATGCAAAGTCATCAACTCCTTACTTTATTTCACTTTAAAGGGTTACCTTGCACTGACATACTGTTTACCGTAATACTTTGTAACTGTATTTTATATGTTGTGATATATATCCTGTTCATTTGGTCTGTATTTGCATGGCAGTGTGGAAAGGGTTAATGAACACTGAGAGACTTTCGGGATTTTCTAGCTAATAATAAGAAGCTGGTAATTTTGCACAGCTACCATAAGGTTTAAAGAAGAACATGCTTTTGAGGGAAAAAGACAGACTTGTTTACCACCAAAACTGGACAAACTGAACTTTTGAATGTCTGGTTTAGCTCTGTTATTATGTCTGAAAACCTGTTTTTGTCTGGAAAAACTGCTGTGTCATTTCCATTGAGTATCATTGAGGCTCTAATGCGGGTCTGTGAGAGACAGGAGTTGCAACTAGAGATGAGTGAAGTTTTCATTAACCTCAATTTGGCTGCTTCACCGAATTTCACAAATTTTTTTTGCAATAGAGCCGGATTGGGGTATGCACTCTGACGCCAATAATATGCAATGGCGGGGTCAGGTGTAGGTGATAGTCTATAGTTTTGTTCGTGACGCCAATTGCAGCGTGCGCAGGGTAGTAACACCCTTCAAGGTGTTGTAACTCACGTACCAGGTTAGGAATGCCAAAGTGGTGTAATGTCTCTGTATGGTAGTGGTAATGGTGTCAACGGTGTCTCCTACCTGGGTACGGCTGGACTGCTGGATCCTGGCTCACTTGCAATAAAATGAGTGTGGTGCTAGTAGGAGTAATTGAGAAATTTGCAGCAGTAATTGAGATCCAGACCTTTGGTAAAGTTCAAACTTGGCTTTACTGGTAGTAGTTTTCATCCAAGCAAGGTACAGCACTAGTCTTTGGTCCCAGCAGGTATTGGCAATGAGTGGCAGGAATATATCTTCTGCTCTATCATGTGCCTGGAGCTTTTGCAGTAAAGGGACGTCTGCTTAGTAGCTCTGTAATGTGGCAGGAATTTAGCTTCTGCATTTAATATCTTCTGCTGTGTGGGGACTGACTAGCTGAGGAGGCATATGGCTTCTCCTGGGGTCTCTGGACAGTACTCACAGCTATTGTCACAGAGTATGGTTCTTCCTGGAGTTCTGGAGTGGTCTGCTTGCTTTCTTCCAGCTGAGGCTGCAAGGCTCAGGCTGGGGATGATGATCAATTGTCTCAGCCGAGACAAGATCCTGGTTTTGGATCCCTATATCTGGGAGCTCCTACTCGCACAGCCTTCCCCTAGCAGGGGTGGCTGGCACACTAACACTAACTTCCTTCCCTCCCCATGAGGCAGGATGTGGGCATAGCCCACTTCTGCTCACAGAAGGGGGAGCTGAAATGGAATGTACTATTACTGTAGCTAAGTCCCTGCTAACACATTGCTGCCACCTGCTGGTGAACATAGAAATCACAGCAATACATATGTAACAAGGATTTGAATGCATATTTGTGAGGATATTATGTAAAATTACACAAGATGACAAGGTAAAGGGTCTTAACAGGTTGTAGAGGGGTAGAAGAGTTTAGTAACACAACTCTGGTGTCACGGACGGTGTACAGGAAACAAGGCAAAGCAACATGTATAAACGACTCGCTGGATCCAAAAACTAAGGAACCAAGGGAGACCCCTGCAGAAGACCTGGCACTTTCCCTGGCTGCTCAGCCTATGCAAAGATCCGAATGGTGGAGGTTTGCATATCCACGAACCTTGACTATAAAGCCCTGAGCACCCTACAATAGTGAGGGGACACGACCACCGGCTCCCTACACAAGATACGGAGGGAGTCAGGGTCACCTGGGATCCAGCAAACAGAAAATAACAGATAAAGGTACAACACTTAGCTTTGAAACAAACAGGAGGACAGAGTCAGCGTGCACACACACTCCAGGAAGTAGTATAAGCCGCCCAGAAAAGCCTTCTGGGGAAGAATTTAAAGGGAAGCAATTAGTCCAACACATGACAGCTGAGAGAGGCTAACGAGAGGAGGAGCTGAATACCACAACACAGAAACTCAAGGAGGAGGTCCTGAAAGGCCTCTGTCAGAGCTTCTCAGCTGTCTGGTTGTGACATCTGGGGTGTTACATTCCCCTTAACTTCGAGTTAAGCCGCCCTCGGCTTATGCGTAGGAGGGAGAGGAACCAGCTCTGGGGTACCCAAATAAGTACAAAGTGCTGCATGTATTACATATAAGACATACAACGACAAACATATAACGGCTATCCCAAGGTTCCTGCCCGCATGAGTAGGGTGTCCTTAATTACCCGTTTTTGCCACTAAGCAAACATTACTGACTAACTTTGAAGTGTTCTGGCCTTTAAACACGGGAAGTGTTCTGGCCTTTAAAGGAAGCATGGGGGTGTCTTTACTCTGTAGTCCCGCCATTATGCACTGAAATGCCCGCAAATGGAAGGGTGGCTTTATCCTGTATTCCCTTACCTGCACCAAAGTCTGAAAATATGGCTTAAAGCATGATCACTATGGTGACTATGGGTAGCTAAATGTGGCTCTAAGGTTTGAGGCGCCATACCTTAGGCAAAGGCTCAGAAGGGGAGGTATTAGCGTCTCCATGCACTTCTGGCAATGTCACAGGAGGAGGGCATTATAATCCCATGGAACTCCTGGAAGAAATACCTGAGGATGGGAGCAATCCTGAACACATAACAAGCAGGAAGGAGGGGTCTATGATGGTATATATACGGCCTTGTCAATAACATAGGCCTAATATGGATATTGTATGTGACAGTGTCTTACCTGATCATGTACCTGAATACACGATCAAGCCCAGAAGAGATATGATAGCCCTAAGAGAAAGACCTCAGACCCTTAGAGGTCTTGCGCTTAGGGCTATCATATCTCTTCTGGGCTTGATCATGTCTTCAGGTACGTCCCGGGTCAGGTGTGTCTATTAAGACACTAGTAGAAAGCAGGGCGGCACTACCTTGTGAAATTAGCGTTGCACGTGTCCGTGGAATGGCGTCCAAACAAAGGTTATAATTGAAAAGACCGGCACTTCGCAGAGATGTAAATCAAGGAAATGATTTATTGGTCACATATTATAATGGCATAGTGACGCGTTTCAGCACTAATGTGTTTTCATCAGACTGCAAATAAACATCTTACTTTCAAGCTTTTTATACATAAGTGAAACACAAAGGAACTGACATCATCAGGGAAGCCCCTCCCCCTCATTAAACAAAAAGTCATTATAACATCGAAATTTTCTAATCTAATATATCGATATTAGATAAATCAAACCCACTCTATGTCATCGAAGGTTTTCAATCGAAAATAGTCAAATTTTTCGGTGAATAATCACGCTGGAGAAAAAGAAAATATATTTATCAAAATTCGTAAGGCAGAGTGCCTCATAGGAAGCAGGACACATTGTATTCACGATTGAGAGCCCTGGGTTCCATCGTTTGTAAACTATGGATCCAGTAAGCCTCTCTTTTCAATAATAATTTATTCCTATCACCCCCTCGACGAGGTAGTGATACCCCCTCAATAATCTGATACCTTAACTGCGAAATATTGTGTTTTTTTTCATGAAAATGAAAGGGTATTGGAAGCAATAGGTTCTGTTTGCGGATAGTAGATTTGTGCTTACTTACTCTGTCCTTCATTCTCATCGAGGTTTCCCCCACGTATAGTAATCCACATGGACATTTGAGAATGTAAACCACAAATCTACTATCGCAAGTGAACGTGCCCCTTATTGGAATACTTTCACCTGAATGAGGGTGGGAGAGACATGAACCCTTGATAACACTAGAACAATTTACACAATTAAGACAAGGAAAAGTGCCCCGTCTAGGTGTGGATAAAATACTCTGTCCTCTTTCAATTTTGTTACTTCCCACATCTGCCCGGACAATTTTGTCCCTAATATTATGTGCCCGTTTGTAACATATCATAGGTGGCCTCTGGAACTCACCTATCTGTGGATAAGACTTGGATAATATATTCCAATGTTGATTGACAATAGCCCTCAGGCGTTGGGACCAGGGATGGTATTTAATCACTAGAGGGATCCTTGTATCCTTCTTAATCCTATCTGGTGGTATATTCTCAATTTTATTTCGCTGTGTTTTCAATAATTCGGGGGGGGGGGGGGGGGGGTAGCCTCGCTCTCTGAATTTATTAGTCATATTGTCTAGTCTTATTCGACACATATCCTTATCGCTAACAATCCGCCTAACTCTCTGATATTGTGAATATGGGATAGATGGATAGATTCCTTAATGGTTGCTGGGTGACTGCTTGAAAAGGACAGCAAACTATTCCTGTCAGTTGGTTTGACAAATAAATCTGTCTGTATTTTACCTTCTTTGTCCTTAATCACCCAGATATCTAGAAAGGAAATTTTTATCAAAGCTATGGTGTACGGTAAATTTCAGCTCATCCCAGATGGAATTTAAATACATAGTGACTTCCGTGAGGGATCGAACGTCACCACGCCATACGCAAAAAATATCGTCGAAAAAATCGACGCCAGAATATACAATGTTGATGATATAAAGGACTAGAGTAAACAAATTGACACTCAAAAAAAGCCATATACGTATTTGCTAAGGACGTAGGCTGTGGATCTCACAAACATCCTGGGAGTAATCCCTGATATAACTGTAACACATTGTATAACCCCCTATTGGGGTGCTGTATACTCTGTATCATCTTTGTGGTACATAATTTGGGTGTTTGTGAGACACAGCATTTGACCTGGTACCCGGGAATTGCTTACTAGCCTTGTGGGGATACATGGCAGTCCAGTAGAGTGAATGTCCTTCGCTTCTCTGTATACTTTTTTCCATCCTGCCTTTTTTTCTATATATTTTAATATATAATAAAGTTGATATGATTTTGAATATCATTTCTCCACTGGCTCTTTTGTTATGACATTGTGTTATGGACTATTGATACAAAATGGATACTTGCTTGTTGAGCTAAGATGGCGGCCAGACATTCAGCCTACACCTATAAACTAGAATCTTACTTTGTGTTTTTATCATGTGTTTCTTTGTGGTTTCCGTTCAGCTCAAGCAAGCAGTTACAAAGAAAGAAGTAGTAACAGTTTCACCCAGGAACAAGGGGGGGGAGGGAGGAGGAATTTCCTCTGGCCGTCAAGGTTACAGAAAAGTAGAGAGTTCATAGCCAATAGAAAATATATACTTTATCTTTCACCCCCCTCCCACTCCTTCCTCTCATGAAACCCATGTTGTTTTCAGAAATAAACCAGAGATACTGATTAACTCCATGTAGTGAGTTGTCTGTCTGATCTCTCCATGCACGTATCTTAATTAATTTGGAGCAGTACATGAACTGAACTGGCAGCTTTGTCAGAACCAGAACAATTTTGGCGCCCAATCGTGGGGCTCGAGGATTGGACCCTCTGTTCCCGTACCCCCAGAGACCAGATGAGGAGAGGCGCACTAACGGACACCGGGATCGCAACCCGTGATAAGAGGTAGGAAAATTGAGTCATCTTGCCTATAAAGTGTCCCCTGGTGTAGCCTCTTGGTGTTCGTCTGAGGGAGGGGTGCGGAAGCAGTCTGGGACGTCCTTGAGGGCATGAAAGTAAGAACACCATATGTTTTCTTAAAGTCTTGATGTACTGTGTTGTGCCTATAAGTTGTGAAGACCCTGTTGACAAGTATCATTGACTGAGACACAGAGTTCTCCTGTGTGCCTGTATCGGAGTTCAGCCCGGTGTCTGACTCGAATCTCCATAAAGGGGACGATCACAGATGGGTGGAGAGCGGTTCGCGGTAGCCCAGAGTGTGCTGACCGGGACTCAAAGGTCTTCACGTCCAGTGATTACTCTATGCAGAGGTCTTTAGGCGGCTTCAGTAGGTACGAGAGATAATGGGAAATGAGGAAAGTGTCCCGAAGGGTTACTGTTCACCTGAACAGTACGTGGCGGACAGGAGAGGCAAACGTTTCATAAAAGGATTAAGTAAGTTGGAGAAGAGTTAAAGGTGTCTGTAAAGGAGGCATCCTATGTAGTGCCACCTGGCAAGTGTTGTTAAACGAGAAGAGAGGGAAGTTAGAAGATGATTAATTGACAGACATGGTCCGTGTGTGGTTGGACTGTAGTAAAGAATTTGAACAGACCGGGGGGAACTAAATTTTGATGAGAAAAGACAGAGATATTTCTGTAAGCCTGGTGTTGCATTGATACATGACTTGCCACCACCCTATAATGGCGCCGGGAAGAAAGCAGGTGGGTGGACCTGCAAAACATGTGGTCAACAGAATCCCTCCTCCCGTGATACGTGCCTTCCCTGTGGGGTTCCCCACCCACAAAACCACACCTTGGTAACTACTCCCCGGCACGTCCCATCACTTCCCGTGTTAGCTACAGCGCCATCTTGTCCCCAGGCAACGCCCATGAACGGACCTTTAATATCATTCGGTCCGGACCCCCCCGTCACTCCTATGTCACCCTTGCCCCTTCCTACTACCTTGTACCCCATGGTTAACCCGGACGGTACATTCATGCTACCCCACTCACCTGCCACCCTTACTCCTATAATGGTAGGGGGGCAACCTGATGAAGCAGAACAGGGGGATGCAGACGGTGCTGCAGAATCCACAATGGGCATACAAAATGCACCGGGTAATATGCAAACTCCTTCGCGGGGTACCCCGACAGACTACGGTGATCCGCCAACTTTACCCCTGGCACCACAGTGGACTGTACCCATGACCGTGCGCCCATCACGACGTTCACAAGATCAAATACTGCAGGGTCAGATTACAGAGTTACAAAAGAACTTACAGAAAATTGAGCAGGGAAACCTTGAGACACTGAAAGAAGCCCTAGCACTTAACCGGCCACAGGGACCACCACAATATGTGTCTTTCACCCCACAACAGTTATTCACCATAGTGAATTTACTGCCTGACCCTGAGACCCATCCCATGCCCTTTTTCAGGAAACTGTCCCAAGTGCATCAAACCTATAGGTGCACATGGTCGGACCTGCAAAGTATAGTGGAAAACAAGACAGGTGAATACTCCACACTGATAACGGATCAAATCCACATCCCTGAACTTAAAGGTGCTAACTTTGACCCCCGGGATCATGAGTCTGGAAAATTCTTTATAGAACAACTACAGAAATGGACAAAAGCTAAATTAGCAGATCATTCCACCACATTGCAGGACAGCTGCGGGGGATCAGTTGACCCCCACCTTTTTTCTTTTCACAGAAATGTTAGTTTCTGCTGTGTTAGTTTAAGCTCCTCTTTCTGATAAGAAACTGTCTCGCTTCTTGGTCTTTGTGGTTTTCACTCAAATTATGTGACACCCACAGCTGCCGGATGTCTGACAATAAAATTCTGCACTGATTTATATGAGCAAGGGGATTCGCTGCAAACCATTTTGCACCTCATCCCCAATACTCTCTGGGCCAGAGGACCCCAGGATATTGGATACCTCAATGTCCCACCAGTCACTGTGACCCTGAAGGACCCCAAAGTCCTACCATACAAAGAGACTGGACCCAGTAGCCAGAGAAGCCCCTTCCTGTGTCAGAGCTATCCATGCTGCCAGCTCTCTTCTAAACGTCACATCTGACGTTGTGCTGGGTCATCCCCTCACTATTCTGGCTCCCCATGACATTTCTGCCATCCTCCAGCAGACTCAACCTAAACACCTCACTGCACAGCGCCACCTCCGGCTTCAGTGTAGTTTGCTTCTGCCAGATAATGTCACCATTCAGAGGTGCCACATCCTCCATCCTGCTGCACTCCTTCCTCTTCCAAGGGGGGAGTATAATGGAGATTCTGAAGATTTTATTGATCTACAGGCACACTCGAGCTGACACCTCTGAGGCCAGAGGAAAAGCCCTAGCTGATCAAGCAGCATAGGAAGCAGCAGTGAAAGAGGAAAGAGTCCAGTCAGACCAGATTATGATAACACAGGATGACCTGGAACAAGAAGAAATCACATGGGACCTCCTGAAACAAATACAGAAACAGGCCACGCCACAAGAAAAATTGGATTGGCTAAAAGAGTCAGCCCAAGAAGAGGAAGAATCTGGACTGTGGACCCAAGGAAGGAGAGCATATCTGCCCAAAGCTCTCTATCCTCTGATAGCTTCAATAGCTCATGGGCCCACCCACCAATCTAAGACCATCATGAAAGAACTAATAGACAATGGCCCCAGGGATAACCCCTGTCCTGGTGAGGCATACTCAGTCTTGCCTCATCTGTGCGCAGTGCAACCCGGGAAGACCTGAGCCTACACCAACCAAATGTCTCCCCAAAGCCCAGTACCCGTTCCAACGGATTCAAATTGACCACATCCAGATGCCAATGTGCCAAGGGTTTCAATATGTGCTAGTAGTGATAGACTTGTTCTCTGGGTGGCCAGAAGCCTACCCCGTCCGAAACCAGACAGCAACCACTACTGCAAAAAAACTGATGCAGGAGCTTGTCTGTAGGTTCCGAGTACCTGAGGTCATTGAGAGTGATCAGGGCCCAGCATTCACTGCTAGATTAACCCAAGAAGTCTGGAAGATGGTAGGGTCACACTTAGCCTATCACACACCCTACAGACCCCAAAGCGGCGACAAAGTCAAACGACTGAACGGGGTACTGAAGTCCAAGATGCTGAAAATGACTGGGGAGACAGGGCTCAGTTGGGTACAATGCCTGCCAATAGCACTATTTTCAGTTAGACACACCCCTAGGCCTCCACACCAAATTTTGTTTAGGACACGGCCTAGGATGGGACAGTACTTCCCACAGCAATTGCAAATGCATTATGAATCTGTTGCTAAATATGTGATTGCCCTGAGTAAACAATTGTCTAACATATGTGCACAAGTTTTCTCTTCCATTCCAGATCCTGACTCCCTAGAGGGAATACACACTCTCAAACCTGGAGAGTGGGTGGTGGTCAAGAAACACGTCAGAAACACCCTCGAACCACGATACGAGGGGCCGTACCAGGTGTTGCTGACTACCCCGACCTCTGTGAAACTCGATGGAGGCCTACCTGGATCCACGCCTCACATTGTAAAAGAGTAAAGGCTGTCCCGACGACCCTGGAACAATAAGCCATGAGGATTCACATACTGATCATGACTTTGACAGTGGGCATATCAGCAGTGTTCACACCACTGGGTGATGAATGGGACAATTCACTGACACGGCACCATCAAATTCTAGTCCAGGGGTTGAGACACTCAGAGATTGTTGGATCTGTACCCACAGTCCCGTGAGTTCAACCAGTATGCCTTATGTTGCAATTCCCTTGGAACTTTCTGAACTGATTGACCTGTCTAATTCTACCATCTTTCTCACTACCATACACCAAGTTAAATCCAGTACAAACAAGGACAGGGAAGTAGCCTTACCTGTTGCAGGGCGGGCAGATGCCCCATGGCTCATGATAAACAGATCAGGACCCTCGGTAGATTATAGCTCTACTCCTTGGCAAGAGGGACACTGGGCTAATGTCACATGTTTTCCTAGCTGGACACACTGTTATTGTCTCCAAGTACAAACCAAAGGTATGACATTTAGTCCACACATACACTCAGGTTGCGATGCAGAAACAGACAGCCACGTGCAGTGTATTGGTGTAGATGCTGTGAACGGAAAGGATCTGCCCTGTAACAACCGTACTGTACAGGATCTCCTGACAGGTATATTAGCTAACGACACCGAAAGTCAGTCAAAAGGATATGAGTTGGCGAAAGGGACACAATTAGCCAAACTAATTACCCGATTATTCAATGGCACAGCAGTAGAAGTTCCAGAAGACATATACTTAGTTTGTGGACACAAAGTGTACAAATGGTTATCCGAGAATGTCACAGGACTGTGCACCATCGCCAGGCTTACTCCTGCCACCTTTATAGTACCACACTCTGAAATTGACATAAATGCAGTACCTAAACACACCATGTATCGTAGGGCCAAAGATAACACACCCAGACCAAATGGCAAGCCACATGTAGTAGAGATGAGCATTACCAACAAAATTGTTAGTTCCATCTTCATATATCCCATGATAGTGCAGATGTGGGATCATCTGGTAGTAGCAACAGACTACCTGGATGACCAAATATGGGAAGAGATGAGACTTATGAATACCTCAAACATTGTGCAAAACCAGTTAATCATTGTCACCAACCAACACACATTAGTTCTAGATTATGTTACAGCTAAAGATGGAGGTATGTGCCAGATTGTGGGACCCTCTTGTTGCCATTACATAGACCCGCAGGGTAATTTGCAAGTTAAGGTGGGTATAGAGAAGATGGCGGATTTAAGAGATAAATGGCTGGACGCACATAAAGCTGGTAAAGATACATGGTGGTCTGATACCTTCTCTTCCCTTAACCCCAATAACTGGTTCAAAGGTATTGGGGGTTGGCTCATGGGAATTGTCCAGGTAATATTGCAGGTAGCCCTAATAATATTGGTGATATATGTAGTGATTAAGCTCGTTCTTATTTGTGTGACCCGCTTTTCAAAAAGAATGAAGAAAACTGATGAACGACCTATTATGCTCCTCTACGATGAGGAAGGACAGAAGGAAACATCGTTCAACACAGCTCCCCCTCCTCACAATGATGCCTGGCTGAGATAGGGTGAGATGAATCCCAGGGTATTACCACAAGTCCGAGCAACCGGGAGCCTACCTATAAGGGGTAGGTTGTCGCCACTGCGGGTGAAGAGGATACGAATGGAATGCCCAGGGGGATTCGCTAGGCGAAGGGAAAGTCTACAATCAAGTCTCCAAGGGGGGACTGTTATGGACTATTGATACAAAATGGATACTTGCTTGTTGAGCTAAGATGGCGGCCAGACATTCAGCCTACACCTATAAACTAGAATCTTACTTTGTGTTTTTATCATGTGTTTCTTTGTGGTTTCCGTTCAGCTCAAGCAAGCAGTTACAAAGAAAGAAGTAGTAACAGTTTCACCCAGGAACAAGGGGGGGGAGGGAGGAGGAATTTCCTCTGGCCGTCAAGGTTACAGAAAAGTAGAGAGTTCATAGCCAATAGAAAATATATACTTTATCTTTCACCCCCCTCCCACTCCTTCCTCTCATGAAACCCATGTTGTTTTCAGAAATAAACCAGAGATACTGATTAACTCCATGTAGTGAGTTGTCTGTCTGATCTCTCCGTGCACGTATCTTAATTAATTTGGAGCAGTACATGAACTGAACTGGCAGCTTTGTCAGAACCAGAACAATTGTATGTTATTCCAGGCGGAATGTTGTGCTGTCATCAGACAGAGAGTATTTTTGTAGGCTTATACGCATTGAAACTGTGCCTGCTGCCAGAGCACAAGAAAAACAATCATCCACGATACCTAGCTTCATGTCCCAGTTTGCAGGGCGGCGCAAGTAAACTCTCTCGAAGTCAGACCAGTGCGACCAGGTGGTTGGTTGGATTGCAGCAGATAATGTTTCTAGTCGGTTAAGCAGCACCCTGTCCTCCACCAAGTCCAGTCTTAGTAGCCAAGAGTCTGGTCAACACAATCCTCACCCTGATCCTCCTTTCTCCCACCATGGAGAGTCTTGCCAAACAAGTGATCCCACACTCGGATATTCTGAGGAGCCCTTTTCACCACCATTCCTTCATTTGGGCCTCTCGACAAGCCCACTTGAAGAGATACATGAGATCTTGTGCCCTGATTCCCAAACTCTTGAGCATCCACGGTCACGAGAAGATGTCATGGGGAACAGCAATTAGTGTCTCAAGAGGTGGATGATGATGATGAGACACAGTTGTCAATAACTGAGGTTGTTGTTAGGTCAACAAGTCAGGAGGATGAGCAGAGTGAGAAAGTGGAAGAGGAGATGGTGGACGATGAAGTCACTGACCCAACCTGGGAAGGTGGCAAGCGGAGCAAGGACAGCAGTACAGAGGGGGAGGGATCTACAGCACTGCAACAGGCTAAAAGAGGCAGTGGAGTGGCAAAAGGGAGAAGGCGGGCCAGACCAAACAGGCCCGCAACTGTTCCCCGGAGCACACCCTTGCGGAAATCTCCCTTGCCAAGGGGTAGGTGTTCTGCAGTCTGGTGCTTTTTTGAGGAAAGTGCGGACGACAAAAGAATTGTAATTTGCAACCTGTGCCATACAAAAATGAGCAGGGGCGTGAACACTAGCAACCTCACCACCACCAGCATGTTCCGCCACATGGCATCAAAGCACCCTAATAGTTGGGCCAAACGCCTGGGTCCACAATCTGTATCTGCGGGTCACACCACTGCCTCCTCTTTCCCTGTGTTGCGTGCTGGCCATTCCCCTGTTGAAGGTGCAGGCCCAAATGCCTCCCGCCCTGCACCTGGACCTTCGCAAGCACCATCAGCAACCACATCCACTTCCATATCCCAGCGCAGCGTACAAATGTCCTTACCCCAGGCGTTTGAACGCAAGCGCAAATACCAAGCCACCCACCCACAGGCCATAGCACTAAATGCGCAACTTTCCAAATTACTGGCCCTGGAAATGTTGCCATTTAGGCTTGTGGACACTGAGGCCTTCCGCAGCCTGATGTCGGCGCTGTCCCTCGTTACGCAGTCCCCAGCCGCCACTATTTTTCATGGTGTCACGTGTCCGGCTTACACCAGCATGTGTCCCGTAACATCACCCGTGCCCTGACCAACACAGTTACTGGGAAGGTCCACTTAACCACTGACACATGGACAAGTGCTTTCGGCCGGGGATGCTACATTTCCCTGAAGGCACACTGGGTGAATGTTCTGGAGGCTGGGAGCGAGTCATACCCTGGGATGGCACAGTTGCTACCGACGCCAAGGATTGCGGGCCCAATTCCATCAGGGTTTCCGCCACCACCTATGTTAGTGGCTCCAACCCCCACTTCTCCTCCTCCGCCTCCTCCTCCACTTCCACCTTAGAATTATCCTCTTGCAGCACCAGTCAGCCATCAGTCGGTAGCTGGAAGCAGTGTAGCACTGCAGTGGGGAAGCATCAACAGGCCGTGCTTAAGCTGATCTGCTTAGGTGACAAACAGCACACCGCTGCATAGCTATGGCAGGGGATAAGAGACCAGACTGAGCTGTGGCTCTCGCCACTCAAAGTAGAACCAAGCATGGTTGTGTCTGATAATGGCTGTAAGTAGGTGGCGGCTTTAAAGCTCGGCAAGCTCACACACATCCCATGCCTAGCCCACGTCTTCCACTTAGCGGTTCAGCAGTTTCTCAAAACCTACCCCAATTTGCCTGAGCTACTGGTGGAGGTGTGCTGTGTTTCTGCCCATTCCCGCAAGTCATCAACAGCTTCCGCCGGTCCGTCAATGCTGAAGCAGCACTTACAATTGCCAGCTCACCGACTGTTGTGCGACGTAATCACGTGCTGGAACTCAACATTTAACATGTTGGCCAGGCTTTGTGAGCAGCAGAGGACAGTAGTGGAATAACAGCTGCAACATGGTTGTCGCCTTTCCAGTCAGCTTCCGCTCTTCACAAGCGAGGAGTGGCCATGGCTTTGTGACCTCTGTGAGGTTTTAGGAAACTTTGAGGAATCAACACAGATGGTGAGCGGCGATAACGCTATTATCAGCGTCACCATCCCACTTCTGTGCCTACTCAAACGCTGACTTTATGTTAGGCTGCCTTTCCCATGACCCACACGTTTTACGCATTTTGAACAACACCGATTACTGGTTGTTCACCCTTCTCGACCCCCGCTACAAAGAGAACTTCTCATCTCTCATTCCTGTGGTGGAGAGGACCAGCAAAATGGTGCAATACCAGAAGGTCCTTATGGAAAAATGGCTCAAAAAATTTCCAGCTGACAATGCTGTCGGCAGAGTATATAGTTCCTTGGGCAACGGAGGAGGGGAGACAAGGGGAACACACAGCCTGGGACAGTTTCATGACACAACGCCAGCACCCTACCCTGATGCGCAGCCTAGTGTCAAAAGGAGGGAAAATTTTGGAAGATATTGAAGGAGTACGGTATGTAGCGGACCATGTCAGCGTCCTCAATGATCCCTCTGTGCCTTACAACTACTGGGTGTCCAAGCTGGACACGTGGCACAAACTGGCGCTTTACGCCTTGGAGGTGCTGGCCTGCCCTGCCGCCAGCGTTTTGTCAGAGCAGGTATTTAGTGCTGCTGGGGGCATAATAATTGATAAGCCCATCCACCTGTCAACTGAAAATGCTGACAGATTGCCCCTGACCTCTCTTCTCCACCAGAGGAAAGCGGCTGAACATAAAGGCACTTTAAAGGGAGTCTTTCCCGCAGATTCACCCTATTAACCTAATAACAGTGTTATGTCCACGGCATCCACCCTATTAAAACGGTGCTTACTGTTTGTTCCTTGCTAGCATCGTTGTGGAGAAAAACACTTTTAATCCGCATGCAAATGAGTCTGTGAAGATGCCCATTTTCATACGAAGGCACTCCCTCTCCGCCGCGTCTGCCCGTCCTTAGTCTCTGTTCTAACCTCCCTCCTCCCGTCCGTAATCCCCATGCGCACGCTAAACTGTGATGCCCCGGCCCGACAGTGCTCATGCAATGCGCACGCGCCGATATCACGTTTATCGGCGCATGCGCGGGATTACGGATGGGAGGAGGGAGGTTAGAACAGAGACTAAGGGCCGGGCAGACGCGGCGGAGGGGGAGTGCCTTCGTATTAAAATGACCCAGGGGCCTGGGCACCGGCCGTTGTAACATCGCCCCTGGGCACCTTCACAGACTCATTTGCATGCGGATTAAAAGTGTTTTTTCTCCACAACGATGCTAGCAAGGAACAAACGGCAAGCACCGTTTTAATAGGGGGGATGCCGTGGACATAACACTGTTATTAGGTTAATAGGGTAAATCTGCGTGAAAGACTTCCTTTAAAGTGCCTTTATGTTCAGCCGCTTTCCTCTGGTGGAGAAGAGAAGTCAGGGGCAATCTGTCAGCATTTTCAGTTGAATGTGTTTTTTATAATGTACTGAATACACTGTATTCCCATGCACCCCTTCCACCACAAAAAGGGTATATGGTTCAATCTTCCTTCTCTCGTCCTCCTCCTCTTCCATCAAATCAACATGATTAATGTTGTAGAGGGTCAGCTCACCTGCAGGCCCTCGCATATAATGTTTTAGAGGGTCAGCTCACCAGCAGGCACTCATCTACAATCCTTTAGAGGGTCAGCTCACCCGCAGGCCCTCGCATATAAATCTTTAGAGGGTCAGCTCACTAGAAGGCCCACACCTACAATCTTTTAGAGGGTCAGCTCACCTGCAGGCCCTCGCATATAATGTTTTAGAGGTCAGCTCACCAGCAGGCCCTCACCTATAATCCTTTAGAGTGCCAGCTCACCTGCAGGCCATCGCATTAAATGTTTTAGAGGGTCAGCTCACCAGCAGGCCCTCGTCCATAATGTTTCATGGGTCAGCTCACCAGCAGGCCCTCGCCCATAATTTTTTCGATGCTCAGATCAGCAGCAGGCACTCGCCCCTAATGTTTTAGAGAGTCAGCTCTGCAGCAGACCCTCATCGCTAATGTTTTAGATGGTCAGCTCAGCAGCAGGCCCTCACCTACAATCTTTTAGAGGGTCAGCTCACCTGCAGGCCCTCGCATATAATGTTTTTGAGGGTCAGCTCACCAGCAGACCCTCAACCATAATGTTTTACTGGGTCAGCTCACCAGCAAGCTCTCACCTACAATCTTTTAGAGGGTCAGCTCCCCAGCAGGCCCTCACACATAATGTTTTTGAGGGTCAGCTCACCAGCAGGCACTCAACCATAATGTTTTACAGGGTCAGCTCACAAGCAGATCCTCGCCCATAATTTTTTCAATGTTCAGATCAGCAGCAGGCCCTCGTTCCTAATGTTTTAGAGAGTCAGCTCTGCAGCAGACCCTCACCCCTATTGTTTTAGATGGTCAGATCAGCAGCAGGCCCTCACCTACAATCTTTTAGAGGGCCAGCTCACCTGCAGGCCCTCGCATGTAATGTTTTAGAGGGTTAGCTCATCAGCAGGCCCTCACCTACAATCTTTTAGAGGGTCAGCTTTTCTGCAGGCCCTCGCATATAATGTTTTAGAGGGTCAGCTCACCAGCAGGCCCTCACCTACAATCTTTTAGAGGGTCAGCTCACCTGCAGGCCCTCGCATATAATGTTTTGAGGGTCAGCTCACCAGCAGGCCCTCAACCATAATGTTTTACTGGGTCAGCTCACCAGCAGGCTCTCACCTACAATCTTTTAGAGGGTCAGCTCACCAGCAGGCCATTAACCATAATGTTTTACAGGGTCAGCTCACCAGCAGGTCCTCGCCCATAATTTTTTCAATGGTTAGCTAAGCAGCAGGCATTCATCCATAATTTTTTCAATGGTCAGCTTAGCAGCAGGCACTCGTCCATAATTTTTTCGATGTTCATATGAGCAGCAGGCCCTCGCCCCTAATGTTTTAGAGAGTCAGCTCTGCATCAGACCCTCACCTAAAATCTTTTAAAGGGCCAGCTCACCTGCAGGCCCTCGCATGTAATGTTTTAGAGGGTCAGCTCACCAGCAGGCACACACATACAATCTTTTAGAGGGTCATCTCACCTGCAGGTCCTTGCATATAGTGTTTTAGAGGGTCAGCTCACCAGCAAGCCTTCACCTATAATCCTTTAGAGTGCCAGCTCACCTGCAGGCACTCACATATAATGTTTGAGAGGGTCAGCTCACCAGCAGGCCATCGCCCATAATGTTTTAAAGGGTCAGCTCACCAGCAGGCCATCGCCCATAATGTTTTAAAGGGTCAGCTCACCAGCAGGCCCTCGCCCATAATTTTTTCAATGGTTAGCTCAGCAGCAGACACTTACACATAATTTTTTTGATGCTCAGAACAGCAGCAGGCACTCGCCCCTAATGTTTTAGAGAGTCAGCTCTGCAGCAGACCTCACCCTTACCCTAAGTTCACACCTGAGCGTTTTACAGCGCGTTCAAACGCGCTGTAAAACGCTCAACACATGAAAACCAATGCTTCCCTATGGGAATGGTTCTCACCTGGGCGTTTTACAGCGCGTACGATCGCGCTGTAAAACGCCCGACGCTCAAACAAGTGCTTGAGCTTTTTTTTGGGCGTTTGTCACGCGTTCCCGCACATAGATATTCGGGAACGCGCGATAATGTGTGCACGCCTGTCTCTGTATGCGCGATTGTAAACGCCCGTACAATCGCGCATACAGAGCGCTCGTTTCATAACGCTCAGGTCTGAACCCCCTGTTAGTGTTTTAGATGGTCAACTCAGCAGCAGGACCTCGCCCGCAATGTTTTAGAGGGTCACCAGCAGGCCCTTGCTCCTAATGTTTTTGAGGGTCACCAGCAGGTCATTAATCATAACTTTTTCAAGGGTGTATGATTCCCTCCTTTATGTTTAATAAATTGGAGTGCCGGTTCCTTGTAATTTTTGGAAGCCCTTTCACTTAGTGCATAGGCTTTATGTCCGTAGAAGTCCCACTACCTGAACAATTGTACCACAATGTGAATGAGGCTCTCCTTTATGTGATATATTGTATCAGAGTGCCTCTTCCTTGTAATTTTTGGCAGCACTTGCACTTTATATACAAGTAAATATACAGGAAAGAATGTTTCCTAACAATTTTTCATCTAAAATCGATTTTATCTTTAATTTTGTAAGTATTATTGTTAGTCTGTAAAAGTGGCGTACTACTCGAACAACATCGTTTCCAGCAGCGACCTGGGAGTCCAAGATGCATCCAGACATCCTCCCCATACTGTTCCCGAACCATTTCAGTCATGTTTCCATCAATTTCTGACCTTTTCCTATGAACCAGACACCCTCCCCTCTTCAGAGGAGGGGGTGCCTGGTTTAATGCTCGGGTTCTACCATTGACTTCCATTGTGCTCGGCTGCTCGGTAGAGCACCCGAGTATCCAGAGGTGTACGACCCGAGCACCCGAACACCCGAACACTTTGGTGCTCGATCAACACTACTCAATTTTTCTTTATTTTAGGGGAAAAAATTCCTTCCCATTTTTTCCATCAAAACTATAAGGTATTAAAAATTGGAGATTAAGTTTTAAAAAACAAAAGCACTAAAAGCACAGTGTCAAGATTTTAGAGTCAGAGGAACTTACATAAAACATTTGATATACATAATTTACATGCCACTTGAAGACCTACAGTAGGCACTAATTATAGCTGTGGGAGATGAATGTGTTCTTAATGGATTTTGTCCAAATAATTACCCTGTAGGATAAAAAAATCTAGATTTCCAAAAGAAATGCAGAACTTTTTCTTACAGGTATAAACCACATCTACAAGCTTAAAGGGGTTATCTGGGAACAAATAACTTTTCATGGATACCTCCAAATAGGAGTGTTAGGACTTAAGCCAGCACAAGCTGTATCACCCTATGTGTGCGGACTGCGTCCAGACCTTGGGTATAACTTAGAAAAAGGGGATGTCCAGCACAGAAGATAAAATGTCAATTCTTTTTTTTTTGTAGAAATTATTAAAATTCCATCTCCACAATATGCTTTCCGACTGTGGAGTTTACCTTGTCTATCTCCTCCTCTCAGAGGTATACTCCACAGTCGGGAAGCATATTGGATTTTTCCATGCAATACTATTGCACTTGCTGGTCTGAACATGTAAAAAGAGGTTATGGTCCATTATTAATTGGGGATATTTCTATAGGATACATTCATGCCCAGGGGAAAGAAAAGAGAAAGTTATGCTTAGTTTAAAAAATATATAACCCTATTGTGTTTTTGTATGAACGTTTGGTTATGCTATCAAAGGGTTAAAGATACAAAACCTAGACACTATCAACGCCAGACTAATTTCACCTGATGTTTGATTAATGTCTTTTTGTGATAGGCTGCAACAGCAAAAATAAATGGTGACTATTGATTCTGCTGGATCTCTCTGCAGTGTTTGATACTGTAGACCATAAACTCCTCCTCATCATGCTCCACTCAGTTGGCCTTAAGGACACTGCTCTCTCTTGGTTCTCTTCCTATCTCTCTGGTCACTCCTTTAGCGTATCATTCGCTGGCTCTTCTTCTTCTCCTCTTCCTCTTGATGTCAGCGTTCTTCAGGACTCAATACTAGGTCCTCTACTCTTCTCCCTCTATACAGCCGCCATCGGACAGACTATCAGTAGATTTGGCTTTCGATACCATATCTATGATGATGACACCCAACTATACACTTCATCCCCTGACAACACCCCTGCTTTACTTCAAAACACCAGTAATTGTCTGGCATCTGTCTCTAATATCATGTCCTCTCTGTATCTAAAACTGAACCTCTCAAAAACTGAACGTCTTGTCTTTCCCCCATCTACTAACCCAAATAAACTTGATATTTCAATTTCAGTCTGTAGCACTATCATAACTCCTGTGCAACATGCCCGCTGTCTTGGGGCCACATTTGACTCTGATCTTTTCTTTGTTCCCCATATTCAATGACTTACATGCTCCTGTCGTCTGCACCTCAAGAATATTGCCAGAATCCGCCCTTTTCTTACGGTGGAAACGGCAAAAACTCTTGTTGTTGCCTTGATTCATTCTCGTCTTGACTACTGCAATGCATTACTAATAGGTCTCCCTCTCACTAAACTCTCCCCCCTTCAATCTGTCCTAAATGCTACAGCCAGGCTCATATATCCATCCAAACGCTACACTGATGCTACTAGTCTGTGCCAGTCACTTCACTGGTTTTCCATCCACCACAGAATACAGTTCAAACTTCTCACCCTCACCCACAAAGCTCTCCACAGTGCTGCACCTCTATTCATCTCCTCCCTCATCTCCATCTACCACCCTACTCGTGCTCTCTGTTCTGTTAGCGACCTAAGATTAATAACCTCCATAATTCGTACCTCTCACTCCCGTCTTAAAAATTTTTCTCCAGCTGCACCTACTCTTTGGAATTCTCTGCCCTGGAATACTAGGTCAATTCACAACTACTCCACCTTCAAACGTGCCTTAAAAACACATCTTTTCAAGCTACCTAAACTGACTATTCCCTGACTAAACCTCCCCCCACCAACTCCTCTGGCCTGAACTCGATCCTCTAGTACAGCGGTCCCCAACCTCCGGGCCGCGGCCCAGGACCAGGCCCTGGAGGATGGTTTGCCGGGCCGCGGCAATCAGGGCAGTCTTTAACGCTGTACTAATGAAGCGCTTCCATTATGGAAGCGCTTCATTAGTACAGAAGGACAAGGAAGCGGTGAAGGATCTGTACTCACCACTTCCTGTTCCACGGCTCTGCTATCGGCTGTGCAGGGCTGTGCACAGCGTGAGGTCGCTCTGTGACCTCACACTGTGCGCCGCTATACACAGCCAGCCGACAGCAGAATGAAGAGGATCGCGATGGTGACTAGGAGCTGGAGAGGTAAGTGTTTTTTTATTTTTATTTTATTTGCACTGGGGGCTGATGGCTGACCTGAGGGACATGGGGCAGACATGAGGGGCTAATGGGGGCTAATGGGGGGCTTATGGCTGACATGAGGGGCTAATGGGGGGCTTATGGCTGACATGAGGGGCTAATGGGGGGCTTATGGCTGACATGGGGGCATATGGCTGACATGAGGGGCTAATGGGAGGCTTATGGCTGACATGAGGGGCTAATGGGGGGCTTATGGCTGACATGAGGGGCTAATGGGGGGCTTATGGCTGACATGAGGGGCTAATGGGAGGCTTATGGCTGACATGAGGGGCTAATGGGGGGCTTATGGCTGACATGAGGGGCTAATGGGGGACATATGGCTGACATGAGGGGCTAATGGGGGGATTATGGCTGACATGAGGTGCTAATGGGGGGCCTATGGCTGACATGAGGGGCTAATGGGGGGCTTATGGCTGACATGAGGGGCTAATGGGGGGCTTATGGCTGACATGAGGGGCTATGGGGGGCCTATGGCTGACATGAGGGGCTAATGGGGGGCTTATGGCTGACATGAGGGGCTAATGGGGGCTTATGGATGACATGAGGGGCTAATGGGGGGGCTTATGGCTGACATGAGGGGCTAATGGGGGGCTTATGGTTGACATGAGGGGCTAATGGGGGGCGTATGGCTGACATGAGGGGCTAATGGGGGGCTTATGGCTGACATGAGGGGCTAATGGGGGACTTATGGCTGACATAAGGGGCTAATGGGGGGATTATGGCTGACATGAGGGGCTAATGGGGGGCCTATGGCTGACATGAGGGGATAATGGGGGGCTTATGGCTGACATGAGGGGCTAATGGGGGGCCTATGGCTGACATGAGGGGCTAATGGGGGGCTTATGGCTGACATGAGGGGCTAATGGGGGGCTTATGGCTGACATGAGGGGCTAATGGGGGGCTTATGGCTGACATTAGGGGCTAATGGGGGGCTTATGGATGACATGAGGGGCTAATGGGGGCTTATGGCTGACATGAGGGGCTAATGGGGGGCCTATGGCTGACATGAGGGGCTAATGGGGGGCTTATGGCTGACATGAGGGGCTAATGGGGGGCTTATGGCTGACATGAGGGGCTAATGGGGGGCTTATGGCTGACATGAGGGGCTAATGGGGGCTTATGGCTGACATGAGGGGCTAATGGGGGCTTATGGCTGACATGAGGGACTAATGGGGGGCTTATGGCTGACATTGGGGGGCTTAAAGCTGACATTGGGGGGGTTTATGGCTGACATGAGGGGCTAATGGGGGGCTTATGGCTGACATGAGGTGCTAATGGGGGGCTTATGGATGACATGAGGGGCTAATGGGGGGCTTATGGCTGACATGAGGGGCTAATGGGGGGCTTATGGTTGACATGAGGGGCTAATGGGGGGCTTATGGCTGATATTAGGGGCTAATGGGGGGCTTATGGATGACATGAGGGGCTAATGGGGGGCTTATGGCTGACATGAGGGGCTAATGGAGGGCTTATGGCTGACATGAGGGACTAATGGGGGCTTATGGCTGACATGAGGGGCTAATGGGGGCTTATGGCTGACATGAGGGACTAATGGGGGGCTTATGGCTGACATTGGGGGGCTTAAAGCTGACATTGGGGGGGTTTATGGCTGACATGAGGGGCTAATGGGGGGCTTATGGCTGACATGAGGTGCTAATGGGGGGCTTATGGATGACATGAGGGGCTAATGGGGGGCTTATGGCTGACATGAGGGGCTAATGGGGGGCTTATGGCTGACATGAGGGACTAATGGGGGGCTTATGGCTGACATTGGGGGGCTTAAAGCTGACATGGGGGGGTTTATGGCTGACATGAGGGGCTAATGGGGGGCTTATGGCTGACATGAGGTGCTAATGGGGGGCTTATGGATGACATGAGGGGCTAATGGGGGGCTTATGGCTGACATGAGGGGCTAATGGGGGGCTTATGGTTGACATGAGGGGCTAATGGGGGGCTTATGGCTGACATTAGGGGCTAATGGGGGGCTTATGGATGACATGAGGGGCTAATGGGGGCTTATGGCTGACATGAGGGGCTAATGGGGGGCCTATGGCTGACATGAGGGGCTAATGGGGGCTTATGGCTGACATGAGGTGCTAATGGGGGCGTATGGCTGACATGAGGGGCTAATGGGGGGCTTATGGCTGACATGAGGGACTAATGGGGGGCTTATGGCTGACATTAGGGGGCTTAAAGCTGACATTGGGGGGGTTTATGGCTGACATGAGGGGCTAATGGGGGGCTTATGGCTGACATGAGGTGCTAATGGGGGGCTTATGGCTGACATGAGGGGCTAATGGGGGCTTATGGCTGACATGAGGGGCTAATGGGGGGCTTATGGTTGACATGAGGGGCTAATGGGGGGCTTATGGCTGACATTAGGGGCTAATGGGGGGCTTATGGCTGACATGAGGGGCTAATGGGGGGCGTATGGCTGACATGAGGGGCTAATGGGGGGCCTATGGCTGACATGAGGGGCTAATGGGGGGCTTATGGCTGACATGAGGTGCTAATGGGGGGCGTATGGCTGACATGAGGGGCTAATGGGGGGCGTATGGCTGACATGAGGGGCTAATGGGGGGCTTATGGCTGACATGAGGGGCTAATGGGGGCTTATGGCTGACATGAGGGGCTAATGGGGGGCTTATGGCTGACATGAGGAGCTAATGGGGGGTGTATGGCTGACATGAGGGTCTAATGGGGGGCTTATGGCTGACATGAGGGGCTAATGGGGGGCTTATGGCTGACATGAGGGGCTAATGGGGGGCTTATGGCTGACATGAGGGGCTAATGGGGGCTTATGGCTGACATGAGGGACTAATGGGGGGCTTATGGCTGACATTGGGGGGCTTAAAGCTGACATTGGGGGGTTTATGGCTGACATTGGGGGGTTTATGGCTGACATTGGGGGTTTATCTGAGCCATTGGGGGTCTGATCTGAGGTCTGACTAACATTGGGGGTCTGATTGCTGGTCTGACCTGAGGTGTAATGAAAAATATTTTTTCTTATTGTTCTCCTCCAAAACTAGGTGCATCTTATAGGGCGAAAAATACGGTACAGTGCAGCAGAGACCAGTGCAGCAGAGACCAGTGCAGCAGAGACCATGGTCAGTTTATATAGTCGTTATATAGTGTTATATATTTTAATATGCACCTTGTGTTTTGTTATGCGCGTGAATCAGTCAGCCCCCCCCACCCCCTAAGCCCCGCCCCATAACAAGATTTTATCTTCTGCGCTGGACATCCCCTTTTTGAAAGTTATACCTGCAACCTGCCTCTGCTATTTAAAAAAATCATATTTATCTGCTCCCCACTGCTACAGTCCTGCACGTTTGCTCCCACGTAGCCATCTTTTCAGTCCGAGGCTTGTTTTCTTCCTCCCTGCTATGGTCATGGTCACCTGCTCTGCTGGAGTCTACCATTGGCTTCAGAGGTGACTTATCTTTTTTGTACAAATCATCTCTGATCTGAAGCCAGTTATTGACTGAAAAAGAGAAAGTGACCATGTCGGGGAGACCGGAAAGATGGATACATGGCATCCAGTGCACAGGACTGAAGTGGTGGGGAGAAGGTAAGTATTATTTTTTAAATAGTGCAGGCAGGCTGCGGGAATCCATAAAAAGTTATTTGTTCTCAGACAACCCATTTAAAGAGGACCCATCACCACTCCTTTTGATAGCTACATGCATTCCCTATGTAATACAATTCTGGAGCATCTACTCTGTTGTACTATTTCTTTATTATTTCAACTAGAAGTTATAAATTGCTAGCAGTCTGCAGTAAGGGTACAGAGGGGAGGTAACCAGTGGGGTGTACCTGCACAGTCTGACAATGGTAACACTGATTGGATAGAGTGAGTCTGTGCAGGAACACACCCCAACTTCCTCCCCTCTGTACCCTTCCTGTGGACTGCTAGCAATTCATTCATAACTTCTAGTAGTGATAATAATGGAGTGGCTAAACATAGAGCCATAAGAATAGATGCTCCAGAATTATTATTACATGGGAAAAGCATGAAGCTCTTAAAAAAGGCATGTCAGGAGAGACGACAGGTCTTCTTTAAGCATAAAAGATAGTTATAAAGCAAAAAAGAATAATACAACACGGCAAAGAATATGTATTAACAACTTTACAGCATCACTTACACATTACAGTACTGAGCCACACCTTGACTATATGGGACAGTATATACAGGGCCTAAACCTGTGGCTGTTAGGTCATGCTCAGAGCTGAAGTTTTGCATTGGCTGGAGAGCTACAGGTTGGAGACCCCTGTTTTTAGCCTCATCAGTTGGTCTTACTCCTGATAACCCCAACAAACAGCTGATTGTGCCACATTGTACGGCCAGATATTTCTGCTGCAGTTAGTGCCAGTTAGTTAGATGTTGGCCATTCCGCTTGGCTCCCATCAAAACGAGAACTGCCATTTATACGTTAAACACAAAAATACAACAGAATTCAGTAAGTCCTTTAGCTCTTCCTAGTGGTGGGTGAAAGCAGCAGTGCAACGGCTGCCTGGGAGAAGAGTGTAGACAATGGGAGTGGTAGTGGCTCTGACACACGGATCACAGTGGTAATCCTCAGACCAATATCCCCGTATGGTCATGCAGTGACAGGAGGGCATACTCTTTCTTCCCTAGGGGCACACCCTGATGTTGGGGTTCCCGCCTGATGGTGATTGGGGTGCTTTTGGTGTTAAATGTTTTGTCAGGGTGCAAGGCAGAAGTGTGGATGCAGGTACAATGGCCGGTAAATGGTGTTGGAGTCGTGGGACCAGGTCAGTTGGTGCAAATAAATAGGAGTAGTAGTTCTTCCAACAGTTACAAGGCACAGTTTTAAGGCATATAACGCAGTGCAATTCTTTCTTAATAGCAGTGTATGTGTAGCGGTCAGAGGAGGAAGAGACCGCAGGGCAGGGTTTAAATACAGTACAGCAGATGAGTAGGCTGAAGCAGATACCGGCTTTATTAAATAACAGAATATAACGGCCTGAAAATTGGATTAACAGTTTTGTGCCGATGCACCAGGGGCACAATCGACAAATGCCAGGAACAGTGTTAACAAGTTTACATAAATTTACAGGAAGGATAACTGAACTTTGCATCTATCAAACACGCTCCAACCAGCAAGCACATAAAAATACAGGCTACTCTCCTCTATTATTTTCCTGTCTGAACCCTGCTACTCAGGGCACGTTGCTACAATGCACTGACTACAGTATCCTGTTCTATGACCTATCACTAGAGATGTCGCGAACATAACATTTTCCGTTCGCGAACGGACGAACCGAGCAATCCGCCATTGACTTCAATAGGCAGGCGAATTTTAAAACCCACAGGGACTCTTTCTGCCACAATAGTGATGGAAAGGTTGTTTCAAGGGGACTAACACCTGGACTGTGGCATGCCGGAGGGGGATCCATGGCAAAACTCCCATGGAAAATTACGTAGTTTACGCAGGGTCGGGTTTTAATCCATAAAGGGCATAAATCACCTAACATTCCTAAATTGTTTGGAATAACGTGCTTTAAAACATCAGGTATGATGTTGTATTGATCAGGTAGTGTAACGGTTACGCCCGCTTCACAGTGACAGACCAAACTATGACAGACCAAACTCCCTGTTTAACGCACCGCAAACAACCGCAAACAGTCCATTTGCACAACCGCAAACTCCCCATTTGCACAAGGTTGGATACCAAGCTAGCCATGTCCCGTTCCTTGTCATATACATAAAATGCAAGCATCATTCAGTATTTATTTGAAAGGCCCCGTCCATTTCATACATCCCCCACGTAATTTGCATTGGATTAAAGATTATATATATACAGTGCTGATCAATAGTTTAAGACCACTTGAAAGCAGGACTATGTTTAATGCCACATCCCCTACTTTTATGCCCCTCTCCCATGCAAGGCAAATACATACAGAAGATTATCCATTGTTTAATCACAGACTGGTTACAGGCCACACATCCCCTCCCCTCAGTCTGCAAAGTAATTTAATAATCAACAATCCATTTGAGACATCCATTGTAGCCATTGTGTTTCTACCGCACAACCAGACGAATGCTAAGCAGGTTACATACTAATTATGTAATTAAACCTAACATTGTAAATCCATTCAACAGTATATATGAAACATCCATTGTAGTTGAAACGCAGTCTGCTACAACTAATAAAATGCGAGCTTAAGGTAGATCTTTATCTTTTAGTTCTAAAATGATGATTTTAAATAAAAGACTGCTTTTTAACACTGAATATACCAACGATAAATTCTCCTCAAATAGCATATTAAAATTGATTTCTCTCTCCGGCTTTCTGCAAGCGACTTTAGCCCTCCGTCTAATAATCAATTGACCGTGAATACTAAATCAACAGGGAGGGAGGGCGTGCTGGCAGCAGATCTTTAAAATGCGGCTTGGCAGACAGTGTAACGCCGGCAGACACAAATATTATATACCCACCATAACAACATCCAGTAACCCCTTATCTAATTTCCGAACAGTTGCATGTTTTGATTAAAAGTCAATAACCCAGCCGCAATACCGTAAAGGACCCCTTCCTAATAAATACCATGTTACCTCATCCTACCTTGTAAATTTGGCTAGTTTAACACATCTGAAACACTGGTTTTAAAATGTTAGATAATGCCAAAAAGAGTCAAATACACTTTGTGGTTTATCATTATCCCATGCAGATCCCTCCATACAGTATATGAATTTCTGGATCTTTAACTTTGTTGTGATTTATGATTTCATTGTAAAAATTTGTAATATTCTGTGATTACAAGTGTTCCTGTTCCTACTATAAAGAGGAGAGGACCGCGAAAACAGATGGTTATGGAGGTCTCAAATACAGATGAGGAGAATTCACAAGAGCAGGCAGGACCCTCAGAGGATGGTTCCTATGAAAGCTCATGAGCCAGGACCCTCCCATGAGCTTCAGGATGAGGTGACTGACACACCTGATGTGACTGACACACCTGATGTGGGAGAAGAGGTGGAGGCGGAAGACGCTGGACCCTCCCTGCCACCACAAGAACCCCCCACCACTCCAGAGGATGTTGTAACCAACCCCCGCCAAGAGGGTAAATATGTGCACATAAAAATATAATTCTATATCGATACCACGTAATCTGAATTGCAAGTAATATAATTTTATTTTCTAATCCTAACAGTACTGCTGTTTTTGAAAAAAAAAAATGGAACATAATCAGCGGGAACAGAATGCCGGCATGCGCCAAATGCAGAGGCTGATGGCCAAGCTTAAGAAATAGCACCTTAAACAAAAGAGGGATATGTTGATGCTTTATAACAAAGTTAAAAAGTTGCCATAGAGGCATGTTTGTTATTTTGTTAATAAATATTTATTTTGTGCTGTTCTAATGTCTGACTGCATTCTTTCATATTGTTCTGTGTTAGCATAATTTCTGTCTGTCCTGATCATATTGAGTTTTGTGTAGACCGTACCCTCCACTGTTACCTTAACCTGCTGCTGCTGTCTGTCCTGATCCATATGACTTTGCACTAGGACTCAAAGGGCCTTCCTGCAACCTGACAAATTTAAATCTACATATAAAAAAGGATGTATGTGTGTGTGTATGTATGTGTGTATGTTCCGCAAAAACTCAAAAACACAACCATCAAATGCGATGAAATTTGGTATAAACATCCCTTGCTACCTGGAAAGAAATAATGCGGGGGTCTCAGCTCTCTAGGACGTACCGTTCCCGAGATATTCCCAAAATACCACCTGCATTAGCCAATAGAAGCCTGCCTCCAGCCTTTAACTTAAATCATAACTGCCAACTGACGGGCGCTGTGGAGTTCACAGTTAAAGGGCAGGTCACCGTGAAATTCACTGTTAAAGGGGCGACCATTGCTAAAGTCACTGTTATTTAATATATAGTTGCAATAAATAAATATCCGAGCAATGCGGGGTCCACAGCTAGTTTATGTATTAAATAACAATATCAAATATACGAAAGCAAATGATTAAACGTAATCAAATATTTATTTACAAATAGAAAGTATGCAAAATATATATAAAAAAAAAATCTAAGGCAAACTTTGGAGTTCTTTCTGGATCTCCAGCAACTCCTTATTATGGTTCTTCCTCTGCTCCTCCAGCTTCCTGTATTCAGCATCCAGCGGACGCTGATGCCTCTGTAAGCGAGCTTGAAGCAGCCCTATTTTTTTTGTTCGGCTTTTATAGCCAGCATTGCCTTGGCTTCCGATGTCCGATGCTCAAGGAGCCTCCTTTTAAGTTTTCGAATAACTGCTAGGATAAAAAAAAAAATTACAATGACTTTCAATTATGATGAAGGCAGTTAGTGGTTTGTGTGGAGTTTTTGTTACAGTACTGTCCATTTACAGAACCAAATTTTTTTTATTACAGTTTTGAAAATTATAAAGTTGTTTATTTAGTATTTCAATATAGTATAATGTTATTTAGTAGGTTAATTAATGCAAGTTCATTAGTGTATAATAGTATTTAGTTGGTTTCTTTGAGATGAAAGAAGAATCTATACTTTCGTGTTGCTAAGCATTTCTGTTGGCCATGGTCAATATGAATAACACATTAAAGTTCTCATCTTAAAATATAACTTCTAATACAAAAGAGCTATAAGATTTTTTGAATGCAAATTGAGGACAAAAATTTGTTGAAAGGGATTTTGGACACACTACAAGATCTAAATAGTCTTATATAGACATAGTCGTGGCACCAGGTCTCTGAGATGCCATAAACTTAAAGACAATAATACGTACTCAGCCCCTTATCTGCAAGATAAGAACGGACTTATTATGATGGTCTTTGATATGTTTGTATCTTATATTTCAAATGCCCATTTATTCCGCCATGTCTCCCTTCTTATTGTATATACGACAGATGAAGGGACTGGTGAGTTCTTGGAAGCTCGCTATGTGACATACTAATTATTATTTTATGGCCATTAAAATGTATCAAGCCACCACAACTCTTATTTGGTATTTCTTAATGAGAGTACAGAATTACTTTGTTATAGTTATGTAATGTTTAATGTGAATTAGTTGGATACTTTATGGTTTTAATGTAAATTACAGAGTTTTTTTAATTTGATTTTTTTTATTTATTTATCTACTTTTCGCAAATTTAAAACATTTTATGCCCTTTTTGTTGTGATAGTCCTCGATCAGAGGAGGGTCCAGGCTGCTCCTCCTCTGCCTGCTCCTCCAACTCTTCCTCCTAACCCATTGCTGCGACCACCTTCTTTTTAGAAGTTCTTGGTCGTACAGAAGGAACGGGAACACCTGTAATCACAGAATGTTAAGAATTTAGACAAACAACTCATAAATCATAACAAAGGTAAATATAAAAAAAAAATCCTATATGGAGGGATCTGCATGGGATTCTGATTATCCACATGGTGGATTTGCCTCATTTTGGTGTTATATAACATGCCAAAACCAGTTTTACAGATGGGTAAAACTGGCCTAATTTAAAAGGTAGGATGACGTAACAGGGGTTATTTAATGGTATTATGTTGGGTATAATAATTTTTTGGGCTGTCATCGTTATACTGTCTGCCCAGCCGCATTTTTAATACAATCTTACCTTTCATATAGCATTTATTTGTGGTTTATGAGGTTAATTTACTGGGTGAGGTGTGTTTGTGTATATATATATATATATATATATAGTAGAAAGGCACAAGGGACTATAATAGATGGAAGATATGTGTCACCGAGGATCCTGGCCTCGGTGAAGTAGGAGCCACTAGTGCATATGTCCGCAGCAGTTGCTGACGGACACTTTGGTAGTTAGCATAGCTGTGAAAAGCTAATACGGGATGGCTCTTATTGGGAGTAGTCATAGAGTTGGGCGGGTGACTACTCCACACAATCCAGGCCAGGTTTTGAATGGCTTACAAAAGTCAGCAAGAAGGGTCAGGTGGGGATGATTACATGGCTGACGGTGGGGCTCTGGATGGCTGGGTGTTTGTGTTTGGAACTGAGTGAAAGACCAGAGGGTCTCTGCTTGGATACAGAGGACAATGCAAGATACTCTGTGGGATTTATGGTACTGTGCCTTACTTGTGTAATTGTTTTTCCTTTAAGTGTCGGCTGGAGTATGCCGATTAATGCTGCCTGTTGATTGTTTGTGTGCCAACAATAAAGGACACTTGTTATTTTAAGATTTCCCTGGAAAAATGCTTCTGTGTATTTATCTGAAGGCTACCATTTGTGAATCCCTACAATATATATATATACTAGTCAATGACCCGGCGTTGCTCGGGTATTTATTCATAGCAATTTTTATATTAAATAACAGTGACTTTCACAATGACCGGCCTTTTAATGTTGAGTTTCACGGTGACTGACGGTGACCGGCCCTTTAACAGTGACTGACGGTGACCGGCCCTTTAACAGTGATTTTCATGGTGACCGGCCCTTTAAAAGTGAGTTTCACGGTGACCGCCCCTTTAACAGTGACTGACAGTGACCGTCCCTTTAACAGTGATTTTCACGGTGACCGGCCCTTTAAAAGTGAGTTTCACAGTGACCGGCCCTTTAAAAGTGAGTTTCCCGGTGACCGGTCTTTTAATGTTGAGTTTCACGGTTACCGCCCCTTTAACAGTGACTGACGGTGACCGGCCCTTTAACAGTGATTTTCACGGTGACCGGCCCTTTAAAAGTGAGTTTCACGGTGACCGGCCCTTTAAAAGTGAGTTTCACAGTGACCGGCCCTTTAACTGTGAACTCCACAGCGCCCGTCAGTTTGCAGTTAGGATTTAAGTCAAAGGCGGGCAGGCTTGTATTGGCTAATGCAGTTCATTTCTTTTTTTATATCTCGTGAACTAGAGAGCTGAGATCCCCGCAAGATTTCATTCCAGGTAGCAAGGAATGCGTATACCAAGAATCATTGAAATCGATTGTTGCGTTTTTGAGGAACATACATAAACACATACATACATACATACATACATACGTACACTCACCTAAAGAATTATTAGGAACACCATACTAATACGGTGTTGGACCCCCTTTTGCCATCAGGACTGCCTTAATTCTACGTGGCATTGATTTAACAAGGTGCTGATAGCATTCTTTAGAAATGTTGGCCCATATTGATAGGATAGCATCTTGCAGTTGATGGAGATTTGAGGGATGCACATCCAGGGCACAAAGCTCCCGTTCCACCACATCCCAAAGATGCTCTATTGGGTTGAGATCTGGTGACTGTGGGGGCCATTTTAGTACAGTGAACTCATTGTCATGTTCAAGAAACCATTTTTCCAGTCTTCAACAGTCCAATTTTGGTGAGCTCGTGCAAATTGTAGCTTCTTTTTCCTATTTGTAGTGGAGATGAGTGGTACCCAGTGGGGTCTTCTGCTGTTGTAGCCCATCCGCCTCAAGGTTGTGCGTGTTGTGGCTTCACAAATGCTTTGCTGCATACGTCGGTTGTAACGAGTGGTTATTTCAGTCAACGTTGCTCTTCTATCAGCTTGAATCAGTCGGCCCATTCTCCTCTGACCTCTAGCATCAACAAGGCATTTTCGCCCACAGGACTGCCGCATACTGGATGTTTTTCCCTTTTCACACCATTCTTTGTCAACCCTAGAAATGGTTGTGCGTGAAAATCCCAGTAACTGAGCAGATTGTGAAATACTCAGACCAGCCCGTCTGGCACCAACAACCATGCCACGCTCAAAATTGCTTAAAATCACCTTTCTTTCCCATTCTGACATTCAGTTTGGAGTTCAGGAGATTGTCTTGACCAGGACCACAACCCTACATGCATTGAAGCAACTGCCATGTGATTGGTTGACTAGATAATCACATTAATGAGAAATAGAACAGGTGTTCCTAATAATTCTTTAGGTGAGTGTATATATATATATATATATTCTTGAATCCCATGCAAATTGTAGGGGGGATGTATGTAACGGTCGGGGACTTTGACCTGAATAGTTAATCATGTTTGCAGTTTATGTAGATATAAACAAAAAGACCTATATATATTTATGTGTGTGAAATGTATGAAATCATCCGGTGACATCATACATCAGTACCGCGCTGGTATAACAATAAATATACAATCTCAGGTAGAGATGTATGATGTAACCGGAAGATTTTGTACATGTCACAACAGGTATTAAGTAATCATTTGAAAAGGGATGAAATACGGATGTAGAAGAGGTAACACACATGCTTTATGAGACGTGTTATGTAAACTTAATGCAATTAAATGTGTTACGCTATTTTTTTAAATGGCTTTTGTTTCAAGACTACGGGATGAATTAATACATTTGAGAGGTTGTGTGTTAACCATACTACATCTGTACAGATTAGCAGCATTACTGAATATATACATTACTGAGTGTTGTAGAGAGAGATACAAAATTCATGTAAGCATTGTACCTGGGCGTAATCGCTGACTATATTCTTTCACAAGTTCAGGGTGAAGGCGCTTTAGGTCACAAAATTTCTTTTGTATGGCTTCCTTATTGTACTTTTTCCCGTGTTTTAGATAGGATAGATAGAAGCTCGGTCCGGAGAGATGTTATGATCACTTCTTTTGCCTTGTGTTTCCGGGTGAGGTGATATCCCCGCTCCAGAAATCGCTGAAGGATAAAAATGAAAGCATATAATCCCCATTGTTTTATTATACAAATATAAAAAAATATATCCTCAACAAATACGCAAAAAAGAAGTTACTCCTTTGAAGGGGAAATATTAGATTTAATGTTACGGTTATAAGATCGGATTGTATTGCGATTGTATGTGTGTGGGGTCTGAGCAATCGGATATTAGCCAGCTAAGCTGCGATGTACCTGTCTAGTGAAGTGACGGTACAATATGGGGTGTAAAGTCGTTTTGCATCCCCGTGGTGCACCCTGGGTAACGTTAAATAAACAAGCAAATACTTTTGGTCCAACATAAAAACCTCATGGACATAAAATTCTATCTATATATATATTGTGTGTATGGTATATAGTGTGTGGTATATATTGTATGGCAGGAAAACGGACGTGCTATGTGCATGTGATAGATATTTATCTGTTCTCCATACATACATGCTACTGACATGGTGCTGCGAAGTAACAAGAATACTTAGTGCATCAATCTGTAATACCTACTAGGGTCCATTAACACATCCGCAAAATGGTCCGCACCCGTTCCGCAATTTTGCGGAACGGGTGCGGATCCATTCATTCTCTATGGGCCCGGACGTGAAGCGGAGAGCACACTATGTGCTCTTCGCTTCAATATTTGCGGAGTGCGGCCCCGAACTTCCGGGTTTCGGCCCTGAACTTCCGGTCTGCAGCTCCGCAAAAGATAGAACATGTCCTATTCTTGTCCGCAGCTGCGGAATAGGCATTTCTATAGCGGGTGCTGGCCGGGTGTTTTACGGATCCGCAATTTGCGGGTACGCAACACACCACGGACGTGTGAATGGACCCTTTTGGGGGGGGGGGAGAAAAAAATAAAATAAAAAATAATCAATGTAGTTCTTATTGGCATATGCGAATATTTTGCAACAGTCGATCCACAAATGAATAATTTATACATTGTTCGAGTGTTGCAAAATATTGTTCTGGCATGCATGCAATATATACCGTATTTTTCGCCCTATAAGATGCACCGGCCCATAAGACGCACCTAGGTTTTTAAGGAGGAAAAAAAATTAAATAATATGAACCAAAAGGTGTGCCTAATGGTGTTATGTGGGATCTGGGGATGGCACTGTTATGGGGGGTCGGTGGATGGCATTGTTATGGGGATCTGTGGATGGCACTGTTATGGGGATCTGTGGATGGCACTGTTATGGGGATCTGTGGATGGCACGGTTATGGGGATCTGTGGATGGCACGGTTATGGGGATCTGTGGATGGCACGGTTATGGGGGCACTGTGGATGGCACGGTTATGGGGGCACTGTGGATGGCACTGTTATGGGGGGCACTGTGGATGGCACTGTTATTGGGGACTGTGGATGGCACTGTTATGGGGGATCTGTTGATGACACATAAATAGCATTTTACGCTATGCGTCATCCACAGACCCCCATAACAGTGCCATCCACAAATCCCCATAACAGTGCTATCCATAGAATGACCCCCAATAGGGAGGAGGGGCCGGCATCTAGCTCTGTAATTACAGCGGGCCCGGTGCAGTCACTGTATTCTGCTACACCGGGCCCGTTCACTGTAGGAATCCTAACAGCAGACAATGCTGTATGCTGATTAAGGTACCGTAACAGTAGTCTTTTATGCAGCCTGTACTTACGATACTAACTTTCTGGCAGGCAGCAGGCAAGAGGCTGAGCTGGCGGGCGGGTGCTGAAAACGTAACTCACTATGTCACGCGCCGGCTCTCCCTTCTTCATTCATAAAGTGGGCGGAGCCGGCGCGTGACATAGTGAGTTACGTTTTCAGCGCCCGCCCGCCAGCTCAGCCTCCTGCCTGCTGGCTGCCGGAAAGTTAGTATCGTAAGTACAGGCTGCATAAAAGACTGCTGTTAGCATTGCCTGCAGTTAGGATTCCTACAGTGAGCGGGCCCGGTGTAGCAGAATACAGTGACTGCACCGGGCCCGCTGTAGTTACAGAGCTGGATGCCGGCCCCTCCTCCCTCATCCATGCCTACTAATACACCCGCCACCGCGCTGCGCAGCATGCGGTCGGCGGTATACAAACTGAAGTATTCGCCACATAAGACGCACTGCCTTTCCCCCCCAATTTTGGGGGGGGGGGAAAGTGCGTCTTATAGGGCGAAAAATACGGTAATAAAATACAGTACTGTAATACAATATTACTTACAGTTAGAATAACTTTTTCTTCATCCTCATTAAAGGTTTTTTGCACCATTTTTTCGATAAGATTTTATTTTCAGAAGACAATCCACTCTAGTAGTAACCAAAGTGAAACCGAAACCAGGTCATGTGACGCGATTACGTCATACTATCGCGTTGTTTCAGATTTTCGGGTAAAAATCGGGAATTCGAATATAAATCGATTGATTCCACCAGTGACCCTACTTCTTTCAATATAGCAAATATTCGAGAGAAAAAAATCGTAATTTTGAATATTTTTATTTTTCAACTAGTACATATGTTCGGCATACTCCTCCACGACAAGCGTCCTCGTCACCATAGGAACAACTGTGGGTTAGAATATACCAAAGGATCTGAGTGCAGGAAAAACTCAGATCCAATGGTATATTATATAACCCACAGCCGTTTCCATGGTGACAGGACGCTTGTCGGGGAGCAGTATGCCGATTAAGTGAGATAACAGTGCACATCGAAAAAAAACATTATTCAAAATACTGTAACGTATATATTCGCTATATTGCTATAGCTTCTTTTATTAGAATATGACGAAATATTCTAAAAGACGAAGTTATAGCAATATTACTAATATTCGTAAAATACACAAATAGACTGTAATTTAGCTAATATAGTGCTATAATCTTTTTTTTTTTGTCTAATTTTTTTTGCCTCTTCTAAAGTTCAGTTTTTGAAAATATGTACACTATTAAAAAAATGCTATAGCACTATATTAGCTAAATTACAGTCTATATGTGTATTTTACGAATATTCTTAATATTGCTCTAACTTCGTCTTTTAGAATATTACGAATATTCTAAAAGACGAAGTTAGAGCAATATTAGGAATATTCGTAAAATACACATATTAGTTTAGCCATAGTCATAGGAACGTTGCCTTATAAAGTGGGATGCGAAAGTTTGGGCAACCTTGTTAATCGTCATGATTTTCCTGTATAAATCGTTGGTTGTTACGATAAAAAATGTCAGTAAAATATATCATATAGGAGACACACACAGTGATATTTGAGAAGTGAAATAAAGTTTATTGGATTTACAGGAAGTGTGCTATAATTGTTTAAACACAATTAGTCAGGTGCATAAATTTGGGCAGTGTTGTCATTTTATTGATTCCAAAACCTTTAGAACTAATTATTGGAACTCAAATGTGTTTGGTAAGCTCAGTGACCCCTGACCTACATACACAGGTGAGTCCAATTAGGAGAAAGAGTATTTAAGGGGGTCAATTGTAAGTTTATCTCCTCTTTTAATTTTCTCTGAAGAGTAGCAACATGGGGGTCTCAAAACAACTCTCAAATGACCTGAAGACAAAGATTGTTCACCATCATGGTTTAGGGGAAGGATACAGAAAGCTGTCTCAGAGATTTCAGCTGTCTGTTTCCACAGTAAGGAACATATTGAGGAACTGGAAGACCACAGGCTCAGTTCAAGTTAAGGCTCGAAGTGGCAGACCAAGAAAAATCTCGGATAGACAGACGTGACGAATGGTGAGAACAGTCAGAGTCAACCCACAGACCAGCACCAAAGACCTACAACATCATCTTGCTGCAGATGGAGTCACTGTGCATCGTTCAACCATTCGGCGCACTTTACACAAGGAGATGCTGTATGCGATTATGCAGAGAAAGCCTTTTCTCCGCCCACAGCACAAAAAGTGCCGCTTGAGGTGGGCTAAAGCACATTTTGACAAGCCTGCTTTATTTTGGAATAAGATGCCGTGGACTGATGAAACTAAAATGGAGTTATTTGGCCATAACAAGGGGCGTTATGCATGGAGGAAAAAGAACACAGCATTCCAAGAAGAACACCTGCTACCTACAGTAAAATATGGTGGTGGTTCCATCATGCTGTGGGGCTGTGTGGCCAGTGCAGGGACTGGGAATCTTGTCAAAGTTGAGGGACGCATGGATTCCACTCAGTATCAGCAGATTCTGGAGACCAATGTCCAGGAATCAGTGACAAAGCTGAATCTGCGCCGGGGTTGGATCTTTCAACAAGACAACGACCCTAAACACTGCTCAAAATCCACTAGGGCATTTATGCAGAGGAACACGTACAACGTTCTGGAATGGCCATCTCAGTCCCCAGACCTGAATATAATTGAAAATCTGTGGTGTGACTTAAAGAGAGCTGTCCATGCTCGGAAGCCATCAAACCTGAATGAACTAAAGATGTTTTGTATAGAGGAATGGTCCAAAATACCTTCAACCAGAATCCAGACTCTTATTGGAACCTACAGGAAGCGTTTAGAGGCTGTAATTTCTGCAAAAGAAAGATCTACTAAATATTGATTTCATTTCTTTTTTGTGGTGCCCAAATGTATGCACCTGCCTAATTTTGTTTAAACAATTATAGCACACTTTCTGTAAATCCAATAAACTTCATTTCACTTCTCAAATATCACTGTGTGTGTCTCCTATATGATATATTTAACTGACATTTTTTATCGTAACAACCAACGATTTATAAAGGAAAATCATGACGATTAACAAGGTTGCCCAAACTTTCGCATCCCACTGTACTGTATAAAATAAAAACACACGATTAATTAAATCGCATATTATTCGCGATAAATGGAATAATTACGAATATTCGATTTCGACGAATATAAGACGAATATTCAATCGAATATTTGCAAAATATCGCGAAATTGAATATGGCACCTCCTGCTCATCACTAGTGGTCGCTTCATTGTGATACGCAAGCCCCTTCACCACAACAAGGTAACGATCACGAAGGGGAATTGACACATGTATGTGCCTTTTTTATTTGTTTTGTTTTTGCAGCCACAGTGCAGCACCAGAGGCCCGAAAAATTTGGCATGTACACAGCGGCCAGAAAAATTAATGTTTCCCAGGCAGAAAGTGCCCTAAAACATTGCGGCTTGAACCCTAGTTTGTGGCGGATAAGTCACGCAAGTTATTCGGCATTCAGAGATAAAATACAGCAGCGTGTGGACCATTTTTAGCCCAAGGCAGCTCATCTCAGTCATCAGGCCTTTAGTCGAATGTATCGCCCACTGTCAGTCCCTTCGGGATCCATCCCTCATTCATCTTAATAAAGGTGAGGTAATCTAGACTTTTTTTTTACCGAGGTGACTTCTCTTCTCAGTGACAATACCTCCTGCTGCACTGAAGGTCCTTTCTGACAGGACACCTGAAGCGGGCCAAACCAGAAGTTCTATCACAAATTGGGATAGCTCAGGCACCAGGTCAAGCCTGCACACCCAGTAGTCAAGGGGTTCATCACTTCTCAGAGTGTCGATATCTGCAGTTAAGGCGAGGTAGTCTGCTACCTGTCGGTCAAGTCGTTCTCTGAGGGTGGACCCTGAAGGGCTGTTTTGATGCGTAGGACTTAAAAAGCTCTGCATGTCCTCCATCAACAACACGTCTGTAAAGCGTCCTGTCCTTGCCGGCGTGGTCGTGGTAGGAGGAGGATTACTTTCACCTCTTCCCCTGTTAGATTCCCATTGTGCTGTGACATCCCCCTTATACGCTGTGTAAAGCATACTTTTTAATTTATTTTGGAACTGCTGCATCCTTTCCGACTTCCGGTAATTCAGTAACATTTTAGGCACTTTCTGCTTATACCGGGGGTCTAGTAGCGTGGCCACCCAGTACAGGTCGTTTTCCTTCAGCCTTTTTATACGAGGGTCCCTCAACAGGCACGATAGCATGAAAGACCCCATTTTCACAAGGTTGGATGCCGAGCTCCTCATGTCCCATTCCTCATCCTCACTGATCTCACTGAAGGTCTGTTCTTCCCCCCAGCCACGTACAACACCATGGGTACCAGATAGGTGACAACGAGCACCCTGGGATGCCTGCTGTGGTTGGTCTTCCTCCTCCTCAAAGCCACATTCCTCCTCTGACTCCTCTTCCTCAGACTCCTCTTCCAGCGTTGCCACAGGCCCAGCAAGCGATGCTGATAAGGCTGTTTCTGGTGGTGATGATGGTGACCACAACTCTTCCTCTTCACACTCATCTACGGTCTGATCCAGCACTGTTCGCAGGGCACGCTCCAGGAAGAAAACAAATGGGATGATGTAGCTGATGGTGCCTTCGGTACGACTGACTAGGTTTGTCACCTCCTCAAAAGGACGCATAAGCCTTCAGGCATTGCGCATGAGTGTCCAGTAACGTGGCAAAAAAATTCCCAGTACGCAGAGGCTGTCCTAGCACCCCGGTCATACAAATACTCGTTGATGACTTTTTCTTGTTGGAGCAGGCGGACGAACATTAGGAGTGTTGAATTCCAACGTGTCGGGCTGTCGCAAATCAAGCGCCTCACTGGCGCTGAATGTCTGAAAAGTGAGCTATGGCCGTGTAGGAGAGCCTGAAATGGCCACACACCTTCCTGGCCTGCTTGAGGACTAGAGATGTCACGAACATTAAATTTTCCGTTCGCGAACAGCGAACGCGAATTTTCGCAAATGTTCGCGAACAGGCGAATCGCCATTGACTTCAATGGGCAAGCAAATTTTAAAACCCACAGGGACTCTTTCTGGCCACAATAGTGATGGAAAAGTTGTTTCAAGGGGACTAACACCTGGACTGTGGCATGCCAGAGGGGGATCCATGGCATAACTCCCATGGAAAATTACATAGTTGACGCAGAGTTGGATTTTAATCCATAAAGGGCATAAATCACCTAACAATCCAATTTTTTTTTTGAACAACGTGGTTTAAAACATCCAGTGTGTGTATACAATCAGGTATGATGTTGTATCGATCAGGTAGTGTAAGGGTTACGCCCGCTTCACAGACATTGACAGACCAAACTCCCCTATTAATGCACCGCAAACCACCGCAAACAGTCCATTTGCCCAACCGCAAACTTCCCATTTGCACAAGGTTAGATACCAAGCTAGCAATGTCCCGTTGATGTCATTGAAGGTTTCTTCCTCCACCCAGCCACGTACAACACCAAGGGTCCCGGAAAGGTGAATTGAATTGATTTTTCGAATGGGGAGATGGTTAATAAAACGCTGGCTCCCTCCCCTTTGTTTGAATCCACGGTCACTGCGTCTGTGCCGTGCAATTTACTGTCCCACCCGATATGAGTGGTATTTTCTATAGTTCTCCCTTATCATCAGTTTAATTCCTGTTACGTCCCCAATCTGGGGTCCATTTATTAAATAGATTTTTCGAACGGGGAGATGGTTAAAAAATTGCTGGCTCCCTCCCCTTTGTTTGAATCCACGCCACGGTCACTGCGTCTGCGCCGTGCAATTTACTGTCCCACCCGATATAAGTGGTATTTTCTGTAGTACTATTCTCATCAGTTTAATCCCTGTTACATCCCATATCAGGGTGGCATTGCCTTTTGTGAAAAAAAAAGAATTAGGCTGGGTATCTTCAACTGCCTTCACAGTGACAGACCAAACTCTGATACACCAAACTGAATTGATTTTAGGAACCGGGAGATGGAAAAAGCAGCTTGGTCGTCTTACTCCCAAGTCGGGGCACTGCGCGTGCACGGAGCAATGTGCTGTGACACCCCATATGAGTGGTGTCTTAACTAGTCCTATTCCTATCAGTTTAATCCCTGTTACGTCCCCTATCCGGGGACGTGTGTCGAATTGATTAACCATTGTCGAATAACGAACCATTACAACATCCTGAAATAATTTAGTTCTGAGCTTTGTACTTGATTTGTATTGGAATTGTTGGGGATTTTTTAAATTGTCTGCATTATTTCTAATAAACTATTAAGAGACTTTATTATGATTTTTTTATTTTATGTATTAAAAACCCACCCATACAACTTAAAAAAAGATAAATACATTTTTTTTTGTTTTTTCTATGAAAAAACATCCAGCCGTCCCGATCACTTTTGGTCTGATCATAATGAAGCAACGGCCTTATCATCTGGGGTGTGGCAACATTGCCAACACACTCATAGAGGTGATGATCGCTTCATTGTGATACGCAAGCCCCTTCACCACAACAAGGTAACAATCACAAAAGGGGAATTGACACTTGTATGTGCCTTTTTTTTTTGTTTTGTTTTTGCAGCCACAGTGCAGCACCAGAGGCCAGAAAAATTAGGCATGTACACATGCCTGAAAAATAATGTTATTGTTGCAGCCGCTGTTGTAGCAGCGGCTGGAAAAATGGATGTTTTCAAGGTAGAAAGGTGACTAAAACATTGCGGCTTGAACCCTAGTTGGTGGCGGAGAATTTACAAAAGTCATCCGGTATGCAGACATTAAATACAGCAGCGTGGGGACCATTTTGAGGCCAAGGCATGTCATCAGGCCTTTTGTTAGTTAAACGTATCCCCTACTGTCAGTCTCTTCGGGATCCATGCCTCATTCATCTTAATGATGGTGAGGTAATCAACACTTTTTTGACCGAGGCGACTTCTTTTGTCAGTGACAATGCCTCCTGCTGCACTGAAGGTCCTTTCTGACAGGACACTTGAAGCGGGGCAGGCCAGAAGTTCTATCACAAACTGGGATAGCTCAGGCCACAGGTAAAGCCTGCACACCCAGTAGTCAAGGGGTTCATCGCTCCTCAGAGTGTCGATATCTGCAGTTAAGGCGAGGTAGTCTGCCACCTGTCGGTCGAGTCATTCTCTAAGGCTGGATCCCGAAGGGCTGTGGCGATGTGTAGGACTGAAAAAGCTCTGCATGTCCTCCATCAACAACACATCTGTAAAGCGTCCTGTCCTTGCCGCCGTGGTCGTGGTAGGAGGGGGATTACTTTCACCTCTTCCCCAGTTAGATTCCCGTTGTGCTGTGACATCCCCCTTATAAGCTGTGTAAAGCATATTTTTTTGTTTGGTTTTGAACTGCTGCATCCTTTCTGACTTCCGGTAATTTGGTAACATTACAGGCACTTTCTGCTTATACCGGGGGTCTAGTAGCGTGGCCACCCAGTACAGGTCATTCTCGTTCATCCTTTTTATACGAGGGTCCCTCAACAGACATGACAGCATGAAAGACCCCATTTGCACAAGGTTGGATGCCGAGCTACTCATTTCCCGTTCCTCCTCCTCACTGATGTCATTGACGGTCTGTTCTTCTCACTAAAGGTCTGTTCTTCCCCCCAGCCACGTACAACACCATGGGTCCCAGATAGGTGACAACAACGAGCACCCTGGGATGCATGCTGTGGTTGGTCTTCCTCCTCCTCAAAGCCACTTTCCTCCTCTGACTCCTCTTCCTCATACTCCTCTTGCAGCGTTGCCGCAGGCCCAGCAAGCGATGATGACAAGGCTGTTTCTGGTGATGGTGACCACAACTCTTCCTCTTTACGCTCATCTACAGCCTGATCCAGCACTCTTCGCAGGGCACGCTCCAGGAAGAAAAAAAATGGGATGAGGTCGCTGATGGTGCCTTCGGTGTGACTGACTAGGTTTGTCACCTCCTCAAAAGGACGCATGAGCCTACAGGCATTGTGAATGAGCGTCCAGTAACGTGGCAAAAAAATTCCCAGCTCCGCAGAGGCTGTCCTAGCACCCCGGTCATACATATACTCGTTGACGGCTTTTTCTTGTTGGAGCAGGAGGTCGAACATTAGGAGTGTTGAATTCCAATGTGTCGGGCTGTCGCAAATCAAGCGCCTCACTGGCATGTTGTTTCGGCGCTGAATGTCTGCAAAGTGCGCCATGGCCGTGTAGGAACGCCTGAAATGGCCACACACCTTCCTGGCCTGCTTGAGGACGTCCTGTAAGCCTGGGTACTTAGACACAAAGCGTTGTACGATGAGATTCAACACATGTGCCATGCACGGCACATGTGACAACTTGCCCAAATTCAATGCCGCCAACAAATTGCTTCCATTGTCACACACCACTTTGTCGATCTCCAGTTGGTGCGGGGTCAGCCACTGATCCACCTGTGCGTTCAGGGCGGACAGGAGTGCTGGTCCGGTGTGGCTCTCTGCTTTCAGGCAAGTCAACCCCAAGACAGCGTGACACTGTCGTATCCGTGATATGGAATAGCCCCTGGGGAGCTGGGGGGTTCAGTTGATGTGCAGCCAGACGCCGCAGCAGAAGAGGACTCAGCCGAGGTGGTTATGGAAGAGGATGGAGTAGGAGGAGTAGAGGAGGTGGCAGTAGGCCTGCCTGAAAGTCGTGGTGGTGTCACCAACTCCGCTGCAGAGCCACGCATTCCATGCTTGGCAGCCGTCAGCAGGTTGACCCAATGCGCAGTGTAGGTGATATACCTGCCCTGACCGTGCTTTGCAGACCAGGTATCAGTGGTCAGATGGACCCTTGCCTCAACACTGTATGCCAGAGATGCCATGACTTCCTTTTCAATCACCGAGTAGAGGTTTGTGATTGCCTTATTAAAAAAAAAAATTCGCCCGGGTACCTTCCACTGTGGTGTCCCAATAGCGAAATTTTTTTTGAAGGCCTCAGACTCCACCAGCTGGTATGGTAAAAGCTGGCGGGCTAAGAGTTCCGTCAAGCCAGCTGTCAGATGCCGGGCAAGGGGGTGACTCTGTGACATTGGCTTCTTACGCTCAAACATTTCCTTTACAGACACCTGACTGTGGGCAGATGAGATGGAACTGCTCAAGGTGAGAGGCGGAGTGGCGGGTGGTTGAGAGGGGGCAAGGAGGATAGCAGTGGTTGACGTGACTGAAGATGCTGGACCAGAAGGAGGATGGTGGCTTTGAGCTTGTGTGCTGCTTCTACTGGTCATCATGTGTTGATCCCATAGGCGTTTGTGATGTGCGATCATGTGCCTTCGCAAAGCAGTTGTACCTTGGTGGGTGTTGGATTTCCCACGACTCAGTTTCTTTTGGCACAGGTTGCAAATGGCATCGCTGTTGTCAGAGGCAGACAAAAAAAAATGCCACACTGCTGAGCTTTGCAATGACGGCATTCTGGTGGTGGCAACAGCATGCGTTGATTGGCGTGCTGTCTGGCTGACCCCGGGTGCCGATACATGCTGTCTGACTGTGCCACTAGCTCCTTGCGACGACCTCCCCCTGCTTCCAACTCGTCTCCTCATTCTCTCTGTCTCCCCTTTTGAACTTTCCCCCTCTTCTTCTTCTCTTCGAGCAGGCACCCACATGGCATCCACGGACACATCGTCATCATCAACCACTTCACTTGTATCTGACACCTCAGCAAAAGAAGCAGCAGCGGGTACAACATCATCATCATCACACTGTACATCCATGTGTGTAATGCTGCCTGAATGAGACATATCCCTGTTATCTACATCCCCTGGCAATAATGGTTGCGCATCACTAATTTCATCCAACTGATGTGTAAAAACCTCCTCTGAGGGATCAAGTGAAGCGGCTGTGGTGGCTGTGGTGGTAGTGGTGGTGGTGGAAGCGGGCGGGAGAGTGGTGACCAAAGCTGAGCTGGAGGAGGATGGTGCGTCAAGGTTCTTAGCGGAAGCTGTTGAAGATTGGGTGTCCTGCGTAAGCCAGTCAACTATTTTCTCCGAATTTTTTGGGTTCAGGGTACATGGCCTCTGAACACTGGGCATTATTCCAGGGACAGTGGAAATCACAGCACCACGAACACGACGGCCCCTGCGGCGTGGCCTGCCTCTGCCTGTCATTTTTTATTAGATAAGTGTTACTATGCGTGCAAGGTACTGTGCCACTCTATATAAGTGGTGGGCAGTGGGCACAGTACAGTCTGTGTGGGCCTGACACACACGGGCTTGCAAATGTGATTAGATTACAGTTACATTTTAAATAGATTATTTTTTTTCCTGAAAGGTATTTGGGAGAATGACACCCTGTAACGGTATGAGTGCAGGCCTACCAGCCACTAGCCAGTGGACACAATACAGTATGTGTGGGGGCCTGACACACACGTACTTGCAAATGTAATTAGATCACTGTTAAATTTAAAATATAATTTTTTTTTTCTGAAAGGTATTTGGGTGAATGACACCCTGTAACGGTATGAGTGCAGGCCTAACCAGCCACTAGCCAGTGGACACAATAGAGTATGTGTGGGCGCCTAACACACGGGCTTGCAAATGTGATTAGATCACAGTTAAATTTAAAATAGATTTTTTTTTTCTGAAAGGTATTTGGGTGAATGACACCCTGTAACGGTATGAGTGCAGGCCTAACCAGCCACTAGCCAGTGGCCACAATACAGTATGTGTGGGCGCCTGACACACACGGGCTTGCATTTAAGGTAACAGGTGCAGACACCAGGGTCTTGTCTCTGAGAGTCAACAGTCAGCAATATTGGACTACATGAACTTGAACAACAGCGTACCACCCAGAAACAAGTGATAAATTACTTGCAGCATGTAGCTGCTCACCTGGACTCCCTACAGCACAGTCTGCACAGGCTCCTACTGCTTCTGCTGTCCCTGTTGCAGCTGCAGCACAGCCAAGCGTTTCCGGACCACGATTATCTGCTCCGCCCCGTTACAGCGGCAACCCGAAAGCCTGTCGTGGGTTTCTTAACCAGTGTACAATTCACTTTGAACTGCTTCCTCATCACTTTCAATCAGACCGCGCTAAAGTGGCGTTCATTATCTCTCATCTCGAGGGTGAGGCGCTGGCCTGGGCGAATCCAATATGGGAGAGATCAGGTCCTATCACCAATAATGTGGCACTATTTATGGACTCTTTTAAGAGGGTGTTTGAGGAGCCAGGTCGAGCTTCTTCTGCGGCCTCCTCCCTGCTGCACGTCCGTCAAGGAAGCTGGTCGGTGGGCCAATATGCGATTCAGTTCCGCACCTTAGCGTCTGAAGTTTCGTGGAATGAGGAGGCTTTGGTGGCGGCCTTTTGGGAAGGTTTGTCTGGACGTATTAAGGATGAACTTGCAGGTCGTGGTGTGCCTACCTCCCTTGAGGCTCTGATCTCTCTGGCTATTAAAATCGACATACGGTTTTCGGAGCGAGCTCGGGAGGCCCGTCGAGAAAAAAGACTTCCACAACAACTGTTTAAGTCTAATATGTCTCAACCTCCATTACGCACCTCTTTTTAAGATCCTGAACCCATGCAGGTGAATTCCACTCAGCTCTCGGATACGGAACGTCTTCTTCGCATGTCTTCTGGACTCTGTCTCTACTGTGGTGGTCCAGGTCACCGTGTCCGCAACTGTCCCCAGAAGTGGCCTAACCAGCCACTAGCCAGTGGCCACAATACAGTATGTGTGGGAGCCTGACACACACGGGCTTGCAAATGTGATTAGATCACAGTTAAATTTAAAATATAATTTTTTTTTTCTGAAAGGTATTTGGGTGAATGACACCCTATAACGGTATGAGTGCAGGCCTAACCAGCCACTAGCCAGTGGCCACAATACAGTATGTGTGGGTGCCTGACACACACAGGCTTTCAAATGTGATTAGATCACTGTTACATTTTAAATATAATTTTTTTTTCTGCAAGGTATTTGACTGAATGACACCCTGTAACGGTATGAGTGCAGGCCTAACCATCCACTAGCCAGTGGACACAATAGAGTATGTGTGGGCGCCTGACACACACGGGCTTGCAAATGTGATTAGATCACAGTTAAAGGGGTTGTCCGGGTTCAGAGCTGAACCCGGACATACCCTTATTTTCACCCCGGCAGCCCTCCTGAGCCTGGCATCGGAGCATCTCATGCTCCGATGCGCTCCCGTGCCCTGCGCTAGATCGCGCAGGGCACAGGCTCTTGTGTTTACAATAACACACTGCCGGGCGGTAACTTCCGCCCAGCAGTGTGTTCGGTGACGTCACCGGCTCTGAGGGGCGGGCTTTAGCTCTGCCCTAGCCGTTTTACTGGCTAGGGCAGAGCCAAATCCCGCCCATCAGTGCCGGTGACGTCACCGGGGTTCCTGTCAGCCCCATAGAGAGCCCCGATACGTCACCGGAACTCAGAAAAATGCCTTTGCCCTGCGCGATTTAGCGCAGGGCAAAGGAGAGCATCGGAGCATGAACTGCTCCGATGCTCATGTCAGGGGGGCTGCCGGGGTGAAAATGGAGGGATGTCCAGGTTCAGCTCTGAACCTGGACAACCCCTTTAAATTTAAAATATATTTTTTTTTTTCTGAAAGGTATTTGGGTGAATGACACTGTCACGGATGGTGTTACAGAAAACTAGAAGACACAAATGAAGATCCGACTGACTTGATCCAAAACTAAGGAACAGGAGGGTAAGCCCTGTAAGAGCCCTAGCTCTCTCCCTTACTGCTCAGCCTATGCAAAAATCTCAATGGTAGAAAATTGCATATCCTCGTTCCTCGACTGTATGCACCTGAACACCCTATAATAGTGAGGGGACACGACCACCGGCTCCCTACACTTAATACGGAGGGAGTCAGGGTCACCTAGGATCAAGCCCCCAGGCAAACAGAAATAAATAAAACAGACTTATCTTGTGGATGCAGTAGTAACAGCTTCTAACATCAGCACAATCCAGGAAGTTGTATAAACCGCAAAGTGATGCAGTATGGGAAGGGATTTAAAGGGATGCAATCAGTGCAACTACATGACAGCTGAGAGAGGCTAACGAGATGAGAAAACGAAAGCAAAACAAAAGGAACCTCAAGCAGGAGGTTCTGAAGAACATCTGTCAGAGCTTCTCAGATGTCTGGTGGTGACAGACACCCTGCAGGCCTAGCCAGCCACTAGCCAGTGGCCACAATACAGTATGTGTGGGCGCCTGACACACACGGGCTTGCAAATGTGATTAGATCACAGTTAAATTTAAAATATATATTTTTTTTCTGAAAGGTATTTGGGTGAATGACACCCTGTAACGGTATGAGTACAGGCCTAACCAGCCACTAGCCAGTGGCCACAATACAGTATGTGTGGGCGCCTGACACACACGGGCTTGCAAATGTGATTAGATCACAGTTAAATTTAAAATATAATTTTTTTTTTCTGAAAGGTATTTGGGTGAATGACACCCTGTAACGGTATGAGTGCAGGCCTAACCAGCCACTAGCCAGTGGCCACAATACAGTATGTGTGGGCGCCTGACACACACGGGCTTGCAAATGTGATTAGATCACAGAAAAATATTAAATATAATTTTATTTGATCTGCAAGGTATTTTCTGTCACACCCTGTATGAATGGTGTGCACACAGTGCTGTCTATGAGCCTGCAGCCTCTCACACACGGGCAGCCAGGCAACTGCAATATATATATATGAAAAAAAAAAAGCAGACTGATGTACCAGCCCTGAAAAGGGCTTTTTGGGGTGCTGTCTGGATGCTGTCCTTACAGCAGATGAGTCTGTGGACACAGAACAATACCCTAGCTAACGCTTTCCCTATTGAATCAGCAGCAGCTACACTCTCCCTCCTCTCTCTGTGAATGCAGATTTCGAATGAATCTAAAATGGATGCTGTCCTGGAGGTGGGAGGGTCTGGGAGATAGGGTCTGGTGCTGATTGGCTGGAACGTGTCTGCTGACTGTGAGGTAGAGGGTCAAAGTTTACTCAATGATGATGTATAGGGGGCGGACCGAACATCGCATATGTTCGCCCGCAGCTGCGAACGCGAACAAGCTATGTTCGCCGGGAACTATTCGCCGGCGAATAGTTTGGGACATCACTATTGAGGACGTCCTGTAAGCCTGGGTACTTATGCACAAAGCGTTGTACGATCAGATTACACACATGTGCCATGCACGGCACATGTGTCAACTTGCCCAAATTCAATGCCGCCAACAAATTGCTTCCGCTGTCACACACCACTTTGCCGATCTCCAGTTGGTGCGGAGTCAGCCACTGATCCACCTGTGCGTTCAAAGCGGACAGGAGTGCTGGTCCGGTGTGACTCTCTGCTTTCAGGCAAGTCAAACCCAAGACGGCGTGACACTGTCGTATCTGAGATGTGGAATAGCCCCTGGGGAGCTGGGGGGTGCCGTTGATGCGGAGCAAGACACAGCAGCATAAGAGGACTCAGCCGAGGAGGTTATGGAAGAGGATGGAGTAGGAGGAGTAGAGGAGGTGGTCACCAACTCCTCTGCAGAACCACGCATTCCATGCTTGGCAGCCGTCAGCAGGTTTACCCAATGCGCAGTGTAGGTGATATACCTGCCCTGACCATGCTTTGCAGACTAGATATCAGTGGTCAGATGGACCCTTGCCCCAACACTGTGTGCCAGACATGCCATGACTTCCTTTTGCACAATCGAGTACAGGTTGGGGATTGCCTTTTGTGCAACTAAATATCGGCCGGGTACCTTCCACTGCGGTGTCCTAATAGCTACAAATTTTTTGAAGGCCTCAGACTCCATCAGCTTGTATGGTAAAAGCTGTCGGGCTAAGATTTCAGACAAGCCAGCTGTCAGACGCCGGGCAAGGGGATGATTTTGTGACATTGGCTTCTTACGCTCAAACATGTCCTTGACAGACACCTGACTGTGGGCAGATGAGCAGGAACTGTTCAAGGCGAGAGGCGGAGTGGCGGGTGGTTGAGAGGGGGCAAGGAGGACAGCAGTGGTTGACGTGGCTAAAGATGCTGGACCAGGAGGAGGATGGTGGCTTTGAGTTTGTGTGCTGCTTGTACTCATGTGTTGATCCCATAGGCGTTTGTGATGTGAGATCATGTGCCTTCGCAAAGCAGTTGTATCTAGGTGGGTGTTGGACTTCCCACGACTCAGTTTCTTTTGGCACAGGTTGCAAATGGCATCGCTGTTATCAGAGGCAGACACACAAAAAAAATGCCACACTGATGAGCTTTGCAATGACAGCATTCTGGTGGTGGCAACAGCATGCGTTGTTTGGCATGCTGTCTGGCTGACCCCGGGTGCCGATACATGCTGTCTGACTGTGGCACTAGCTCCTTGCGACGACGTCCCCCTGCTTCCAACTCCTCCTCTCTGTCTCCCCATCTGAACTTTCCCCCTGTTCTTCTTCTCTTCGAGTGGGCACCCACGTGACATCCACGGACACATCGTCATCATCAACCGCTTCACTTGTATCTGACAACTCAGCAAAGGAAGCATCAGCGGGTACATCATCATCATCACACCGTACGTCCATCTGTGCAATGCTGCCTGACTGAGACATATCCCTGTTATCTACATCCTCTTGCAATAATGGTTGTGTCAGTATGGGATCTGCGTCTCCACTGCAGGGTGGCAGATCGCTGTCTACACATCGCAGCACTATGGGTCGCGGTACTGGCTTACCTTGTAGGAGACGCAGGTGCCCACCAGCATACCGCCGCATCCGTCCTCTTTGCCAGGTGTCATCTGATGCGCTATAGCACGCGCGCGCACCTCTCCCTTTCTTATAGGAGTAGGCAGCTGGTTCCTGATTACCATCCACACCCGGAGGCGGGACTATTTTGTATTTAAGGCAGCTTCACTCATCATGAAGTGCCCAAGCGTGGTTGTTGTACCTCTTGACTCCCGCTGAAGCTTTCCACTGTGTCTGTTTATTGGATTTCCTGGATTCTGACCTCCGCTTCATTTAACTACGCATCTGCCTGCTGTCTGTTTATTGGATCACCTGGATTATTGACCTCTGCACTGCCTGACTACACATCTGTCCATCTCCTCCTGTAAGTCTGCCTGGATCCAGACCCTGCACTGCCTGACAACGAGACCGCTTATATCTGCACTGCCTGACTACGCATCTGTCCATCTCCTCCTGTAAGTCTGCCTGGATCCAGACCCTGCTCTGCCTATGAGACTGCTTATATCTGCATGCTATATTGCTCTGAACTTTGTGTTGCCTGTATCTGACAAGTGACTTTTGAATACTGTCTGCCAGTAAAGACCATCTGTTCCTTTATTCTGCCTTTGTGGGACTCTGTTCACACTACTGCAGGTAGCTGCATTCAAGGTAATAGGTGCAGACACCTGGGTCCTGTCTCTGAGAGTCAGCAGTCAGCAATATTGGACTAATTCCCAGTCCTCTATCAGCTGACACAGAGGATCCACATCCTCTGGTCGTAACAGGTTGCGCATCACTCATTTCTTTCAACTGATGTGTAAGTAACTCCTCTCACAGATCAAGTGAAGCGCCTGTGGTGCTAGTGTTGGTGGTGGCGGCAGGTGGACGAGTGGCAACTTGAGAGGTGCCCGAAGCTGAGCTGGAGGAGGATGGTGTGTCAAGGTTCCGATTGGGTGTCCTGTGTTAGCCAGTCAACTATGTCCTCAGAACTTTTCGAGTTCAGGGTACGTGGCCTCTGAACACTGGGCATTATTCTGGGGCCAAAGGGAATCACAGCATTACGACCACGACGGCCCCTGCGGGGTGGCCTGCCTCTGCCTGTCATTTTTTTTAGATTAGTTAAGTTGTACTATGCGTGCAAGCTACTGTGACACCAGATATGAGTTGCGCTGAAGTGACACTATGGACTTGCAGCTGGGCCTTAAACACACAAACACGTGTGTGCAACTGACTGCTAGTTATTCACAGTCAAAATTGTTGTTTTTCTTTAAATATAATCAAATGTGACACCAGATATGAATGGCGCTGAAGTGACACTATGCACTGGCACTGGGCCTTAAACACACAAACACATGTGTGCAACTGACTGCTAGTTATTCACAGTCAAAATTGTTGTTTTTCTTTAAATATAATCGAATGTGACACCAGATATGAATGGCGCTGAAGTGACACTATGCACTGGCACTGGGCCTTAAACACACAAACACATGTGTGCAACTGACTGCTAGTTATTCTCAGTCAAAATTGTTGTTTTTCTTTAAATGTAATCGAATGTGACACCAGATATGAATGGCGCTGAAGTGACACTATGCACTGGCACTGGGCCTTAAACACACAAACACATGTGTGCAACTGACTGCTAGTTATTTACAGTCAAAATTGTTGTTTTTCTTTAAATGTAATCGAATGTGACACCAGATATGAGTTGCGCTGGTGACACTATGCACTTGCAGGGCTGTGAGCCTGACGCACACGCTGGCAGGCAGGCAACTGCAATTTGATTACACAGGAAAAAAAAAGAAGCAGACTGATGTACTAGCCCAAAAAATGGCTTTTTGGGGTGCTGTCCTTACAGCAGAGATCAGATGAGTCTTTCAGGACTGTAGTGGACACTGAATACACTAGCCTAGCTATCGATTTCCCTATTAAATCAGCAGCAGCTACACTGTCCCTCCTCTCACTAAGAATGCAGCTTCCGAATGAATCTAAAATGGATGCTGTCCTGGAGGTGGGAGGGTCTGGGAGGGAGGGTCTGCTGCTGATTGGCTGGAATGTGTCTGCTGACTGTGAGGTATAGGGTCAAAGTTTATTCAATGATGATGAATAGAGGGCGGACCGAACATCGCATATGTTCGCCCGCCGCGGCGAACGCGAACAAGCAATGTTCACCGGGAACTGTTCGCCGGCGAATAGTTCGGGACATCTCTACCTATCACAGATTAGCACCGGTGCACACTCACAGTTCTGTGGGCAGCTGCTTGTCTTGGTCTGGTACGTGGAGGCAGGTGTAGTCTGGATCCTGATGAGGCACCCACATAGTTCAGCTCTCACAAAAGTACCTGTCCTATCACTGGTCTCTGAATTGAACAATATCACTCCTCTCGGACACACTTTACAGTCTCTGTTGTTCTGTCTCACAGCAACCTGAAAGAATCTCTTTACAGTCTCTGTTGTTCTGTCCTACAGCAGCTTGGAATAATCACTTTACAGTATCTGTTCACATCAGCCAGAAAAACGCACTCCAGCCAGGAAGACACACACCAGACTGAGCCTGGGAACTTGAAAACTCCTCCTACATCCTCTGGAACAAACAACTTCATTTCTCTCTTACTCAATGACACAGCGGCCTCTTGTGACTGGAGGAAGACATCACAGTCTGTGTGAAACCTTATCATTAGCAATACAGCGCAATGTAAATTGGTGTTTCTAGGGGCTGACCCTTACATGCCTATCCTTTTAAAGGTGGCCGTCCTCAGCCTTGCTATATGGTCCATGAGAAAGGAATGATTAATATAACTTCTAAACAGCAGTACAACATTGTCCACAATACATACAGGTGGACCAAATGAACTGATCGGTAGCATACCTGTTTGGTGGAACCCCTGAAGTAAGCCTAATAGATCTCTGGAGGTCTTGACTATCTGGTAAGACCTGACTCTCCCCACTGGGAGCTGCCAACCTGGAGTCTTCCACTACAATAGGAAATTCGGATGTGGTCGAGGGTTCCTCCTCACTGCAAGCCGGTACTGGTTCTGTGGCAGGAGCTTCTTCACCTGCGGCCTGGGACCTTTCCTCAGTGTTAGGAACGGTCCACCAGTCTTTACTATCCTTTAAAGACTTCCATCAGTAGATAAGAGGAACGGTTTGTTGAAAGGTTAGGGTAGGGTCCACAATGACTTGATCCCGCAGGGCCTGTCTCAGGGGAGTGCCGTAGAGCCCCAGAATGAATTGTTCCCTCAGTATCCGGTCTATGGGTCCCATGCCGGTCACTCCGTCTGCCTATTTTTTCTGTACCTCGGCCAATACTTCCTGTAGCGCCATTGCATATTGTGAGACCCCTTTGTTTTCCCGCTGAATCCGGTAAAAGAACTTTGCCCAGAGGTGTACTGCACTAGCTGTTTCCCTGTATATTTCTTCCAGAAATCGCATGATCTCTTTTAACGTATTGCGCGTGGCTTCTGGTTATAGGAACACATTTCTTTAGGCCTCACCCTTTAGGGCGGCCAAAGCAATTTCCACTTGTAGTTCTGAGCTGACATTGTAAATCCTAGCAGCGCTCTGTAACCTTGTCACCCAGTCTGACAGTGACATATTCTGGCCATCAAATTTGGGCAGCAAGTTAAACAGTGTGCCTATAGGTAGGGTCCTTGCAGGGGTTCCACCATTGCCTGAGGTACTCACATTAGCATCATGCACATTGCCTTCAGCTGTCTCCATCTCTGTGACCATACCCTGGATGCAGCACCACTTGTAACAGTCAGAGGAGGAAGAGACCGCAGGGCAGGGTTCAAATACAGTACAGCAGACGTAGAGGCTGAAGCAGATACCAGCTTTATTAAATAACAGAATATAACAGCCGGAGAATCGGATTAACAGTTTTGTGTCGATGCACCAAGGGCGCAATCGACAAATGCCAGTAACAGTGTTAACAAATTTACATAAATTTACAGGAAGGATAACTGAACTTTGCATCTACCAAATACGCTCTAACCAGCAAGCACATAAAAATACAGGCTACTCTCCTCTATTATTTTTCTGTCTGAACCCTGCTACTCAGGGCACGTTGCTACAACGCACTGACTACAGTATCCTGTTCTATGACCTATCACAGATGAGCACCAGTGCACACTCACAGTTATGTGGGCAGTTGCTTGGCTTGGTCTGGTACGTGGAGGCAGGTGTAGTCTGAATCCTGATCCGGTCGCTTGCTTGTCCCAGCGCGGTCATTTCATTTCTCTGTCTAAATTGCAGGTACAGGCATCCACATAGTTCGGCTCTGACAGGAGTACCTGTCCTATCACTGGTCTCTGAATTGAACAATATCACTCCTCTCGGACACACTTTACAGTCTCTGTTGTTCTGTCCCACTGCAGCCTGGAAGAATCACTTTACAGTCTCTGTTGTTCTGTCCCACAGCAGCCTGGAAGAATCACCTTAAAATCTCTGTTCACATCAGCCAGAAAAATGCACTCCAGCCAGGAAGACACACACCAAACTGAGCCTGGAAACTTGAAAACTCCTCCTACATCCTCTGGAACAAACGTCTTCCTCCAGCCACAAGAGGCCGCTGTGTCGTAGAGTAAGAGAGAAATGAAGTTATCACAGTCTGTGTGAAACCTTATCATTAGAAATACAGCGCAATGTAAATTGGTATTTCTAGGGGGTGACCCTTACATATGGATGGCAGCAATGATGGGGGGATTGTGATATTCCTTACCTCTGTCTTTCTGCCGAACCCTAGGCTGGCAATGAGGTTCTTGTAAATGTTCTGTAATTCCTAGGCTGAGGGATACAGGCATAAAATATGGTTGGCCAGACCATCTCAAAGTATGGAAATGTGAGCTGGAAATATACCCTCTCACAGCAACAAAGTCTATATCAGTCTTAAATGAGCACAGTACCTTGCTGACTGACTCCAATGCACGGTCTTGTAGGTTCTAGACTTTCTAGTCTTCCTTCTCTTTCTCTGGAGCACTTTGGATAAAGCTGGAACTATTTCAGAGGTGATGGTTCTCTAGGACTCAGGACTAAGGAGCAAGCAGACATGTCTTCTCTCAGTAACACAGCTAGGCTAGAATTCCCTCTACTCACTAGGGAAGGCCCATGTTCATCTCCTGGTAATCTGAAGTGGCTGAGTCAAGATTGCTAACCCTGACCTATCCATACAATGTTTTTTTGTGTTTGAGTAGGCAAATACAAATACAAAAAATCTCAACATTTCACTTAACAATCCAACATTTAAACCATCAACCTTTTTGCAGTGACCCTGTTTTTTTTAAAAAACTGCAGCAGCACAATTGGTTATTAGACAGAACACAGTTGAAGATTTATCAAAACTGGTGTAAAAGAAAACTGGTTTAGATGCCAATAGCAACTAATCTGATTCATTTTTCAGAGCTCCTTTGGAAAATGAAAGGAAACATTTGATTGGTTGCTTTGGGCAATTAAATCAGTTTTCCCCTACACCTGGGTGGATTTTTACTTTAAGATACTCATCATAAAATTAGTGGTTCCAGTATTTGTGTACTGAGTGCTACTGCCTGAAATCAAGATGACATGTGATGAAAACCTAAAACAAAGGATGCATGTGTGTGTCCTCAGCACTGACAAATTTGTCATGTAGCCTTTTGTACAGGGCTCAGCTTTGTCTGTCACTTTGGAACAATAAAAAACATTTGATGGATTTTGCCTTTTAACTCATACATCTCTACGACACTGTTAAAACCACCCTAAATTAGGGTATTTTAGATACACTCTGGTGTTCCAGATCAATGTACCCCCCCAGGGGTTAATATCCACGCGTGGCTGAGAGACTGGACACTGACACAGAAATTGGTCAAAGCAATCTCTAACTTTATTACATGGGCTAAGCGTATATGAATCTTCAGAAGAGGGCAGTCCTCTCTGAGGCTAAAACATTGTTTCAATGGTCAAAAAGGAAAAAGTGATAAGAGAAACAGAGATAACACTTCAACATCTGCGCAGTGAGTACCACTTTGGAATGTGAACTAATGTAAACATCTGGTTACCATCGCCATTTTGTAATGGAGTTTATTCTAACAAGAATACTGCCTACGTCATATGTGACACTTCAAAGAGGTGCTTCTCTATAGGCAGTGATATGCCTGACACTCTATGGGACACCTGTAGAAAGATGAGAAATCAGACACTTCCCACAGCACAGCTCTTTGCCCCCCTCTCTCTCCTCTCCAGTCTTGAAACAAAGAGGGGGGTGGGTGGGCACTTGGAAGTAGAAAAAGTTAACTCATTATAATCCTAGATATACAAAATATAGAATAAAATTCACACATCTTTAACAGTCCCCCCTTGAATTTCATTCTCTCCCTAAACCTAAACATCTGTCCCAATGCTCCGCCTCCTCTTCACCAGCTTCCACAACAAGCCATACCTAGCGAACAGCCTCCTGTGACACTGGATTTGAGCACGGAGAAGTCAGATGATCTTTCCCTAACTGGCGTTGACATTATATGGGGGGACTGGAGGTCATCAGTGCTCCTGATTTTCTGGATCGAAGTTTTCATACAATTTTCCATATTCTTTTGAGTCATGATCAACAGTCACACAAGGGAAAACCAGTCTCAACACTTCCTTGAAATCAATCCAATTATGCTTTTCTTTGAGCTTCACTGTGCTTGTGGTCAACAACACTCGGAATGGACCATCAAACCAGGGTTTTGGGACTTTTCTAACGTGTCTTTTCCTACCACCCAATCTCCAGACACAAGTGGGTGGGTTCCTGGTACTTTATCAAAACTTGGAAGTGAAGCAAAAACTCAAAAATGTACTTTAGTCAAATGCTTATACAAAACTGATCACATAATCTGTCAGACAACCATGTTGCATCTGGAGCTGCTGTGGGAAGTAAAATCCTATTCTAGGAGCCGACCCAAAAAGGACCTTATAGGGACAAAGGCCTGTCTCACGGTTAGGCGTATACCTTACTAAAAGAGGGCTACCAGCAGGCACTCTATTAAGGCTTTGAATCTTTAACTTAGTGTCCCGTTCAGTTCCTTTTCCCTACTCTACTGCTGCTTTGTGGATGGTATGAAGCATGTAAGGCCTGTCCTACACCCAAAACCTTCGTCATCTCCTGCATCACTTCACCTGTGAAGTGAACACCTGTGTCACTTTCAATGATCTAAGGTACCCCATACTTGCACACAACTTCGGCCATAATCTTCTTTACTTCTTTGGGTACGGTTTTGGCCATCCTGAAAACAAGTCATCACATATCAATACATACTCATACATGCCCACCTTGGGTATTTGAAAGTAGTCTGCAAACGTTGAAACAGATACAAAAAGCAAGACGTGTTTCTTGGGTACCTTAACCACCTTGCCCACGTTGTTCTGGGCACAAACCATTTATCCTTGAGTATGTCTGACTGTTACAGTGCTGAACCCTGGGGCCGTACCATATGCTACATGCTAAATCACACATAGCAGTTTTTGTCTGGTGCATCACTCCATGGGTTGCCTGTGCCATCGTGGAGTAGAGGGACCTGGGAAGGTAAAGTTTCCCTTCTTATTTGTAGTCCCCCCTTTTCCATCCACCAGTCCCTTTCCTCCTTCCCCATCTGGTTCTGTAAGGTCTTAAGAACTTTCGGGAGACAGGAGGAGTTATTTCAGGGACCTGAACTGTGGCCACTTAAGACAGGGGTCTGCTTAGGTAATTTGGCAGCCATCTTTGCCGCCTGATCTGCCGTGGCTTTCCCCTTTGCCTCCTCTGCATCTGTTTACAGTGGCCTTTCGTTGCTATCATCACCCCTCATGTTAGTGACAAGAGGGCTTCCATCAGAGACCTCACTGCTTCCCCATTTTCGATGGGTTTAACTGAAGCGATCAAGGAGTCTCTGGGTTTCCATATGGACCTATAGTCATGGGCTATCCCAAAGCACACCTGGAATCAGTGTAAATGGTGGCTGTTTTTCCTTCTGCATATCTGCAAGCCATCTTCAGAGTCTTTTAGCTCCACTTCTGAGCAGACATGTGTGGTAGTTCACGTTTAATCACCACTGCCCAACCTGTGTAGTACCTGCCATACTGGCCATACCTTGATCCATCCACAAAGAGCACATGATCTAGATTACCTAATGGCTGATTTACCAAATCCCACTACCTCTTGTGACATCATCTGCAAACAGTCAGGAGCCTCTTCCTTTGAATCTGAAAGAAAAGTTTAAAGTGCGGTGCCCTAACTCTTCCCTCCCCCCTTGGTCCAGAGGCAACAGGGTGGCTGGGTCCAAAGTATTACACCTTTGGAGAGCAACATTGTCAGGCAACAAAATGGAACACTGCATTCTCAAATAACGGGCAACAAAACAATCATTTGGATTGTACGTTTATGAGGATAGATGTAATATCACCATCACTTTGTGGTTCAGAACTATTTCAGAGCTTTCATCAAGCATAGCTAGTACAACTAAGACAGCTCTGATGCAGACAGGGGCACCTCTGGCCACGGGATCAAGTCTGACTGAATAATATGCTACGGGGCGTTATTGCTGGCCATGCAGTTGGGTGAGGACAGCTGAGTCATGGCCACTCACTTCATTAACAATACAATCTAAATGTAATAATCTGATAGGCTCAGTGTGGGGGAACACAAAATTGCCAGTTCTTGGCATAAAAAGCATCTACCACCTCATCTGTAAGGCGGCAGGGACTAAAGGACAAATCAATCACAGTGGAGTGAGTAGTGGTTATGGGAACCTGAGCCGACAAGGTGTCTGTGTGTGTTGGGCACGATGCGGGTGTTAGAAACTGTGGCTTCATTAACGGCATGTAGGTCATGTACCATCCAATGGTGAGTGGTTTGCTTTTCTCAGCTTCTGGGAGTACTGATACAAACATGGACCAGGGACTTTTATCACTAATGGCCAACAAACAAAGTTCTTGGTCGTTGAGGGCACCTGTAAGCTTCACAGTGCCGTCCTCCTGATGTGAGATACCAGCATGTACCTTTGCAAACAAATCTGCACCTAGGAGGCAACAAGGGGAGGTACCACTGACCAGCAAACGGGCAAGCGCATCTTGGTTAGGGGCAAATCTAATATGGATGGTTTCTGTTGAAAAAAAGTGAGCGTACTACTTTCCCATCCACTTCTACCCAAAGGCTGGTGTCCTTGGAGAGTAAATCAGGGGAGGCCATGTTTTCTGTGCACAACTGTCTTGGCTGCTCCAGTATCAATCAAAAACGGGACTACTTCTTTATCACCCAGAGTGAGGGATATCATTGGGCCAGACTGAATCTGCTAAAAATGTTTAAAAGTAGAGCCGATACTGGATTTCCTGTTTCCTAATCTTGATCTAACTCCCCCCCTCCTCACCTGTCTGTGTTCTCCTTATGACAAAAAAAAACAACATGGGTGTCTGTGGGGACGGACAGTGATCCGGGCATGGTCAACAAAGAATACAATCCTCTTGTGTGGTGTGGACGAGGAGTACGAAACACAGCACAACACTCTCTCTTCTGGGATCTGGGTCCCACAGACTCTGCAGGCCCACCATAGGGTGGCAGACTTACTTTTTCCCTCACTTCAATGAGGCGTTTGACATCAGGGCTGAAGCAATGCCAAAGGAACACTACCTATGGTTGGCACCACTGAACCACCCAATGCCGCTTGATGTTACTCTGCATTTTGGCTTACAGAAGTATCCAACTTTTCCTATCGCAGAATTAATAGACTGGAAAACCAAACAGGACTTCTCATCTTCCATGGGAGTGTCTGTAACTAGGGGATAGGCACAAGGGCTGTCGTTGTCTGTAACGTCCACCCCTATCCTGTCCCTCCGCTCTGAGTCATCTAAGTCCACCCCCTTCAGTCGGACGCCGTGGTCCTCCTTCTTTCTGTCATTAGTGCCCCAGCATGAGAACAGAGCTCTGATGTGAAGCACAACACTTAACATGTAACACGTAACTTCAAACATTGAAACAAACAGATCGGACAATACAGACATGAACACACAAAGGGCCCATAAGAAACTTTTCATTGACTTCAATTTAAAAATAAAATAAATAAATAAATATGTACAGCTTGATCAATGCTGTTGGCACCAATAAAAACCCCAAAACTTTCAAGAAAAATAAAATAAAATACTCAATGTGCATATTATTTAAAAAAATAAAAATAAATAAATATACCGTACTCCATACGCATTCATATTTTCATGTTTTCATGTACTCATTTTCACAAGCAGCTCATAACCACACCTTCATACATAAAAACTGAATTGCATTCACAGCTCTGCTAAAAACCTCCATCAGTCTTCACACATATTCGCAAAAAATCATAACTCAAAGCCACACCCATTCACATTCCACTGAATCATTTATGTCTTCCAACCCACATTGTTTCATCCTAAAACTTGCAGCACAGACAAACACAGCTTTCCTGGAAACAGATAGCCACACCACACCCAGAATTGCTGATGGTCTGTCGCTGTAAGACAATATACATGTTATAATCATACAGTCATTTTGTTAAAAGCTGGATTTCCACAGTACACTGCTTGGGAAAGAAGAAAGAAAATTATTGAACAATTCTTTGTCTTGTATAATATATTACACATCACTTACTCTGCATCATTCCCTCATTCCCTCCCACCTTTTTCCTTCGTCTGCTCCCCTTATCCCAGGAATGTTTCTGTTAAGGTGGGGGAAGTGAGTCTCTGTAGCTCACACTGGATACAACACCTATCCATTAACTGACCATCTTTTACTGCTGTAATCTCTAGGATATTCCCTAGTTAAACACACACATTTTATTAGGGTAACAAAACTTAACCGGTTTGTTTCTGAACATTTAACACAAGCGCCGTTCTGATTGCAGACACTGGGGCACTTTCTTTCTTGTTAATGCCAGCAATTAACATCCTGACACTGCTCTGTTTCTCACTCATTAGAACTCCCCCCCCCCCTCAAAATCACGGGAGCTCTGATGCCCACAGTCTGTAAGCTCTAACTTCACAGATTCTTACAGATCTTCATCCCTGTTGCCAGGGGGCGACCTCTGTCCGAGTCTACACTTTCTCTAACATTCTTTTTCACATTTTAACTTTCAATTCTTCCCTCGCTACTAGCGAGGGGCTGTATTTTCTCCTTCATAATGCTGGGACTGACCCATATCAAAACAACAGTATTTCAGACTGACACACACACAAAACAGAGGAATGATCAGCACCTCTAGCCCTTTCCTCCGCAGACAAAGGATTCACCCTCCCCTCTGGTTGGCTCAAATCTGACTATCACGTCTGACTAGTCAGCCGGGACTCCCCGCACGTCTTCCCCAAAACCAGGGGTCAGGCGGGCTCTGTCGCATCTTCCTGGGTTCAGGTCAGGTAGAGAATATCACCGCAGTCTTCTCCTTGATCAAAAGGTCATGAGAGGTTCTACCATTTTCCTAGGGTCAGGTCAGGTAGTCTCCGCAGTCTTCCATTAGATCAAAAGGTCATACGGCTCTACGCATCTTCCTGGTCAGGTCAGCCGGAGTTCCTTTGTCCCACACCTCGGCGCTACAGCGCCCCCTTCCCAACCAGGAGGTTACTGTCCCCTCCCTTTGTCTGTGGTCTTACTGTCTGTGCTCAACTCACTCCTCACATAAATCACAGACACACACAAAACATATACACACCAGAGTGATCTATGATTTCAGACTATTGGTTCAATAGACTCCAAGCTTTCAGCATTACAGCCGACTACTATACTTACATGGGTATCACCTCACAGCAGACTGAGCTATTTGAGCATGACAAAGTAAATAGCAGAAAGGCAGATGAGATAAAAAGTTTTCTCACCTTTCTTTGAGGTTGCAATCCTCTCTCCTCTGCCGTTCGTCAAGCTCAGGGGCCCGTCTTGTCAGCTGTCTGATGCTACGTTCGCTCAGAATCCAATCTGGGGTGCCATTTGTTAAAACCATTCTAAATTAGGGTATTTTAGATACACTCTGGTGTTCCAGATCAATGTACCCCCCCCCCCCCCCAGGGGTTAATATCCACGCGTGGCTGAGAGACTGGACACTGACACAGAAATTGGTCAAAGCAATCTCTAACTTTATTACATGGGCTAAGCGTATATGAATCTTCAGAAGAAGGCAGTCCTCTCTGAGGCTAAAGCATTGTTTCATTGGTCAAAAAGGAAAAAGTGATAAGAGAAACAGAGATAACACTTCAACATCTGCGCAGTGAGTACCACTTTGGAATGTGAACTAATGTAAACATCTGGTTACCATCGCCATTTTGTAATGGAGTTTATTCTAACAAGAATACTGCCTACGTCATATGTGACACTTCAAAGAGGTGCTTCTCTATAGGCAGTGAATAATATATACATATCATCAAGCCATATGATTGGCTTACGCATTCCACCTGTTCATGCATAAGGCAATGCCTGACACTCTATGGGACACCTGTAGAAAGATGAGAAATCAGACACTTCCCACAGCACAGCTCTTTGCCCCCCTCTCTCTCCTCTCCAGTCTTGAAACAAAGAGGGGGGTGGGTGGGCACTTGGAAGTAGAAAAAGTTAACTCATTATAATCCTAGATATACAAAATATAGAATAAAATTCACACATCTTTAACAACACTTATAGATGTTTGGGTCCTTTGAATTTACTTCTCATAAGAGTCTTGAGAATTGTATGATGTGACATGTAGGGTTTTAGAACCCTGACAGGTAGCGGCGTAGCTAAAGGCTCATGGGCCCTGGTGCAAGAGTTCAGCTTGGCCCAACTCCCCTCAGTGCTTTGTATTCTACAGTAGGGGTAAGACCATTCCTTTTTAATAAGTGCACTGGAATCACAATCTGCACCTTTATATGAAGTGTTTCAAACTGTTTATTAAAAGTTAAGTATTAAGTCACCCTAGACTATTGAGGCAAACTATCAACATCAGTTCCCCTTGTAGCTCAGCTTGGGGGCCAGCAGAGTACATTGAAATTATGGGAAATGGTGGTTTTATAGGTTGTCTGGTTGGTTCTTTTCCTTGGTAACTGGAAGAACCAGTTACTGATAGGGCCAGGATAAGGGGTTGGAAAAAAGAAGAGACTATCTAGGGAACCACCTTGCAAGAAGATGGAGCATAATTTTATTAAAAATAAAACTAATTTCATGTGGCATGGTCTGAGCACTTCCCCCCTGAGGACAGTGAGGACCATAAACACATAATTGTTTATTGGTATGAGTGAATTAGGAACAGTAAGCAGAGGCTGACATAGACATAATTTACTGTTCTGCACTGACTGATCTTTATCTGTCTGGGAACTGCTGTAGAGGGCCCATCTAAGGTCAGAACATAGTGTGTGGCAGTGCACACAACATCATTGTACTGGTTGCTGGCCCTGGACCATAAGATGACCTAGATGTTTTTTTAGACCTGATCTGACACTATAGAAAGCAGAAGCCAATTTTTTTTTTTTTTTTACTATTTATAACTAGGGTTGAGCGAACCCGTGGAAGTTCAGGTTTGGCAGATTTGGCCGAACTTAAGGTCAAAGTTCGAAAGAAAAAGGGGGTCAGTCAGCACATCCCGAAGCGCAGGGGCACGTTGCTATGGCTGAGAACAAGACTGTTAAACAAAACATGCAATGCAACAGCTCGCTGCAAACCAAATAAAGTGCAAAATTGCATCATAATTGCAAATGCTATACTAATAAGTTAGAGATGCTTGGTAAATCGTTTTGTACAAAATTATTTGAGCCCGTCTACCACGCGTCAAGGCGATCTCTAGTTAGACGGGTTCCTAACACTAAATTTTACCTGTTATGTGCCATGACGGCTACCATATAATTCAGAAAGTGCAGGTTCCACATGCATGCTGGATCCGCCTGAATTTCTGTCATTTTTGGTGCCAAAATGGCCTCCATTATATCCACGGAAAGCAGTTACCAGCATGCATGCCGGGCCCACTCCACACCACTCCCGGTGCCACATGGCCACCAGGGACTGCAATGAGAGTCCACACACTATCTCTCTCCTGGTGCCATATGGCTTCAGTGAGTGAGGGGGAGCAGGCCAAGCTATATACTAACACTAATTAAAATCAGCCAATGGGGCAGACGAGCTGGTCGGGTTGACCCGAACTTCACCCCGAACCCAGACCCCATTTAAGTCAATGGGGACCCGAACTTCACTTTATTATTTTCCGTTATAACATGGTTATAACGGAAAATAATAGCATTCTTAAAACTGAATGCTAAATAAAAGGTCTACTGAGGGGTTAAAAATAAAAAAAAACTCACCTCATCCACTTGAACACGCAGCCAATATCAGAGGATACTGGCTGCGTGATCAAGTGGATGAGGTGAGTTTTTTAACCATGTTAGTAACATAGTAACATAGTACATAAGGCCGAAAAAAGACATTTGTCCATCCAGTTCGGCCTGTCATCCTGCAAGTTGATCCAGTGGAAGGCAAAAAAAAACTGTGAGGTAGAAGCCAATTTTCCTCACTTTAGGGGAATAAAAAATTCCTTCCCGACTCCAATCAGGCAATCAGAATAACTCCCTGGATCAACGACCCCTCTCTAGTAGCTATAGCCTGTAATATTATTACACTCCAGAAATACATCCAGGCCCCTCTTGAATTCCTTTATTGTACTCACCATCACCACCTCCTCAGGCAGAGAGTTCCATAGTCTCACTGCTCTTACCGTAAAGAATCCTCTTCTATGTTTGTGTACAAACCTTCTTTCCTCCAGACGCAGAGGACGTCCCCTCGTCACAGTCACAGTCCTGGGGATAAATAGCTGATGGGATAGATCTCTATACTGACCCCTGATATATTTATACATAGTAATTAGATCTCCCCTCAGTCGTCTTTTTTCTAAAGTGAATAACCCTAATTTTGATAATCTTTCAGGGTACTGTAGTTGCCCCATTCCAGTTATTACTTTAGTTGCCCTCCTCTGAACCCTCTCCAGCTCTGCTATGTCTGCCTTGTTCACTGGAGCCCAGAACTGTACACAGTACTCCATGTGTGGTCTGACTAATGATTTTTAAAGTGGTAGGACTTTGTTCTCATCACGGGCATCTATACCCCTTTTGATGCAACCCATTATCTTATTGGCCTTGGCAGCAGCTGCCTGACACTAGTTTTTGCAGCTTAGTTTGCTGTTTATTAAAATTCCTAGATCCTTTTCCATGTCAGTGTTACTGAGTGTTTTACCATTTAGTATGTACGGGTGACTTGCATTATTCCTTCCCTTGTGCATAACTTTACATTTGTCAGTGTTAAACCTCATCTGCCACTTATCTGCCCAAGCCTCCAATCTATCCAGATCCCTCTGTAGTAGTATACTGTCCTCTTCAGTGTTAATTACTTTACACAGTTTAGTGTCATCTGCGAAAATTGATATTTTACTATGCAAGCCTTCTACAAGATCATTAATGCATATATTGAAGAGATTAGGCACAATACTGAGCCCTGAGGTACTCCACTAGTGACAGTGACCCAATCTGAGTATGTACCGTTAATAACCACCCTCTGTTTTCTATCATTGAGCCGGTTACTTACCCACTTACAGACGTTTTCTCCCAGTCCGAGTATTCTCATTTTATATACTAACCTTTTATGTGGTACAGTGTCAAATGCTTTGGAGAAGTCCAGATACACGACATCCAATGATTCGCTGCTGTCAAGTCTAGAACTTACCTCCTCATAGAAACTGATTAAATTAGTTTGACATGACCGATCCCTCACGAAGCCATGCTGATATGGCGTTATTTGCTTATTTCCGTTAAGATGCTCTAACATAGAATCTCTCAGAAAACCTTCAAACAGTTTACCCACAACAGATGTTAAAGGGCTTCTGTCACCCCACTAAACTGATTTTTTTTTTGTCTACTTATAATCCCTATCCTGCGATATTGCTATACCTTATGTTATTAATAATTTTCGTTCAGTAGATTTTGCAAAAAAAGTACTTTTATGATATGCTAATTACCTTTCTACCAGCAAGTAGGGCGTCTACTTGCTGGTAGCAGCCGCGGAAAACCGCCCCTCCTCTTGTTGATTGACAGGGCCAGCAGCGATCTCCTCCTCCCGGCTGGCCCTGTCAGCATTTCAAAAATCGCGCCCCTGTGTTGATTCGGCTCGCCTCCTCAGCACTCCCTCAGTGCGCCTGCGCCGATGACTTCACCGAAAGAGAAGGCATCATCGGCGCAGGCGCACTGAGGGAGTGCTGAGGAGGCGAGCCTCCTTATCTCAGAGCGCCTGCGCCGAATCAACACAGGCGCGTGATTTTTGAAATGCTGACAGGGCCGGCCGGAGGAGGAGATCGCGGCTGGCCCTGTCAATCAACAGGAGGAGGGGGCGGTTTTCTGCGGCTGCTACCAGCAAGTAGACGCCCTACTTGCTGGTAGAAAAGTAATTAGCATATCATAAAAGTAGTTTTTTTGCAAAATCTACTGAATGAAAATTTATTTCAACATTCAGCATTTCATCTGACAGTTTATTTTCCTCAGTGAATACATTGGAGAAAAAAAATATTTAACAGCCTTGCTTTCTCCTCGTCGCTCTCTGCGACTCCCCCCTCATTACTCTTTAAAGGACACCTTCAGATTTATACTTTTCAACATTTATATAATTGAAGAACATTTTGGTGTTAGTTTTACTCTCTTTGGCAATTAATCTCTCGGTCTCTAGTTTGGCCGCTTTTATTTGTTTTTTACATGTTCTATTTTTTTCCTTATAGTTTTTCAGTGCTTCCGTGCTACCCTCCTGTTTTAGTGTTTTATATGCTTTCTTTTTGTCATTTATTGCTTTCTTTACAGTTCTGTTTATCCTCATTGGTTTCATTTGTTCCTTAACCTTTTATTCCCATACGGTATGTACCTCTCACAATTAGATTTTAGAATGCTTTTAAAGATATCCCATTTTGTGGCTGTATTTTTATTTGTGAGGAATTTATCCCATTTAGTTAGGCCTATGGCTTCTCTTAGTTGGCTAAATTTAGCTTTTTTTGAAGTTTCCATGTTATAATGGAAAATAATAAAAGCACATGAACACCGAACCCGAACTTCAGTGAAAAAGTCTCGGGAACTCTATTTATAACATTTAAGCTTCTGATCCTCTTCCTGCAGCAGGCACTCATCTTACTTAGTCCTGACAGCAAAATCAACCCACTTTAGAGCTCTTCAGGGACGTATTAGTAAAAAAACTATTTTTAAAAAAAGGCATCAACTACATCATTGTCATTCAATCCTTAATACATCCTTTGTGCAAATGCATATACGTACAGTAGGATTATTTTTCAAGAAAATTATGGTCTACACTGAATTTCATAGCTTTTTCCATCTACTAAAAGGAAATGTTCCCAAGATAAAGAAATCTAATTATAAAAAAAAAAAATGTTGAAAAGTAAAATGCTTAGTTGTTTGAAGCCCGGTATAAGGGTCTGGTCTGAGGTCTAAATTAATTTAGGGGGTCTGATCTGGAATCTGATTAATATTGTGTACTGGTTTGGTCAGTGGTGAGCAGAAGTTGTTATAGTGGCCTGAGTCAGAAGGAGAAGAAAGGTAAAATGCACAGATACTGCAGTCAGACATCTGTGAGTCTCTGTATATAGTTACATTAATTGACTTGAGAAAGGTTAAACTTGATGAACCTGTGTCCTTTTTTTCAGGATGGGCTGACAATCTTATCATTTTCTATGCCTGTTTTAGGCATAGAAAATGGTCTAAATTTAAGACAAGGAAGCTGTCTTACATTTAGACTGTCGCTGGATATGCAAAGTTTTGTAGAGGCCAGGGCCTCTACATAACTTTGTTGGATCCACCACCAGCGTCTACAATGCTGGTCTTAATAAATTACCTAATTAGTTTTTTTGTAGTCTGCAGAGTTAGTCTGAATTAGGGCTGAAACAATTGCTCGATTGAATCGAGTATTTGACACCAAAAAATCCTCAATGTAAATTTTTTGCATCTAGGATTCGTTTGTGTCATGTGACCACGGAGCGGGAGTGAAGCGATTGCTATTACTCACCGCTCTGTGGTCACCCTCTGGGCCACACCGCACTGCACGTAAGCTCCCACTATGACCCGGCGCTGTGTGACGTCAGGATGACAGTACAGCACACGGAGAAGAAAATGGAGCAACTGTGGTGAGGCGCCCCTACAGGAAAGTTAAGTACTGGCACTGAGGACACGCAGGCTAGGAGGGGGAGTTGGTGGCACTATGGGGCAGTTGGTGGCACTGGGGGTAGCTGGTAGCACTGGGGCAAGCTGGTGGCCCTGGGGGGCAAGCTGGTGGCACTGGGGAGCAGCTGGTGGCACTGAGGGGGCAGCTGATGGCACTAGGAGACAGTTGATGGCACTGGGGGACAGCTGATGGCACTGAGGGGGCAGCTGATGGCACTAATGGGGCAGCTGATGGCACTGAGGGGGCAGCTAATGGCACTGAGGGGTCAACTGATGGCACGGGGGGCAGCTGATGGCACTGGGGGGGGAGCTGATGGCACTAGGGGGTAAGCTGATGGTACTGGGGGACAGCTGATGGCACTGGGGACAGCCGATGGCACTGGGGAGGAAGCTGATGGCACGGGGGGGGAGCTGATGGAACGGGGGGCAGCTGATGGCACTAGGGGGAACATGATGGCATGGGGGGAAGCTGATTGCACGGGGGCTGATGAGTTTTTATAAAGAAAAACATTCTTTTAGTTAGTTTTTTCTTATTAGAAAATAGTTGGATTAATAGATAGAATACTCTATTCCCTAGTCTGAGTTCATGCATTTTTTTTGGCATTTTTTTTTGCCAATTATCGCGTGGATTCTGCACTTAAAATCCACTTAGAAGACACTTGCAATATACCTTCATTAATTTAAATGAAAAAACTGCTTGTTAATCTATGTGGTGCATTTTTTATTTCAGCTTGCAGTTTCAAAAAGCATGCTACAAAAGGAAAGTGACATGTCCATTCTTGATAAGAAGAATAAAACCCTGGAGCTCAATTTTAAAGCTCATCCTGCATCTGATTTTTTTCAGCAAAGAAAAAAACTCAGACAGGACCAAATTTATAAAAATTTATCTCCGGGCAGCTTTGTCCAAGTCCACCATGCGATTTGATTTGGGTACGAATTGATTCTACCTGAATTGAAAGTTCTTTAAATGCCTGGAAAATCTCTGCCCCAATAACTCTGTCTGTCTCTCTCATAAAAAAAATTCTCCCTGTTTTAAATGTGAATTCAAAATATTTGAGAATAAAAAAGCTTACGCAAGATAAGTGAATAAATATATTTGCTAAGTATGATTAAATATAAAGTAAAACAGACAAATCACATACAGTTAATAGTAAAAAATAAAAATTTATCACTGGCCTATACATACAATATGGGGAGGACTCCGTGTCCACCATGTTGTAGCACATAACCAACACACCATAGTATTACAAGAAATAAATAGGATATCAATTCATCCAACCTGCATGATTTCTTCAATGGCTATGTAAAACAAATGTATACACTTTTCAGCCAATCCTCCCAAGGATGTCCTGTGTGCATCACGCATGTCTCTGAGAAAACTATTCAGGAATGTGGCGTCATCACATCAGCACAATGAGGGATGGATATATTATCTAGCTTTCCCTAACCCACTACATTATAAGAAATATCATTATACAAAATATTAATGAGACACAATTAAAGGGGACAGAACCAATCAGTACTTAAAAATACCCTTACACCCCCGAATTGAATCTGAAAAAATTCTGATTCTAACGAATATGAATTTTTGGAAAAATTGGGGTTGAATTTTTATTCTTAAGAATTTATTCTCTTATCTCTAACCTCATTGTGAACTTAGCCTTATGCTACTCTGCTTTGTAGACCTGGTATCGAGTACTATATGGTCACTGCAGAGTTTTGAAGTTAGGTAGCTTCGAATTGATTTAAGGCAGAGGTGGGGCGCAATTTGCCTAGGGCACCAAAATGCATTGTCCCGGCTTGGTATAATAAAAACCTAAGAACAACATCAAATGTAAAGAAGAAAGCGGTAATAGCTCTGACTCCAGTTTGGATTTATGACTATACAATATTTTCAAAGGTCAACTGAAAATGTCAAACGAAAATTTATATACTTTTTCCAAAAGCTAATCACTTTAGATTTTAAGAATATTTTAAGTATCAAAAGAATTATTTAGCACAATGGCACAGGAAATATGAAGTAATTTAATTCTGCATCTTAGGACACCGAGCATGACATTTCATCTGTCAGTTTTCTATTAATGAATAGTTTTTTCAACTGGTCTTTATTAAAAAATTACAGCTGTGTTTGTTCTACAGTCTGAGAGAGAGTGGAAAGTGTGATCCCGGTATCTGGGGGAAGGTGTTGGCAGTGCCGTCCTGCTCATTTGTCTCCCTGTGTTCGTTTGTTCTACAGACTATTGCTTTCTGTCTTACACTGAATCCTTCAGGAATCTTTGAGCGTTTATCTCTGAGCTCCTGATGGCTCATAAGTAGGGATGAGCGAACTCGAACTGTATAGTTCGGGTTCGTACCGAATTTTGGGGTGTCCGTGACACGGACCCGAACCCGGACATTTTCGTAAAAGTCCGGGTTCGGGTTCGGTGTTCGTCGCTTTCTTCGCGCTTTTGTGACGCTTTCTTGGCGCTTTTTGAAAGGCTGCAAAGCAGCCAATCAACAAGCGTCATACTACTTGCCCCAAGAGGCCATCACAGCCATGCCTACTATTGGCATGGCTGTGATTGGCCAGAGCACCATGTGACCCAGCCTCTATTTAAGCTGGAGTCACATAGCGCCGCCCGTCACTCTGCTCTGATTAGCGTAGGGAGAGGTTGCGGCTGCGACAGTAGGGCGAGATTAGGCAGATTAACTCCTCCAAAGGACTTGATTAACTGATCGATCTGCAGCTGTGGATCATTGAGCTGCTGATCCTCAATTGCTCACTGTTTTTAGGCTGCACAGACCGTTTGTCAGTCTCATTTTTCTGGGGTGATCGGCGGCCATTTTGTGTCTTGTGGTGCGCCAGCACAAGCTGCGACCAAGTGCATTTAACCCTCAATGGTGTGGTTGTTTTTTGGCTAAAGCCTACATCAGGGTGAAGCTGTGACACCAAGTGCATTTAACCAGCAATAGTCTGTTCATTTTTTGGCCATATACAAAATCAGGGGCAAGCTGCGCCTGTCACCAAGTGCATTTAACCCTCAATGGTGTGGTTGTTTTTTGGCTAAAGCCTACATCAGGGTGAAGCTGTCACACCAAGTGCATTTAACCAGCAATAGTCTGTTCATTTTTTGGCCATATACAAAATCAGGGGCAAGCTGCGCCTGTCACCAAGTGCATTTAACCCTCAATGGTGTGGTTGTTTTTTGGCTAAAGCCTACATCAGGGTGAAGCTGTCACACCAAGTGCATTTAACCAGCAATAGTCTGTTCATTTTTTGGCCATATACAAAATCAGGGGCAAGCTGCGCCTGTCACCAAGTGCATTTAACCCTCAATGGTGTGGTTGTTTTTTGGCTAAAGCCTACATCAGGGTGAAGCTGTCACACCAAGTGCATTTAACCAGCAATAGTCTGTTCATTTTTTGGCCATATCCCAGTCTAATTCTGTCACTAAATCCATACCGGTCACCCAGCGCCTAAATACTAGGCCTCAAATTTATATCCAGCTAAATCTGTCCCTAGTGCTGTAGCTGGGCGAGTTATTTAGTGTCCGTTCAAGCACATTTCTTGTTCTGGGTTGAAATACAATTCCCAATTTAGCAATTTCATAATTTAGTGGTTCCTGCTATATCAGAGCTCTTTGAAATCTATCCCAAAAAGGGTATATAATATTGAAGGTGCACATAGGGTCATTCAGAGTAACTTCACACACACCCGCTACTGTGTATTTCCAAGTCTAATTCTGTCACTAAATCCATACCGGTGACCCAGCGCCTAAATACTAGGCCTCAAATTTAATTCCCTCTAAATCTCTCGTTACCCACCGCTGTACTGTTGTTGCTGGGCAAGATATTTAGTGTCCGTCAAAGCACATTTTTTGTTCTGGGTTGAAGTACAATTCCCAATTTAGCAATTTCATAATTTAGTGGTTTCTGCTATATCAGAGCTATTTGAAATCTATCCCAAAAAGGGTATATAATATTGAAGGTGCACATAGGGTCATTCAGAATAACTTCACACACACCCGCTACTGTGTATTTCCAAGTCTAATTCTGTCACTAAACCCATACCTGTCACCCAGCGCCTAAATACTAGGCCTCAAATTTAAATCCCTCTAAATCTCTCGTTACCGTTGTCCTGTTGTAGCTGGGAAAGTTATTTAGTGCCCGTCAAAGCACATTTTTTGTTCTGGGTTGAAGTACAATTCCCAATTTAGCAATTTCATAATTTAGTGGTTCCTGCTATATCAGAGCTATTTGAAATCTATCCCAAAAAGGGTATATAATATTGAAGGTGCACATAGGGTCATTCAGAATAACTTCACACACACCCGCTACTGTGTATTTCCAAGTCTAATTCTGTCACTAAATCCATACCGGTGACCCAGCGCCTAAATACTAGGCCTCAAATTTAATTCCCTCTAAATCTCTCGTTACCCACCGCTGTACTGTTGTTGCTGGGCAAGATATTTAGTGTCCGTCAAAGCACATTTTTTGTTCTGGGTTGAAGTACAATTCCCAATTTAGCAATTTCATAATTTAGTGGTTTCTGCTATATCAGAGCTATTTGAAATCTATCCCTAAAAGGGTATATAATATTGAAGGTGCACATAGGGTCATTCAGAATAACTTCACACACACCCGCTACTGTGTATTTCCAAGTCTAATTCTGTCACTAAACCCATACCTGTCACCCAGCGCCTAAATACTAGGCCTCAAATTTATATCCAGCTAAATCTGTCCCTAGTGCTGTAGCTGGGCGAGTTATTTAGTGTCCGTTCAAGCACATTTCTTGTTCTGGGTTGAAATACAATTCCCAATTTAGCAATTTCATAATTTAGTGGTTCCTGCTATATCAGAGCTCTTTGAAATCTATCCCAAAAAGGGTATATAATATTGAAGGTGCACATAGGGTCATTCAGAGTAACTTCACACACACCCGCTACTGTGTATTTCCAAGTCTAATTCTGTCACTAAATCCATACCGGTGACCCAGCGCCTAAATACTAGGCCTCAAATTTAATTCCCTCTAAATCTCTCGTTACCCACCGCTGTACTGTTGTTGCTGGGCAAGATATTTAGTGTCCGTCAAAGCACATTTTTTGTTCTGGGTTGAAGTACAATTCCCAATTTAGCAATTTCATAATTTAGTGGTTTCTGCTATATCAGAGCTATTTGAAATCTATCCCAAAAAGGGTATATAATATTGAAGGTGCACATAGGGTCATTCAGAATAACTTCACACACACCCGCTACTGTGTATTTCCAAGTCTAATTCTGTCACTAAACCCATACCTGTCACCCAGCGCCTAAATACTAGGCCTCAAATTTAAATCCCTCTAAATCTCTCGTTACCGTTGTCCTGTTGTAGCTGGGAAAGTTATTTAGTGCCCGTCAAAGCACATTTTTTGTTCTGGGTTGAAGTACAATTCCCAATTTAGCAATTTCATAATTTAGTGGTTCCTGCTATATCAGAGCTATTTGAAATCTATCCCAAAAAGGGTATATAATATTGAAGGTGCACATAGGGTCATTCAGAATAACTTCACACACACCCGCTACTGTGTATTTCCAAGTCTAATTCTGTCACTAAATCCATACCGGTGACCCAGCGCCTAAATACTAGGCCTCAAATTTAATTCCCTCTAAATCTCTCGTTACCCACCGGTGTACTGTTGTTGCTGGGCAAGATATTTAGTGTCCGTCAAAGCACATTTTTTGTTCTGGGTTGAAGTACAATTCCCAATTTAGCAATTTCATAATTTAGTGGTTTCTGCTATATCAGAGCTATTTGAAATCTATCCCTAAAAGGGTATATAATATTGAAGGTGCACATAGGGTCATTCAGAATAACTTCACACACACCCGCTACTGTGTATTTCCAAGTCTAATTCTGTCACTAAACCCATACCTGTCACCCAGCGCCTAAATACTAGGCCTCAAATTTAAATCCCTCTAAATCTCTCGTTACCGTTGTCCTGTTGTAGCTGGGAAAGTTATTTAGTGCCCGTCAAAGCACATTTTTTGTTCTGGGTTGAAGTACAATTCCCAATTTAGCAATTTCATAATTTAGTGGTTCCTGCTATATCAGAGCTATTTGAAATCTATCCCAAAAAGGGTATATAATATTGAAGGTGCACATTGGGTCATTCAGAATAACTTCACACACACGCTTCTGTGCATTTCCAAGTCTAATTCTGTCACTAAATCCATACCGGTGACCCAGCGCCTAAATACTAGGCCTCAAATTTAATTCCCTCTAAATCTCTCGTTACCCACCGCTGTACTGTTGTTGCTGGGCAAGATATTTAGTGTCCGTCAAAGCACATTTTTTGTTCTGGGTTGAAGTACAATTCCCAATTTAGCAATTTCATAATTTAGTGGTTTCTGCTATATCAGAGCTATTTGAAATCTATCCCTAAAAGGGTATATAATATTGAAGGTGCACATAGGGTCATTCAGAATAACTTCACACACACCCGCTACTGTGTATTTCCAAGTCTAATTCTGTCACTAAATCCATACCGGTGACCCAGCGCCTAAATACTAGGCCTCAAATTTAATTCCCTCTAAATCTCTCGTTACCCACCGTTGTACTGTTGTTGCTGGGCAAGATATTTAGTGTCCGTCAAAGCACATTTTTTGTTCTGGGTTGAAGTACAATTCCCAATTTAGCAATTTCATAATTTAGTGGTTTCTGCTATATCAGAGCTATTTGAAATCTATCCCTAAAAGGGTATATAATATTCAAGGTGCACATTGGGTCATTCAGAATAACTTCACACACACACGCTTCTGTGCATTTCCAAGTCTAATTCTGTCACTAAATCCATACCGGTCACCCAGCGCCTAAATACTAGGCCTCAAATTTATATCCCGCTGAATTTGAATACAATACATTGGGCCAAATAATATATTTGTTGTTGTGGTGAACCATAACAATGAGAAAAACATCTAGTAAGGGACGCGGACGTGGACATGGTCGTGGTGGTGTTAGTGGACCCTCTGGTGCTGGGAGAGGACGTGGCCGTTCTGCCACATCCACACGTCCTAGTGTACCAACTACTTCAGGTCCCAGTAGCCGCCAGAATTTACAGCGATATATGGTGGGGCCCAATGCCGTTCTAAGGATGGTAAGGCCTGAGCAGGTACAGGCATTAGTCAATTGGGTGGCCGACAGTGGATCCAGCACGTTCACATTATCTCCCACCCAGTCTTCTGCAGAAAGCGCACAGATGGCGCCTGAAAACCAACCCCATCAGTCTGTCACATCACCCCCATGCATACCAGGGAAACTGTCTCAGCCTCAAGTTATGCAGCAGTCTCTTATGCTGTTTGAAGACTCCGCTGGCAGGGTTTCCCAAGGGCATCCACCTAGCCCTTCCCCAGCGGTGAAAGACATAGAATGCACTGACGCACAACCACTTATGTTTCCTGATGATGAGGACATGGGAATACCACCTCAGCATGTCTCTGATGATGACGAAACACAGGTGCCAACTGCTGCGTCTTTCTGCAGTGTGCAGACTGAACAGGAGGTCAGGGATCAAGACTGGGTGGAAGACGATGCAGGGGACGATGAGGTCCTAGACCCCACATGGAATGAAGGTCGTGCCACTGACTTTCACAGTTCGGAGGAAGAGGCAGTGGTGAGACCGAGCCAACAGCGTAGCAAAAGAGGGAGCAGTGGGCAAAAGCAGAACACCCGCCGCCAAGAGACTCCGCCTGCTACTGACCGCCGCCATCTGGGACCGAGCACCCCAAAGGCAGCTTCAAGGAGTTCCCTGGCATGGCACTTCTTCAAACAATGTGCTGACGACAAGACCCGAGTGGTTTGCACGCTGTGCCATCAGAGCCTGAAGCGAGGCATTAACGTTCTGAACCTGAGCACAACCTGCATGACCAGGCACCTGCATGCAAAGCATGAACTGCAGTGGAGTAAACACCTTAAAACCAAGGAAGTCACTCAGGCTCCCCCTGCTACCTCTTCTGCTGCTGCCGCCTCGGCCTATTCTGCTGCTGCCGCCTCGGCCTCTTCCTCCGCCTCTGGAGGAACGTTGGCACCTGCCGCCCAGCAAACAGGGGATGTACCACCAACACCACCACCACCACCTCCGTCACCAAGCGTCTCAACCATGTCACACGCCAGCGTTCAGCTCTCCATCTCACAAACATTTGATAGAAAGCGTAAATTCCCACCTAGCCACCCTCGATCCCTGGCCCTGAATGCCAGCATTTCTAAACTACTGGCCTATGAAATGCTGTCATTTAGGCTGGTGGACACAGACAGCTTCAAACAGCTCATGTCGCTTGCTGTCCCACAGTATGTTGTTCCCAGCCGGCACTACTTCTCCAAGAGAGCCGTGCCTTCCCTGCACAACCAAGTATCCGATAAAATCAAGTGTGCACTGCGCAACGCCATCTGTAGCAAGGTCCACCTAACCACAGATACGTGGACCAGTAAGCACGGCCAGGGACGCTATATCTCCCTAACTGCACACTGGGTAAATGTAGTGGCAGCTGGGCCCCAGGCGGAGAGCTGTTTGGCGCACGTCCTTCCGCCGCCAAGGATCGCAGGGCAACATTCTTTGCCTCCTGTTGCCACCTCCTCCTTCTCGGCTTCCTCCTCCTCTTCTTCCACCTGCTCATCCAGTCAGCCACACACCTTCACCACCAACTTCAGCACAGCCCGGGGTAAACGTCAGCAGGCCATTCTGAAACTCATATGTTTGGGGGACAGGCCCCACACCGCACAGGAGTTGTGGCGGGGTATAGAACAACAGACCGACGAGTGGTTGCTGCCGGTGAGCCTCAAGCCCGGCCTGGTGGTGTGTGATAATGGGCGAAATCTCGTTGCAGCTCTGGGACTAGCCAATTTGACGCACATCCCTTGCTTGGCGCATGTGCTGAATTTGGTGGTGCAGAAGTTCATTCACAACTACCCCGACATGTCAGAGCTGCTGCATAAAGTGCGGGCCGTCTGTTCGCGCTTCCGGCGTTCACATCCTGCTGCTGCTCGCCTGTCTGCGCTACAGCGTAACTTCGGCCTTCCCGCTCACCGCCTCATATGCGACGTGCCCACCAGGTGGAACTCCACCTTGCACATGCTGGACAGACTGTGCGAGCAGCAGCAGGCCATAGTGGAGTTTCAGCTGCAGCACGCACGGGTCAGTCGCACTACAGAACAGCACCACTTCACCACCAATGACTGGGCCTCCATGCGAGACCTGTGTGCCCTGTTGCGCTGTTTCGAGTACTCCACCAACATGGCCAGTGGCGATGACACCGTTATCAGCGTTACAATACCACTTCTATGTCTCCTTGAGAAAACACTTAGGGCGATGATGGAACAGGAGGTGGCCCAGGAGGAGGAGGAGGAGGATGAGGAAGAGGGGTCATTTTTAGCACTTTCAGGCCAGTCTCTTCGAAGTGACTCAGAGGGAGGTTTTTTGCAACAGCAGAGGCCAGGTACAAATGTGGCCAGCCAGGGCCCACTACTGGAGGACGAGGAGGACGAGGATGAGGAGGAGGTGGAGGAGGATGAGGATGAAGCATGGTCACAGCGGGGTGGCACCCAACGCAGCTCGGGTCCATCACTGGTGCGTGGCTGGGGGGAAAGGCAGGACGATGACGATACGCCTCCCACAGAGGACAGCTTGTCCTTACCCCTGGGCAGCCTGGCACACATGAGCGACTACATGCTGCAGTGCCTGCGCAACGACAGCAGAGTTGCCCACATTTTAACCTGTGCGGACTACTGGGTTGCCACCCTGCTGGATCCACGCTACAAAGACAATGTGCCCACCTTACTTCCTGCACTGGAGCGTGATAGGAAGATGCGCGAGTACAAGCGCACGTTGGTAGACGCGCTACTGAGAGCATTCCCAAATGTCACAGGGGAACAAGTGGAAGCCCAAGGCCAAGGCAGAGGAGGAGCAAGAGGTCGCCAAGGCAGCTGTGTCACGGCCAGCTCCTCTGAGGGCAGGGTTAGCATGGCAGAGATGTGGAAAACTTTTGTCAACACGCCACAGCTAACTGCACCACCACCTGATACGCAACGTGTTAGCAGGAGGCAACATTTTACTAACATGGTGGAACAGTACGTGTGCACACCCCTCCACGTACTGACTGATGGTTCGGCCCCATTCAACTTCTGGGTCTCTAAATTGTCCACGTGGCCAGAGCTAGCCTTTTATGCCTTGGAGGTGCTGGCCTGCCCGGCAGCCAGCGTTTTGTCTGAACGTGTATTCAGCACGGCAGGGGGCGTCATTACAGACAAACGCAGCCGCCTGTCTACAGCCAATGTGGACAAGCTGACGTTCATAAAAATGAACCAGGCATGGATCCCACAGGACCTGTCCGTCCCTTGTCCAGATTAGACATTAACTACCTCCCCATAACCATATATTATTGGACTCCAGGGCACTTCCTCATTCAATCCTATTTTTATTTTCATTTTACCATTATATTGCGATGCTACCCAAAGTTGAATGAACCTCTCCTCTGCCTGTGTGCTAGGCCTAAATATATGCCAATGGACTGTTGCAGTGGTGGCTGACATGAAGCCTGATTCTCTGCTATGACATGCAGACTAATTCTCTGCTGACATGAAGCCAGATTGTCTGTTACGGGACCTCTCTCCTCTGCCTGGGTGCTGGGCCTAAATTTATGACAATGGACTGTTGCAGTGGTGGCTGACGTGAAGCCTGATTCTCTGCTATGACATGCAGACTGATTCTCTGCTGTCATGAAGCCAGATTGTCTGTTACGGGACCTTTCTCCTCTACCTGGGTTCTGGGCCTAAATTTATGAAAATTGACTCTTACAGTGGTGGGTGACGTGAAGCCTGATTCTCTGCTATGATATGAAGACTGATTCTCTGCTGACATGAAGCCAGATTGTCTGTTACGGGACCTTTCTCCTCTGCCTGGGTTCTGGGCCTAAATTTATGAAAATTGACTCTTACAGTGGTGGGTGACGTGAAGCCTGATTCTCTGCTATGATATGAAGACTGATTCTCTGCTGACATGAAGCCAGATTGTCTGTTACGGGACCTTTCTCCTCTGCCTGGGTTCTGGGCCTAAATTTATGAAAATTGACTCTTACAGTGGTGGGTGACGTGAAGCCTGATTCTCTGCTATGATATGAAGACTGATTCTCTGCTGACATGAAGCCAGATTGTCTGTTACGGGACCTTTCTCCTCTGCCTGGGTTCTGGGCCTAAATTTATGAAAATTGACTCTTACAGTGGTGGGTGACGTGAAGCCTGATTCTCTGCTATGATATGAAGACTGATTCTCTGCTGACATGAAGCCAGATTGTCTGTTACGGGACCTTTCTCCTCTGCCTGGGTTCTGGGCCTAAATTTATGAAAATTGACTCTTACAGTGGTGGGTGACGTGAAGCCTGATTCTCTGCTATGATATGAAGACTGATTCTCTGCTGACATGAAGCCAGATTGTCTGTTACGGGACCTTTCTCCTCTGCCTGGGTTCTGGGCCTAAATTTATGAAAATTGACTCTTACAGTGGTGGGTGACGTGAAGCCTGATTCTCTGCTATGATATGAAGACTGATTCTCTGCTGACATGAAGCCAGATTGTCTGTTACGGGACCTTTCTCCTCTGCCTGGGTTCTGGGCCTAAATTTATGAAAATTGACTCTTACAGTGGTGGGTGACGTGAAGCCTGATTCTCTGCTATGATATGAAGACTGATTCTCTGCTGACATGAAGCCAGATTGTCTGTTACGGGACCTTTCTCCTCTGCCTGGGTTCTGGGCCTAAATTTATGAAAATTGACTCTTACAGTGGTGGGTGACGTGAAGCCTGATTCTCTGCTATGATATGAAGACTGATTCTCTGCTGACATGAAGCCAGATTGTCTGTTACGGGACCTCTCTCCTCTGCCTGGGTGCTGGGCCTAAATATATGCCAATGGACTGTTGCAGTGGTGGCTGACGTGAAGCCTCATTCTCTGCTATGACATGCAGACTAATTCTCTGCTGACATGAAGACAGATTCTCTGTTACGGGACCTCTCTCCTCTGCCTGGGTGCCGGGGCCTAAATATCTGAGAATGGACTGTTCCAGTGGTGGGTGACGGGAAGCCAGATTCTCTGCTATGGAACCTCTCTCCAATTGATTTTGGTTAATTTTTATTTATTTAATTTTTATTTTAATTCATTTCCCTATCCACATTTGTTTGCAGGGGATTTACCTACATGTTGCTGCCTTTTGCAGCCCTCTAGCTCTTTCCTGGGCTGTTTTACAGCCTTTTTAGTGCCGAAAAGTTCGGGTCCCCATTGACTTCAATGGGGTTCGGGTTCGGGACGAAGTTCGGATCGGGTTCGGATCCCGAACCCGAACATTTCCGGGATGTTCGGCCGAACTTCTCGAACCCGAACATCCAGGTGTTCGCTCAACTCTACTCATAAGCACTCCTTTAAGCCATTTTCTTATGTTTGTAAGAATTTAGCAATAATACATTTTAATGAGTTCTCAGGATTTCAGAGTTAAGGGCTACACATCCAATCATCAGAGCATCCCCTTGATGGATTCAGTTTAAAATTGAAAGCAATAGTCTGAAGATACACTAACAATGATTCTGTAGAACAAAAACTGTTGCAAGTTTTGACTAAAAACCAATTGGAAAAAAAAAAATTACCAGAAAATGAGTAACATGCAATGATAAAAAAGTGCCCCCGAAGATTTTAAATAGGACCTTTCACCACTCCTGACATGCCTATTTCAATAGCTTAATGCATCCCCCATGTAATAACAATTCTGTAGCATCTATTCCTATGGCTCTATGTTGTGCCATTCCTTTATTATTTCTACTAGAAGTTATGAATGAATTGCTATCAGTCTGCAGTAAGGGTACAGAGAGATGGTAACAAGTTGGGGGGGTGTCTTGGACAGTGTGAAAATGGCAGCTTTGATTGGATAGAGTGAGTCTGTGCAGAGACACCCCCCCAACTGGTTACCACCCTTCTGTACCCTTACTGCAGACTGCTAGCAATTAATTCAAAACTTCTAGTAGAAATAATAAAGGAATGGCACAACATAGAGCCATAATAATAGATGCTCCAGAATTGTTATTACATAGGGAATGCATGAAGCTATTAAAACAGGCATGTCAGGAGTGGCGAAAGGTCCTTTTTAAGTCTAACACTTCTGTCTTGAGATGTTAAGCCACTTTCTATACCACCTCTTTACTGGAGTATGGTTGCAAAAATGTTGCCATCTTTTTTAAGCCAGAATTCTGAAATGTACGGCTTGATAAATTCCTCACATTGTCAATGGGATTTTAATTTGTATATTATATTTTTGCATTATTTTCTACACACTTGTTCATCTAGAAGAATAGGGCTAGCGTTTTGGAAAAGCAGTTTCTAATATGACCCTAAACATCCAAAATGTTCCTTCTCTGCACTATAAAAGGCATCAAACTCATTCTATTAATTAATTGCTGCAATGTAATTATCCAAGACTAAAAATGAATTACAGATACTACAGATGCAGTAGAGTTAACACTCAAACTGAACTCAAATGTGCATTAACACCAACAGGTTATCTGACAGATTTTCTGACCAATCATTGGTCACATGACCGTTTATACACACCGATTGTTGAGGAAGGGTTGAGACGTATGCATATATATCCATGCATGCCTGCAAACACGTGCGGGCATGTATGGTATATATGCATACATTAACCAACGCACCATGGGATGATGTGCGCAGATGTGCCCAGCATCTGCGCACGTCTGCCCATGGTGATCCCCAGGGGCTCATGGTGGCCCCTGTGGGAAATATGTGACCCCTTATAATATATGTAGGGGCCTTGTGCCCCCTTATATGTAGGGGCCTGTGCCCCCTTATATATATGACTGCGTCCCCTTCTATAATTCCCCTTAGAAGATATGATTAATGTATACATGTGTATGGATGTGCCCCAAGCATCAATACACATGTACAAACCGGATTCCAAAAAAGTTGGGACACTAAACAAATTGTGAATAAAAACTGAATGCAATGATGTGGAGATGGCAAATGTCAATATTTTATTTGTAATAGAACGTAGATGACAGATCAAACGTTTAATCCGAGTAAATGTATCATTTTAAAGGAAAAATACGTTGATTCAAATTTTCACGGTGTCAACAAATCCCCAAAAAGTTGGGACAAGTAGCAATAAGAGGCTGGAAAAAGTAAATTTGAGCATAACGAAGAGCTGAAAGACCAATTAACACTAATTAGGTCAATTGGCAACATGATTGGGTATAAAAATAGCTTCTCAGAGTGGCAGTGTCTCTCAGAAGCCAAGATGGGTAGAGGATCACCAATTCCCACTATGTTGCGCAGAAAGATCCTGGAGCAATATCAGAAAGGTGTTACCCAGCGAAAAATTGCAAAGACTTTGCATCTATCATCATCAACTGTGCATAACATCATCCGAAGATTCAGAGAATCTGGAGCAATCTCTGTGCGTAAGGGTCAAGGCCGTAAAACCATACTGGATGCCCGTGATCTCCGGGCCCTTAAACGACACTGCACCACAAACAGGAATGCTACTGTAAAGGAAATCACAGAATGGGCTCAGGAATACTTCCAGAAACCATTGTCAGTGAACACAATCCACCGTGCCATCCGCCGTTGCCAGCTGAAACTCTACAGTGCAAAGAAGAAGCCATTTCTAAGCAAGATCCACAAGCTCAGGCGTTTTCACTGGGCCAGGGATCATTTAAAATGGAGTGTGGCAAAATGGAAGACTGTTCTGTGGTCAGACGAGTCACGATTCGAAGTTCTTTTTGGAAATCTGGGACGCCATGTCATCCGGACCAAAGGGGACAACGACAACCCAAGTTGTTATCAACGCTCAGTTCAGAAGCCTGCATCTCTGATGGTATGGGGTTGCATGAGTGCGTGTGCCATGGGCAGCTTGCATGTCTGGAAAGGCACCATCAATGCAGAAAAATATATTCTGGTTCTAGAACAACATATGCTCCCATCAAGACGTCATCTCTTTCAGGGAAGACCCTGCATTTTTCAACAAGATAATGCCAGACCACATTCTGCATCAATCACAACATCATGGCTGCGTAGGAGAATGATCCGGGTACTGAAATGGCCAGTCTGCAGTCCAGATCTTTCACCTATAGAGAACATTTGGCGCATCATAAAGAGGAAGGTGCAACAAAGAAGGCCCAAGACGATTGAACAGTTAGAGGCCTGTATTAGACAAGAATGGGAGAACATTCCTATTTCTAAACTTGAGAAACTGGTCTCCTCGGTCCCCAGACGTCTGTTGAGTGTTGTAAGAAGAAGGGGAGATGCCACACAGTGGTGAAAATGGCCTTGTCCCAACTTTTTTGGGATTTGTTGACACCATGAAATTCTGATTCAACATATTTTTCCCTTAAAATGGTACATTTTCTCAGTTTAAACTTTTGTTCCGTGATTTATGTTCTATTCTGAATAAAATATTAGAAGTTGGCACCTCTACATCATTGCATTCAGTTTTTATTCACGATTTGTATAGTGTCCCAACTTTTTTGGAATCCGGTTTGTATATTATATGCATATTCCCCCCTCCTACACCTGAAACCAGGTGCATCGGTGTGAATGTGCCCCAAGCATTCACACCAATGCAATCTGGCTAATTACATCAGAATGACTGGACAAGGGTCTGGTCATCCTGATGGATACAAAGAGCTCAGATTCAACAGAATCTGAGCCCTTTGTTGTAATTATCTTCAGCACCGCTGGAGATAATTACGCATGATAGAAGAAGGGGAGAAGCTCCTCCTATTATGCGCATTCCGACAGTGCGATTACTATCGCACTGTCCGGAATGCTAGGTGCAGCAGGCGGGAGATCAAAGGCATCTCCCGCCTGTCTGCAGCGTGTCCCCGATGTGCTGGCTGGCGCAGTGACGTCATATCACTGCGCCGGCCCACGTGGATGATGGGGGCGCGCGCGCGCCCCCTGGTGGGCGGTGCGGGAGTGCGGGCCGCCGGGGTTAAATGCCGGCGGCCCCGGCACTCCGGCAGTTAGGGTCAGGGCCCCACCTGGAAGAAAGAGCCGTGCCGCGACCGCCCCCCCCCCCCCCCTCAGAAAGGATAGAGACCCCCGACCGGACCCTCCATGCTGCAGGAGAGCGCAACCGGCTCTCAGGAGGGAATAGCCGAGCCACGCCTTATCTGAAGAGGAGCAGAGCGCATCCTGTGCTCAGGAGGAGACCCCCTGGTCGCGAGCATAAGTATCACCCCCCACTTAACCCCTAACCCCTTTCCCTTATATATATCCCCTACCATATCCCTTAACCCCTGCTGCGCCATACCCCTGATAACCCTTGCCCCTGAACTGCCCTGCAGCAGCACTGCCAGTCCCCTGTTAACCCCTTCCTCTACTCTGCCCTTCAAGTCCCCTGGTTAACCCTTGCTGTACCCCTGGTTAACCCTTGACATCCCTGACCCCCTACCATTTAACCCCCCTGGTTAGCCCCTGCATCCCCTGGTTCTGGAGAGCATGCCTCTGCTCTGCAAACAATGATAACCCTGTATTTCATGGCCTGCAGGTATTAACCCCTGCAGAGCCATTGTTGTGTTTAAACCCCTTGTACCCCGTAGGGACAGTGCAGACGGGTGGGTTATTGTTAATATACTTGTATGTGTGTATTGTATAGTTAGTTTGTGGGTGGAATTTGGGAACGTGTAGTGTAGTTATTGTATATGTGTAGTGCTGTGTATTGTTAGTGTATTGCGTGCTTAGTGTGTTAAATAAATACCGTTATATTTGTACCCTTTGTGTAGCGTGTACTTGTTAGCGGTAGCGAGTTAGTAAGGCGCATGCAGCTAGCATTAGTGATTAGTGTAAAGCATAGCGAAAGTATTGTGTTATTATTATATAAAGGCATAAATAGGCGGAGTCATCACTAGACGGCTCTTCCTATTTAGGAATATTAATTATCGATATTCGCATAATATTGGTGATTAATATTCCCCCTTTACACCGATCTTCTGTTATTCACACCAACTATTGGTCTGATTGGACAGAAATTGGTCAGATAATCTTTTGGTGTAAATGCACCCTTAACCTGTGATATCCTGTAGCAAAAGCCAAAAGTGTCTGTATTTTACTTAAGGTGGCCAAAAACATGCATTCCAGTTGTCTGGAACCCCCCCCCCCCCCCCCCTGCAGGGCCAGGTAAAAGGGAAAGTACCATAGGCCTCCACTGTTCCATCGGTGTAGAACTGATAAATAGAGGCTGCAGGGGTGGTAAACAAATTTTGGATGGACGTTGCAGCAACTCAAAAGTCTCCACATCCATCCCTGCCGCTTTTGTGCAACCGCCCATAACAAAAGTTGCACTGTGCTCCACCTTTTGGACTCCAGAAAGTGGGTCCTATGTCTTTTCAGGTGAATAAAGTGGAGGTCGAGCATGCATGATGCTGTTCCATTCATTTCTACGGAGCTGCTGGAGATTCATTCCCACCATCTACAGCAAAGAAAACCCCTATCTAACTGCCTCTTTTAACACTAATATCCTGTAGCTACCATCAGTCTTGTGCCTACTACTGGCACGTGTGCCCACATTACTGTACCAGGAGTACTGCTCAATGCCCCCAAATAGTGTACTACTAAAATAAAAGTGCCAGGGTGCAGATACAGAACTAGAAGATGATGGGCCCCAAAGCAAAATTTAGCCATCAAACCTCAAAACAGACTCCAAAATAGATTCAAACCCCTGATCAGAACGTATAATTTTTTTTATATAACCTTTATTCTTTTCTTTTTTAAGACATAAAATCTTTCATCACATCAATAACATAATAGAACATATTCCATATTACTGCTATAAAAAATATTATGAAATATCACCCAAACACCCACCCACCCACCACCCCAGGGGAGAGAGGGGGAGAGAGAGGAAGGACAAAAACAAAACAAAACAAAACAAAAAAAAGAGAAAAAAAACTCCACCTAGTATGGCCATTTGTTCCAAATCTCGCCAAGTCCCGCTGGATTTTTAGTGTGGCACCCAGAAACCCGGTGGATCTTAATAAGATTTTCTACTGCTGCCCGCCACTGTCCCACTGTGGGTGGATCTTCTTTTATCCATTTCCTAAGTATAAGAAGTCTAGCCTGAAATAGTACTTTACCCAAAACCAGTCGTGCTTCCTTCTTTAATTTCAGATGTTCCATTGCTCCCAATATACATACTACTGGATCTTCAATCACCTGGACCTCCAGGAACACCGCAACAGTTTCTGCAATCTCCTTCCAGTATCTAAAGAGTCTGGGACATCTTCAGAAACAGTGAATTAAATCTGCCTCCCTTTCCCCACATTTTCGGCAATTATCCAACATTCTGACCCCCATTCTCTTTAAGATCTTAGGAGAACGATGTAATCTATGTACTATAAAGAACTGTGATATTTTGTGTGAACCCCTATCTGACACAGTTGGGTAATTTCTTAGGGCATCTTGCCATTTCTCATCAGAAAAAAAAAGGTTGGAGTTCTTCTTCCCATTTTTTTGGGGCTAATATTATAATCCTTTCTTTCCTTCCATCAATATCCTATATTTTTTTTTGTTATACCACTTTTTTCTCCACTCTCAGTAAATTTATCTATTCGATCTGATTGTTCCTTTCTATATTTGTCCATATTTACCCCTGTCCTTAAAGCGTTCCTAAACTGGAAATATTTATAAATATCCTTTTGAGGGATCCCAAACTCCCTAACCAGTGTATTAAAATCCATCAGTTTATCATCTTCAATTACTTGAGCTAAGTATTTTATCCCCTTTTTTTCCCAATCAATGTAACTCCTAATCATTTGTAACTCTTTCAAATTTTAATTTTTCCAAATAGGTGTATATTGAAGAAAAACTTTTATCCCAAGTAGTTTTTTAATCTGCCCTCAAATGTGATCCATTGTGTTCATAATACTATTTCCTATATTATTTTTGTCAAGTGTACCCGTTTCCATTATCTCTAAGTGATTTAATTCCCCTCCCCAACCCATTTTATTTAATACGTGTCTTCCCACTAAACTATTCAAACTATCTCTTATCTGACTATATTGTGTTGTCAAATAATACATAAACCAGTTAGGAACCGCCAACTTTTTCTCCCTCAGATGCCAATCTAAACCCTTGGAAGAACAGTTCTTTCCTACTTTTCTCAAGTTGGTATATTTTTAGTTTTTCATGTTCTTCCTCCCATTCCTTCCTTTTTTGTTCAGTGGGGTTAATCATATATGCCCTTCTTACTTCTTGTACTTTATTTTCCTTTAAATTGAAACTTTCCTTATTACACTTTTTCCAATAATTTACCTTTTTGAACAGAAGTCCTCTCAGGACTGCCTTGGCTGTGTCCCAAACTATTAGTCTACTGGAAGAATTGTTGTTCTCCTGGAAAAAAATAATTATTTCCTCCATTATACTATCTGTATCTGGAATAAATGACAACCAATGGGCGTTAAACTTAAACAAGGGAAAGTTGTTCTTTCTACTCAGCTCTAATTCCATTACCACTGCACTGTGATCTGAAAGAACCATAGGTACGTATTTTATCTTGATCCTATCTTGAAGCATTAAATTTTTATTCCCCAATACCATATCTATTCTTGACCAGGATTGATGGGTTTTGGAATAGCAGGAATACATAGATTCCTCCGGGTTCTGCTGGCGCCACACATCTATCCAGTTAAATTCCGAGGCCAATTTAAACAAATCCACATTCTATATTCTTCCCCCTCTGCTAGAGAGCCTATCCCTTAGTGGGTCCATTACCGCGTTGTAATCTCCTATCGCTACCATTATACATTCTTGTCTGTTCACCATAAATCTATGTAGTTCATACAAAACATCTGGGTTATATGGTGGTGGAATATATATATTTGCAATTACTATTTTAACCCCTTCTATATTGCACTGTAGAAAGAGGTACCTGCCACAGCCGTCCGCCTCGTATGTAACACACTCAAATCTAATCCCACGATGTACCAAGATTGAGACCCCTCTAGAAAAGGTGGTATGTACCGAATGGTACCCAAAGACTATCCATCGTTTCTCTAACCACCTTAACGATTCTTTATCTAAATGTGTTTCTTGGAGGCACACAACAGCTGGCAAGAACCTCTTCATCCACTCAAGGATAGCATATCTCTTTACTCTATCTCTTAAACCTCTCACATTCAATGAAAGAATCCTAACCATCTAGCAGAGAGGGAGGAAAAAAAAAAAAAAAAAAAAATTAAAAATAAAATAAAAAACCCTTTTTAACCGTCCTCTCTCTCCCTCCCCTCCTACCCACCTCCCTCCTCGCCCCCTTAAATAGCCCCCCTGACCACACTTCGGCGGTTGGGGCGACTCCGTTACTTTACATATTGCTCCTTATCCCCCCCCCACACCTTGCCCTCAAAGACCCAACCCATCCGCCCATTCCTTAGCCTCCGATGGTGTCTGAAAGAATTCCAGCTTTCCTTTATGTTCGAACCTTAATTTTGCCGGAACAAGTAAACTATACTTCAAGCCTGCCTCCCTTAATCTCTTTTTGACACTTATATACTCTTTCCTACGAGTAATCCGGGAAGAGTTATCTTTTCACCATGCATCTGATATTTTTCGGAAGTACGGGCATCCGACAATATTCTATCCCGGTCCTTAGCCAGTAGGAATTTAATCAGCATGTGTCTATGATATCCCCCTGGTGGCCCTTTTTTTGTGGGGACCCTATGTGCTCTCTCAATGGCAAACAAAGGGGAAAGGGTGCCCTCTCTAGAGTTGTCCCTTATCCATCTCTCCATAAATTCGATACAATTATCCCCTTCTGCCTGCTCTGGGATCCCAACACATCTTATGTTCGTTCTCCTTGCTCTATCTTGTTGATTTATCAATTTTTGTTCCATCTTAATATTCATCTGTTTTAGGGATACGACCTGTTTCTCTAAGTCATAAACCGAAACCTCCAGGGCGGGGATCCTTTTTTCCATCTCATGCAATCTCTGCCTTATTTTCTCCATCTCATCCCTTATTACACTGACATCCGTTTGCACTGCCCCGATCTGTACGACCATATTCCCCATTAATT